>NC_087205.1:70365710-70429371 GCF_015104395.2 Macrobrachium nipponense
CTCTATCCTACGGTAAAGGGGATTCCCATTGGGAACCGGGGTTTTGGGTAGGGACAAAACCCCAACTCTATCCTACGGTAAGGGGGACCCCCAGTGGGAACCGGGTGGGTTTTGGGTGGGAGAAACCACTTGGGGGGAGATTTTGCCGTGTTATTGTGGTATTTCCCACATTTATCACTTTTAAAAACACGAAATACAGGCGGAAATAAGAAATAACAAAACTAGCTATAGTGGAGCCGTTCCACATCCATATTTGTCTACTACCACTACTACCACAACAATGAATCCTACTACGCATGCGCTAATGCTACTGCGCATGCGCTAACTGTAAGGGAGCTTTTGGCCTAAACTCGGACTCTTAGTGGAAAGGAAAAGAAAATGGGGGTTTACGGGAGGGATATATTGTATTTAGCCAAACACGTTACAGTATGACCCCTACATTGCTACCGGACTGAGTGAAGGATTGGGTGGTAACAGGGTTCCCAGATTTGGCAGTTTCTCGCCAAATTTGGCTTTTTTTCCTAATTTGGTGGGTCAAAATTCACTTGGCTGGTAGTGGTATTTTGGCTGGTTTTCAAACACTTTCTATTTGAGCTAAACACTGATCCACGTTTGAGGAATCTCTCCCCAGATTGGGAATTTTTGAAGGTTTTCAGGAAAATCTGGAATTTGAATAGGTTTTGAGTAAAAACTGGTAACATTTAAGCCAAAAATATGTAGATGGAATTAAAATAAAAATCACACACACAGATGACCACAAAACAGGCTGCGGATTCTCAGGGAACGAGCCTCATTTCAAAATTTCAATTCATTCTCGTTTTTTTTTGTTCGGTTCTTATATTAGTTTATATTATCTAACTAAACTATGATGCCGCTATACAAGCATATATATGATAAAAAATATGCATTTATAAAGATAGATATAACGCACATATATTTGCCGGTTATTTGGGTTGGTTTGGATTACCATTTGGCGGGATTTTGGCTGGTTTCATGGGAGACTTTGGCTGGTTGGTAGTGGTGTCATCTGGGAACCCTGGCTGGTAACCATACGTGAGTTACATAAAAGCATTTAGCTATTTTGTTTAAGTAAACATGTTATGTGAATTCTAGTGTTTATTCTTTTCATTTTTCTCCATAGTATTTGTATAATAACTGTTTTGAAATATCCCACCTAATCATTTCACCATATATAACTTGAAATATTATGTTATAATTGAGGACAGACACCTAAAAATGCCTACGTGTTGATATAGAACTCAGTTTTAGGACGTTTCGATACCTACCTACCTACCTACCTGTTACGTGAAATTGCACATTGCGTTGCATATTACATACACACTCCCTATATCATTTATACACAAGTCAATCCCTCCCCTTTCCAGTATTCACGACTGGCTCTTACGTTACACCATTTACAATGCATTTCTCACCGATACCAATACCTATATTAAAGTTTGCCATTCATTATTATAAAACCTACATTTCAATATATAATTTTTAAATATATAGTTTGCCATTATTCTTATAAAACCTACATTTCAATATATTCCATTATACACTTTTACAGGACATTACAATTTACACCTCCCTTCCAGTTTCCTTACTATTACGCAGTTATGTATGGTTACTTTTTACATTTTACAACACTTCCACACCCATCAAAGTTAGGTTTATATGTCATTTTACCTACTGGGGGCCAAATCCCATCCCCCGGTTAGGCAACATACCTTAGGTTAGTTTGTTATATGTTGGTTTACCTACTAGTTTTACTTCCTTGAAGGGGGTTACCCGGTTAGGCTAGGTTGGTTAGTTCTTCAAGGGTGGGATACCGGGGGGGGGGGGGATTGGGGGGGGGGGTTACATTCCCTACTTGGTTACCTACTAGGTTAGGTTTGGTTAGGTTACATTCCTTACTTAGGTTAGGTTAGGCCTTTAAGGGGGGTGGGGTACAGGGGGTGAAGCCCCCATGGTCAGGCAATATTCCTACTAGGTTAGGTTAGGTTAGGTTGGTTAGGTTACATCCTTACTAGGTTGCGTTAGGCCTTTAAGGGGGGTACGGGGGGGCGAAACCCACCTGGTCAGGCAATATTCCCCTACTAGGTTAGGTTAGGTTAGGTTGGTTAGGTTACATTCCTTACTAGGTTACGTTTAGGCCTAGTATTTCCCTACTAGGTTAGGTTAGGTTACGTTCCTTAACTAGGTTAGGTTAGGCCTAAGGGGGGGTACGGGGGGGCGCGAAGCCCCCCTGGTCAGGCAATGTTCCCTACTAGGTTAGGTTAGGTTAGGTTGGTTAGGTTACATTCCTTACTAGGTTAGGTTAGGCCTTAAGGGGGGGTACGGGGGGGCCGAAAGCCCCCCTGGTCAGGCAATATTCCCTACTAGGTTAGGTTAGGTTAGGTTGGTTAGGTTACATTCCTTACTAGGTTAGGTTAGGTCCTTTAAGGGGGGGTACGGGAGGGGGGCGAAGCCCCCCTGGTCAGGCAATATTCCCTACTAGGTTAGGTTAGGGTTAGGTTGGTTAGGTTACATTCCTTATTAGGTTAGGTTAGGCCTTTAAGGGGGGGTACGGGGGGCCGAAGCCACCTGGTCAGGCAATATTCCTACTAGGTTAGGTTACATTCCTTATAGGTGTTACGTTAGGCCTAGTATTTCCCTACTAGGTTAGGTTAGGTTACGTTCCTTACTAGGTTAGGTTAGGCCTTTAAGGGGGGGGGTACGGGGGGGGTCGAAGCCCCCACCCTGGTCAGGCAATGTTCCCTACTAGGTTAGGTTAGTTAGGTTGGTTAGGTTACATTCCTTACTAGGTTAGGTTAGGCCTTTAAGGGGGGGGTTACGGGGGGGCAAAGCCCCCCTGGTCAGGCCAATATTCCCTACTAGGTTAGGTTGGTTAGGTTACATTCCTTACTAGGTTACGTTAGGCCTAATATTTTCCCTACTAGGTGTTAGGTTGAGGTTACGTTCCTTACTAGGTTAGGTTAGGCCTTTAATTGGGAAGGGGGTGGGTACAGGGGGGGCGAAGCCCCACCCCCCTGGTCAGGCAATGTTCCCTACTAGGTTAGGTTAGGTTAGGTTACATTCCTTACTAGGTTAGGTTAGGCCTTTAAGGGGGGGTGACAGGGGGGCGAAGCCCCCTGGTCAGGCAATATTCCCATACTAGGTTAGGTTAGGTTAGGTTACATTCCTTACTAGGTTAGGTTAGGTTAGGTGGTTAGGTTAGGTTAGGTTGGTTAGGTTACATTCCTTACTAGGTTAGGTTAGGCCTTTAAGGGGGGGTACCTTTTAGGGGGGTTACGGGGGGGCGAAGAACCCCCCTGGTCAGGTAATGTTCCCTACTAGGTTAGGTTAGGTTAGGTGGTTAGGTTAACTTCCTACTAGGTTAGGTTAGGCCTTTAAGGGGGGGTACGGGGGGGCGAAGCCCACCTGGTCAGGCAATATTCCCTACTAGGGTTAGGTTAGGTTAGGTTGGTTAGGTTACATTCCTTATAGGTTACGTTGAGGCCTAGTATTTCCCTACTAGGTTAGGTTAGGTTACGTTCCTTACTAGGTTAGGTTAGGCCTTTAAGGGGGGGGGGGGGTACGGGGGGGCGAAAGCCCTCCTGGTCAGGCAATGTTCCTACTAGGTTAGGTTGGTTAGGTTACATTCCTTACTAGGTTAGGTTAGGCCTTTAAGGGGGGTACGTGGCGCGAAGCCCCCATGGTCAGGCAATTATTTCCCTACTAGGTTAGGTTAGGTTAGGTTGGTTAGGTTACATTCCTTACTAGGTTACGTTAGGCCTAGTATTTCCCTACTAGGTTAGGTTAGGTTAGGCCACTTTAAGGGGGGGTACGGGGGCGAAGAACCCCCATGGTCAGGCAATATTCCCTACTAGGTTAGGTTACATTCCTTACTAGGTTAAGTTAGGCCTTTAAGGGGGGGTACTGGGGGCAAAGCCCCCCTGGTCAGGCAACATTGCCTACTAGGTTAAGTTCCCTACTAGGTAAGGTTACATCCCCTGCTAGGTTAGGTTATGTTAGGTTGGTTTGGTTCTTTAAGGGGGGTTACAGCAGGCCCAACCCCACCCCTGGTCAGGCAACATCCCCTACAAGTTTAATTAGTTTTGTTATATGCTAACCTATGTTTAATTTGGTCTTTGTATTTATTAAAACAACTATAGGCCCTATTACACATTTACCACCCAGGACTTAAATCCCACCCCCTCCTGGGCCCGTTATATATGTATTTGTATTATTTCATATTTTGAACCCATCCACACTTTACATTTAGTTCCTTAACTACCCATTTACTTTTATTACCCTTAACATTGCCAACTTATCTTGTTAAGTGCTTGTTCATTTACCTCAGCCCCACCCTGCCTCAACCAATAGCATCAAAGCATTTTTACTACTCCACCCCACCTCTCCTACCCTGTTTTCTACGGTCTGGCCTCCTGCCACCTCCTAACTGTAGAACTCCAACACTCTTGAATCTGCCGCCATGACTCCACTGCTGCATCTACTCACGCTCGCCCCAGCCCCTCACCAGGAAACTCTTTGCCAACTTATGTAACAATTGTTACATGAGTTACAAAGATTTTTCTGCCTTTTACTCAGGTAATTATGATCGACTAATCGGTTTTTGCCAGGACCACGGCCTCCTGAGAAAGCAGGTCTTTTGCCCCCATTCAGTCAATTCCAAGATACGGAGGAGAATGTATAACTTCGTCGGGTACTTGGCTGTTGCTTATTTCAAGCTGCATTTTGAGGAACCCAAGACCCGCCTCCACGCATTCTTAAAAGCAGCTGCTGCTTTGTACCCTCCACCCCTTTAAGGTAAGGTCCAAACATTATTCTTAATTATTATGTTTTAGGAAAGTGAGTGTTAGGCTTTCGCCGAAAGTTGCGCCAAGGTATGTTACTATTCAGTGGGGTGCTGCTAAGACAATCGTACCTTCTTCCACCTTACCCGCCCTCCCCTCCCCCTGTGCGTACCCCCCGCCTCCCCCCTAGTGAACATATGGCTCCCGTGGTGGGGTTTTGGGGAATTTTAAACATGGCGGCTGTGTTACATCTCCACCGTAACGAATACTTGGTACCTTCCTATAGGGACCGTTTCTTCGGTGACTTAGACTATGGCAATTGACATTTCTATGTTATTTTAGTTGCTTTACAAGGGTTGTAAGGAAATATTTTTTCGTTTGGTTGGAACTAAACTTTAATATACCTTTGAGTTTGGTGCGGCTATTATGTAACTTTCAAAGGTCAATTACTGCTTAGTTACAGCCGGCCGAATGGATATTACTTTTAAATCTTGTACAGTAACTAAAATAACATAGGAATCAGTCAATTGCCATAGTCTAAGCCACAGCGGATTGCTTCTGTAGAAATACCAAATAATTTTGTTAAACCCAGACGGTGCCTCTACATGTCCAAAACTGAAAAATTGATGGTATACTAGGTAGACAGTATTCTACTGGCCTACCTACTGCAACGAATTCATAAACACTAACAAAATACAGCATGTGTCCTTATGCATCACAGTGAGCCTAACATGTTCAGCAGAGGAGACTTGTCAACACAACCAGTAACACCTAGCCTAGCTATAACTACTAGAGCCCGGCCTACTTACTGAAAACGCCACTACACTTGGGTACCACAATCATATGATGGACATAGTATAAAACATGTCAACACAGATGGCATAACCTACTGCTGACATACTACCTACTAACCTGGTGGCGCAATTAGGGTAAACAAACTTCAGTGCGTATGCTTTACTTACCTGTGCAATGCTATTCCACTTGTCCCTGGAGAATTCGTTTGCCCATTTCTGCAATTATATGTTACACAACCTACCAATACACTGTGAAGAAAATAAAAGACAAATCGCAGGACACCCTAACACAACACATTTTCAGTTTCGCAGTTCACGAACTTCAACTTTATGTTTCTGAAGAAGTTACAACTTACAACAAGCAGCGCTGCTCTGGTGGCATAACAGTAAACTACCTAGTGTTTACAAATAACATTTCCAGTTGTTATTGACTCTGTGAAGGAAGCTTTTTAAAATGCAATTTGTAAAAGCGGAAGGAGAGCGGATAGATTAAGCTAGAAATATAAAAATAGAAGTTTTTGCCTCACTAAATTAGAGAAGGGGGCTGAAAAATTGCGGATTGTAACAGCAGGTAGTCTAGGAGACATAGTAAGCAGAAAACAGACTAAACGTCGGCTAAAGTTTTCTGCTAAGGAAACTTGTGCCATTGTGGTTAGAAACTGGATACTAACTTTTAACATTTCATGTGTAAGAAATAAGCCCCGTGGAGTTCTACTGTAGGAATGCAAACTGGAAAGGGGAAAAAATTCATCAGTGATCAAGATTCAGGCCTGGTAACTAAAACTGAGTCACTATACTAACGACTCGGATCATGGATGGCGTAATTCAAGTTGCAAGAAGATACGGTATGTTAGGCGGAGGTCGATTTTTCAATTTTCCCTCATATAACGTCGCATAGTTTCCATGCATCGGTAGCACTGGGCAAGACAGTGGTACCTTCTTCCCATTGCACAAGTTACCTATATCTAGTAGGCAGGAGTTATCACGAATCTATGATAATTCTTGAGGTTTATGTGATTTTGTGCTACCTATGGATCCTGTAATACAGAAAAGGACAGTGTTGGAAGTGAAAAGGTCAGCTTTTACCGTTTCCCTATGGATCCCGTAATGTATAGAAGTCCTCCGAATTCCATGCCAGACGAACTTCTCCGTCAGGAGGCGCACCGTCGTCCGGCCCGAGGGGTGCGAGAGTCCGTGTATGACGTCGAACACGGCTTTCCTTCGGGAGGCTGGGATCAGCTGGGCGCGGGCGGCCCGTGCTGATGTCGCAGAGGAGCGTCATGCCTGCAGGTCCGAAAGGCACGTCTTCCCACTTGAGGGCGGTGATAGCATTGCGGTATGCGGGCAGTCTCCGGGTCGGCAGACCTGTTCCCGGGCGAGGTCTTCGTAGTCGACCCCGAGACGCACGGCGTTTGATTTCTATCCTCGATAGGGCGTCTGCCACGGGGTTCTTCTCGCCAGGCACGTACTGGATGGTGCAACCGAAACTCTGCGATGGCTGCTAGGTGCCTCTGTTGTCTCGCTGACCAAGCGTCGCACGCCTTGGTGAAGGCGTGTACCAAATGGGAGGTGGTCCGTCCTGATAGTAAAGGGGGAGCCTCGAGGAAGGTAGCGGAAATGGTGCACTGCTTGGTACACTGCCAGGAGTTCGCGGTCGAACGTGCTGTACCTCGTCTCGGCGGCTGATAGTTTTTTTTTGCTGTAGAAGGCGAGTGGCTGGGGCTCGCCCATGGACCACCTCTCGAGGACAGCCCCGCAGGCGACGTTGCTGGCGTCGGTGGTGAGGCGTAAAGGTGCAGCAGGGTCTTGGTGGCAATAATGTCGCCGCTCTGGGGCGAGGGGCCCTCTCTTCGTCTCGTTGAAAGCCTTCTCTTGTTCGGCCTCCCACGTTAGGGCCTTTGGTTTCCCCTTCAGGACCTGTGTTAGGGGAGACATGGCTGCGGGCGGCGGCGGGGATGAATCGGCGGTAGTAATTGACCATTCCGATGAACTCCTGCAGGGACTTGACCGTGGTTGGTGTTGGGAACTTTCTGCCCCACCGCCTACCTTCGAGGCCATGGGCGCACGCCCGTCGCGGAGATCTCGTGTCGAGGAAGGTCCACCTTCTCGGCGCCGAAGTGTGCATTTGTCGAAACGGACGACCAGCCCGTTTCCTGCAGGCGCTTCAGGACCGCTCGGACGTGATGTAGGTGCTCCTCCAAGGACCTGGAAAAAATCAAGATATCGTCGACGTAGCAGACCGCAGAAGGGCAGGTCCCCCAGGATGCTGTCCATCAGGCGCTGGAAGGTGGCCCCTGCATTCCTCAGGCCGAAGGTTGAGTAATGGAAAACGAAGGAGCCAAAAGGCGTGATGATGGCAGTCTTGGGGGACATCCTCGGGTGCACTGGAACCATGGAAATAGGATTTTAAGAGGTCCATTTTTGTGAAGACCTTCGCCCATGAAGGGCCCTGTCAAATCCTGCATTGTTTGGCAAGGGGTATTGGTCGGGGATTGTAGCGAGGTTGAGTCTTCTGTAGTCTCCGCAGGGCCTCCAGGTGCCGTCAGGTTTCTGTACCATGTGCAGGGGGGACGCCCCAAGGGCTCGATGCTTTCTTGCAGATGCCCATTCGTTCCATCTCCGAGAACGCTGCTTCGCCTCCTGGAGGCGGCCTGGAGGGAGTCGTCGGAACTTCGTTCGTGTCGGGGGTCCGGGGGGCCTGTCGTGGCTATGTGGTGGAATATCCCGTGCTTGGGCGGTGTCCCTGCCGCCTGACGAAGTTCCGGCTTGAAGACTTCGGGGAACTCCTGCAGGAGGTTGCCTTATTTGTGGGGGGCGATGGTACAAATTGTAGGGGCGCCCGGGCCTGCTGCTAGTGGAAGGGAAGGCATGTCCCCGTGTCGAGGAGGCGTTTGCGGCCCACGTCCACCAGGAGGCCGTTTCTGCGCCAGGAAGTCGCCCCCTCCCAGTAGCGGGATCTGACGTCCGCGATTGTGAATTCCCAGACGTAGTTTCGCCCCAAGATGGATATCTCGAGGGGCTTCGTGCCGTAAGGAACGGATGGGGGTCCCGTTTGCGGCGACGAGGGAGGTTGTTTTGTCGGGCTCGCGGTACGGTCTTTTCCTGACGGCGGGAATATCGAGGTGCATTGCCCCCGTATCCACCAACATCCTCCGGCCGGAGATCGCGTCGCGGACGTAGAACCCTACGGTGTGTAGTTCCGACGCGGCCGTTGCCACGGGCGGCCTTGGTTTTGTTTGCCGTCGTCGTTTTTTGACTGTTGGAAGGTGCAAGGGCTTCGCACCTCCTGGCGAATCTCCCGAAACCTCCGGTGGAAGCGGCACCAGGAGTTTTCACCTCGCTGCGTGTGGGAGGACTTCCCTTGGGATACGGCGCCGATCTCTTGCGTTGGGTCGTCGTCGTCTTCTTCTTCTCTGCGGCCAGGCACACGGAGGATCGGGGGGGGGGCGGCGGCGAGCTTCGCGGCATTGTTTGACAACGTCAGCTTCTTTGCCTTCTCTAGTAGTTCGTCGGTCCTAGGGTGTACGCGTCGGTCAGCGCTTCGGACGCCGGCTCGAGTTTGCCGCAGGAATATTTCGCGGCTCAGGCTGATCTCTACCTTTTTTCCGTCGGGGCCTATTTCGGGTCAGACGGACGAGGCCCATCAGTGTCCCAGGCATCTTGGGTGTCGGCGCCGCGCATGGGTTCGCGACTAGGTCGAGGCGCGGGCGGCCCTTTCAGCGATAGGCACGGAATAGGCTGTCAAGAGCCCTTTCTTTTATCTCGTCGAGCGTGACAAGTCCGATTCGTGCTCGACCCGGTCAGCCAGTTAGATATTCGGCCGAGCACCTCTGTCGGGAGAGCCGCTGCGACGAGGTCAGCCTGCAGCACTTTGTTTTGTGAGCCCCGCGATCCGGAATTGCCCTTCGGCTCGGAAGAACCAGGAAGACGGTCAGCTGTTGTGAAGGGGGGCAATTTGACAGCTTGAGCGAGGCACGCTGTGTCAGAGTCCGTCGCTGGGGCGGGGGAGGCCCGGGTTTCCCGCGAGGTTTCTCAGTTTTTTTTTCGTTTCCCGCAGGTACTGTTTGCGCCCATTGTCCTCTCTCACAAAAAAGGTCGACAGAGTCGTGAATGGCGGGCCAAACCGTTTGAGGAAACGCCTGAAACACACCTTGGGCAGGTATGCCGTATTTAGTCCGTTAGAGGCGTTGGTTATTTCCACAGTAGGAGCTTTCAGAGATCTATACTGAGGCGCCGTATGAGTCCGTTAAAGATCTCTGAAGGTGAGCGGCGGTAGTGAGTCCCTTAATGGCTGAGCCAAAACCGCTTGGGTCACCGTCACTCCGGGGTCACCAGTTGTGAGAGGTGGACAAAGAGGCAGGTAGAAGTGTACTGATTTTTATTACAGTCAAGGGAAATATATATACAGCATGCGGACGGAAATGTGGTCACCGACCCGCGAGAGAGTAAAAGTGGGTCGGCGAGACCCGATTTGTGTTTCTTTAGAGACATAAAATACAAAATATAAAAGTACACAATATGTGGTTATACAAGCTTTATACACTGACGGAAAGAGCCCGCTGAATGCTCTCTCAGGGGGAAGTAAGAACAACGCGAATGATGAATTATGTACAGAGAAAATTATGAATAAGCGTTGTCCTTACAATACCATACCGAACCAACCTTTAGGTACCTCTGTATGATAGTGCCACTGTTGATTCAGGTATTTAACGTCTTGAATCTAGTAGTTTGGTCTAGTCTACCTGTTACATTCTAAATTGTGGTTAAATTTATTAACTATAAGTTCATATGACTACGCCTATCAAATTGAGTGCATAAATATATCTTCCTTTCGATTCCTAATGCAAGTAAGCCATATGTAACTAGTTAAGAGTGATGAGATTGAATGAGGCCTAGACCTATGTTTAGTTAAGAACCACAAATTGGATATACTAGTCAAAATGAAAGATGGAGATAGAGACCCGAACAGTATTGAAATTGTTTTTATGTTCATGAAATGGGCCTAATATTTGTCTGGCAAAGACGGGACAGTTATTTGAGAGAGAGAGAGAGGAGGGCGTTTTGCATAATTGAATAAACCGTAGGTTCATAAGGATATTTGTAGCAATTAAAGAACATAATATTGCTTTATGTAATATCTTCCATTCGATTCTAAATACGAGTAAACCATGTTCATAGGTTAAGATTGATAAAATTGTAGTAGGCCTAGACCTATGTTTGTTGAGAGTAACTGCAGAGAAAATGCTAATCAACACGAAAGCTAGAGAGAGCAACTTTTATTAGAATTGTTCTCAAGTGTATGAAATAACCAGCTATTTGTTTGGTAAAGGAAGGTGAAGATTATGAGAGAAAGAAAGGGTGGGGGGAGGGGGACGTGGAATTTACTACAATTTTTCATTCATATGAAAAGGTCTTTTGCCATTTTGTTTCGTAAGGAACGCTATAATGATAAACGACCCAAGCTAGCTGTGTGATGTCATTGAGCTCAACCATCCTCAACGGCCTGCGCGGTAACTTACCTTATCTTCTTACATCTTGGTGTAATTATCGTACCCTGCTTACCTTACAGTCATTAGCGTGTCTGATATCTTTTTTTTTTTTTTTTTTTGGGGGGGGGGGGGGGGGTGGGGGGGGGGCGTTGTCTGAATGTTTGATGGGTGAGAGAAGGGTGTGTCGTTTAAAAATATCATGATATATATTGTCGCCGGTCCAATTTTATTCCTATTTGACCAATTTGATCAAATTGGGTCCAGTCACTTAAGGGTCCCCGCGCCAGTTACCGTCTGAAGCCTTTTCTGCATTTTAAGAGGAATAAACCGCTAGCAAAAACATGGAATGAAGAATGAGGAAGTATTATTCTTCACATCATTATGCATACTATATTAACAGAGAATGTTCACTTGAGAAATCATTTTTATCCTACACAAGAATCGAATTCATTTCTATAATAATAGTGACAAATATACCATAGCAACCTTACCTCGTATTAAAAAAAATTAAAACTGTCATATTATCTTCCAATATTTAGCGTATCAAGTATCAGTTTGTGTGTGTAATCTACTACACGAAATATAAGTTAACAAGTTTACAGTTTTCAAACTGGGCCCGGCAATTCTCACCACCGGCCCTGGAGGCTAGATGATCTTCTTGCCTAGTTTTCCCCACTTCGACCTAGGATTTCCCTCGTCTTATAAATGTCTAACAGTGCAAAGAGCTTACCTTCCAATTCTCGCATTCTGCGGATCAGTGACTTCTGCGACAAATTGGTGACATTCCAACTTCGACGAAATCGCAGATTTTTCCTTTATTTTGTTTCACGAACCCTATTTCTGCGTGCAATTTGACTTAGGAAGAGGCATCAGTGACGCATTTGAGAAATCTTAACGCGTGCAACCATTTGCGCGTACACGCGTGCGTGTTTGTTTGTTTGTTTGTTTTTTTCTATGTTTTAATGTCTTTTCCTATTTGTTAAAAGAAAAAACTGCATGCATTGGAGTCTTTTAGTGCCAGTAAATTATAGCGGCCACACCCTCTGTTTATTCTGGCGAATTCTGTTCCAACAAATGTTTTATTTTGATATTTAAGCGACCTACTTCCCGTCCTCGTTCTTTATTAAAATATGTAGTGTGACAACAGATACGAAGTCGCGTGCGCTCTTTAGACAAAATTCTGTAATTACCCTCTGATTTTATTGCTATTTTTTCAATGTGTCTTTTAAATGCATCTGTTTAATTAATCTTTTATCTTTGCTTAGGAATGGCAGTGTATCTGGGTATTTTGTGTCCGTTTTTCATGATTGTACTCTGCAACGTCTTGCAGGGGGAATTAAAGTTTAACTGGGACACAGTATATATGTGCATGTAATATATTTATATATATATATATATATATATATAGATATATATATATATTATATATATTATATAATTATATTTAATTCATTTATTTACCGGCGTGTCATATTCTTTCTTATCTTTACATTTTCGTTCATGCTGGGAATTCTTTTGAACCAATTTTGAAGGTTGTTATTTTCTAGTGACGTCTTTTGCCAAAAACGACTCGTAATGTACCAGCCTTTGAAGATATATATCTATATATATATATATATATATTATATATTATATATAAATAGTATATATATATTTCTATATACTATAGCGTGTGTGTGTGTGTGCGTGCGTGCGTGTGTGTGTGTGTGTGGTCTTGTCTTTATTGTACTAAGCGAACCCATTACTAAAAATCTGTATATCCTATGGTTTAAATCGGAACATAGGGTCTCTGTGTGTGTGTATGTGTGTGTGTGTGTTAAGCACATCTACTATGAATTAAAAACATCTCAACGTAATATAGAAGAAACGAAATAGAATTTTATCATAGAAAATTTGCGGGTTAATTCATAAATGACTGCTTTTTTTTTTACTTTATTAATTACAACTGATGATGTATATTGCACGACGGAGTAATGGATACAGACAACATTGGAACATATTTCTGTATAATAAAACAAAAATCTTGTTAAAAAAAGCTAAGTTTGATTAAAGCTGAAGCATAGCCAAATGTATGTAACATAAGTTATTACAACAACAGTAACCCGAGTGACTTATCTTACACGTTGACAGGCCACTTAAATTCTTTATTCATTAAGATTCTAAAGCGTACGTATGCTCGACACTTAGTTCATTGTTATCGTCATATAACTGACAATTTTAGACTTAATTAGGGTACCTTTTGAAGAATGAGCATTGCGTTTCAGTGTCTACGGCTGTCTTCTGCATACGTTTTCTAGTTCCGTCCCTCTCGTTCCTGAACACCATAATCCATCTAGGAATACAACCTTCTAGTCTTGAGGCTTGGAAACTTACAAAATGGCTTTGTTTTGCCTTCCGTCCCTTCGCAGGGTAACATAGACGCTCACATGCAGGGTAAGAAGAGGCAGAACAATCGAGTGACGATGGATTTTATGTAGATCTTTCGGAAACAAAAATTTTGCGCTCAGAGAAAAATGAATGAACAAACAGTATCTATCTAACTACGATCGAAGGGGCCGCTGAGATTTCATGTCCGCGAGAGTATATTAGGTAAAGTGGATTGGAACAGGAAAGCGTGTCAAGATAATGCTCACATGAAAAGGTTGGCATGCCTGTGCTTTTCAGATGACTGTCACATGGACAAAATGGGGAAACAGACTATTTATCATAAAGGATAAGAGGGACGCCTGGAAATCTCTGCTGCACAATACAGAAAGCAGGAGTAAGAAATGCGAGCATGAGAGACTTGGGGGCTGATAAGAACATTCTGCGGTGGTACGCGAGCTGGCTGATCCTGTGTAAGTTTCTTGCACTGGAGGTTCATTCATGTGTCGTGAAATAAGGGGTGGTTATAAAAGAAACCGCTGCCTTATTTTTCTTTTGAGCCACCTTCTCTGGGATGCAAATAACTCTATATATATATATATATATATATATATATATATATATATATATATATATATATAATGTGTCTATATATGTGTGTGCGTGTGTGTATTTCAAGGATATCTGTAAAAATAAGGCTTGTTTATCCTTGCAGAAATTCAGTCAGATCCCTTACGCGTACAAAATACCAACAGGATAGTGTTGAATAGTTAGCCATTTTTTAACGTTAAGAATAGAGCCATAAAGCGCCACAACCACGCAGTGCATCCCCTTCTCTGTCCATATATTGCAAAGCTCCAGTGCGCAAGAGAACAGCTCAGGAAGCGAGAAATTCTGCAGAGAGTTTAGGAGGATACACAGATTCTTAAAAACCAATCTCCTCAGAGACGTCTGAAACACCTAACAAAGTGACAGACGAATCGAGTCTTCCTCTAAACAAAACCAGGAATGGCGTAAATAGACGCACGAGTTCAAACATCACCCCGACTCTGCTTCGTAAACATCCGCCGCGGAGGGTGGCACAGAAATTCTGTTTGTTGGAGCTTAGTTGCGGTGCTGGTGCGGGATGGACAGAAAAAGGCAATTTGGGATTTCCCTTTTCCTCCTCCTCTTTTTATGTCCTGCTCTCTCTCTCTCTCTCTCTCTCTCTCTCTCTCTCTCTCTCTCTCTCTCTCTCTCTCTCTCTCCTCTGCTTATCTTTCTCTTCGACGTTATGACCTTCATTTCCTCCTCTTGCAGCTTTTCTTTTTCCTCTTTTTGCTTATCTCTCCCCCAAATGTGTCTTCTGCTACTGCATCTTCCAACTTTGAGTCGCTATTTTTGTTCCTGAAATAATGATCTTTGACATAACCGCCTTCGTGTTTGAGGAATAAAGTTGTTTGGTTCTTTCCTTGACATTTTCTGTTTGTTGCCAGCTAGAGAAGATTTGCCAACATATTTTCTACTACTTTTTAAACTTAATAT
Source organism: Macrobrachium nipponense (assembly GCF_015104395.2). Taxonomy (NCBI): domain Eukaryota; kingdom Metazoa; phylum Arthropoda; class Malacostraca; order Decapoda; family Palaemonidae; genus Macrobrachium; species Macrobrachium nipponense. Next base: position 70,380,681 of record NC_087205.1, read on the forward strand.
ATTGTAAGAAGTTTTGCCATACCTCCAGTTTGCAGATTTATAAGTCCACAACAAACAGCTTATGAAGATAAATCACGACACAATGTTAATGATGATATTTTTTCTGTAATTTCCCCAACTAATGAATCACGTAAAGTATTCATGATACAGTATAAGTGATATACTCTTTTTAAATATCCAGTAACAAATACTTTCACCTCCTTTTCCCAGTTACAAAAATATATGGTTTCTTATGATTTTTCTGCTTTGCATCCGTCTATTCCTTTAATTCCTAAGAGATGCAAACTAATGTCATCCTATCTGCCAGCATAATTTCTATTAGAGTATATTCTAGTTTTACATAAAATGTCATCTTTACTCTCTTGTTATGTTGAGAGAGAGAGAGAGAGAGAGAATTATCAAGACGTCAACCTGAACTTTTTCATCATGGCTGTAAATAACAAACAGTTCTACTGCGTAAGAATGTTTGTTTTCATTTCTTGTTTTCTTTGTACCTGACTTTTTTTGGTGCGTTCTCTCTGGCTTTACTCTTGAGTCTTAACAGCGAAAGAATTTCTCCTCTCTTACCTTTTCTAAAAATACTTCAGGAAAATTCTCGATAATCCAATAAGAGAGAGAAAAAGGGAGGAGTGAGAGAATCTTATGCAGTGCCTTACAATACAAGTGATTTTTCGATATCTTAATACAAGCCATTTCCAGCAGTAAAAGACAATCAAGGACTATAATTTTTTTTTTTCGTAAACCCTAATCGTTCATGTGGAAAGGTCAGTCAGTCGATGTGAAGAGAGGTATTCATTCCTCAACACCAGGTGAAGTTTGCATATATTCACAGGTAGGTTCTCTTTATAGTGAACTGTACGTTGTTACTGAACGCCGGACCTTACAGACTCAAGATCGGTGCTCTCTCTCTCTCTCTCTCTCTCTCTCTCTCTCTCTCTCTCTCTCTCTCTCTTCTCTCTATATATATATATATATATATATATATATATATATATATATATATATATATATATATAATGAAAGAGAGGAGATAGATATACGTGTGTATGTGTAATGTGTTTGTTGTATGTGTGTGCGTGTAATGCTAGGCCCGTTTTCCCATATCAGCCTGAAGCGCCCGCACGGAGGGGCAACGGGAGCACACGCCCACTATTAAACCCTGTGTACACACACACACACACACACATATATATATATATATAAGTCATATCACATTTCCGTGATTCTATACATATATCGAGCTACAATGTCCTTTGAATATCTAATATTCGCTCTACCTCTTAATAATATGTTTTCATATATCTTAACCGAAGGGGAATTTTTTCTCGATAATAGATTTGCCTGGACCAGGGCGCGAACCTTATGGATCCTTTCAAAACCCAGGAACGTCAGTGAAGCTTTACCTACTACACCACCGCGAGGTGGTGGTGGTAGTAGGTAAAGCTTCACTGACGTTCCTGGGTTTGAAAGGATCCATAGGTTCGCGCCCTGGTCCAGGAAAATCTATTATCGAGAAAAAATTCTTCTTCGGTTAAGCATATATGAAAATATATTAATTCCGAGGTAGAGCGAATTAGATATTAAATTATATGTTAAGCTCGATATATATATAGTATATATAATATATATAAGTTATCTATATATAGATTAATATATATATATCTATATGGTATTTATATATAGACATATAGCAGTCACTCATATGAAGATGCTCTGAGTTTTATGGCGAAACGTTCCTTGAATAAACCATGGCTTTTATGATGTGCTTTACAGACCCTGCTGTTTACTGATATAAAACATCTCATCTGAACCTTTTGTTGATATAGATAGATACACACATACACACACACACCACACACACACACACACATATATATATATATATATTATAAGTATATATATATATTATAATATATATATGTATTACATTTGTTACATTTAATACATCACTCTGTCTTCCTTACATTCTATAATATATCCTTTCAGTTTAAGTAAAATTTAAGGTATCCTTATTATCTTGTATAATATTTGTATGCAGCACAAACAAAAAATGTTATTCTTTCAAGAAATTCTTATATAAATTGAACACTATGTACCATATGCAACTACTGAAAAAAAAAGTCAATGCATCTTTTTGTATTTGTTTTTTTATCGATATTGCTTCACTTAAGTTATCGGTATCGCAATTCCACTGCATATAATATATATATATATATATATATATATATATATATATATATATATATATAGTTTGTGTGTGTGTGTGTATATATATATATAAAATATATATATTATATATATATATATATATATATATATATATAATCAGCCCGTCTCCCTTGGAAAATAAGCTGCGGGCGCTCACGATAACGTTGGTGGCCTCAGAAAAAACCCAAGCCCACAGTCCCTGTCGAATTTATTTATCCAGTGAGATATGATTGAACGTTTTGCAGTCATATTTCACCAAACACCCAGTTTATAGATATATATATATATATATATATATATATATATATATATATATATATATATATATAATTGCTGGTAGCACGCATACTAAGTCATTCGTTCAAATCATTTGAGAGTTTTGGGGGTTCATCCACACACATATGTATATATATATATATATATATATATATATATGTGTGTATATGTGTGTGTGTGTGGTGTGTGTGTGTGTGTGTTTGTGTGTGTTTTTAGATGCTTATGAAAATATTACTTGTTAATATATAAATGTCTACTTATAATTGCAATTTGCAGATAATTATCATTTTTAAGTTTTTGTGAAATCTCTTTGAAAAGCCCTCTTGTGACAAGAGCGCTCTATGCTCTCTCTAATGTGAGTTTCGTTTCCTCCACTTTTGAGTTTGGTAACCTTTCATTCAGTGAAGATCGTAATTAGAAACCTTGTTCAGTGAGATTCACTTGTCTGTGTTTACATTGATCGTCAGTTCTGGAAGTGCGGTAAATATTGTCAGTACTCGATTTATTGATCAGGCTCTCGTATTCTATAGTTTGGTTGTTACAATATTATTACAAGTTCGCGAAAAAGGTGCACTATTCAAGTTGCAGTTGCGTCATAAAGTTATTATTGGGTTATTGCGTTGTTAGTGAATGGCAAATAATGCATATCTGATATTTTAATCATTTTCATTTTAAATTTATGGTGATGGTTCTTCATTGTTGCTTTATACAGGTTTATCAGCAAAGTGTTTTAGGGAGGGTACACTGCGGTAAAATACGAGTGATTAAAATAGTCAGTAATAAGGAAGGCCATTGAAATAACCTATTCATGTCTATAGATATATGTAGTTCCTCGTTGGACGAGTGGTTTTCGCGCTCGGCTACCAATTCGGTGGTCCGAAGTTCGATTCTCGGCTCGGCCAACGCGGAATCAGAGGAATTTATTTCTGGTGATAGAGAGTCATTTCTCGATATAATGTGGTTCGGATCCCACAATAAGCTGTAGGTCCCGTTGCTAGGTGACCAGTATGTTCCTAGTCACGTAAAAATATCTAATCCTTCGGGCCAGCCCTAGGAGAGCTGTTAATCAGCTCAGTGGTCTGGTAAAACTAAGATATATTTAACTTTTTATAAATATACGTATTCTTATCTCAGGGGAGGCTAAGCCAAAACAATCTCATAGCAGGATGCGTAGATAGGAAAACAGTTAGCTCATCATTGACAATCTATTAGCTGCGCTTCGGGATCACCCATATCCCATCTTTTCTGGCTAAAAAGAAACTAAAATAAAAAGCACTAATTAAAACTCACAATAGTATTTACAAAACTAAAAGGCTTTAAAGATTGAAAAATGGCAATGACAATACAAGAAATAGATTACCTTTAACAGTATAGTCCAGAGGATGAAAGCTCGAGACGAGTAAACAAGGTTAGGAAATAAACAAGAAATGGTGGGAGGGTACTAGGCTATTCGTAATGTACAGCGGGGGTAGAGGTTAAATGGTTGTTGAGTGATGGAACGATTTTCTTAATAGCCAAAGATTCCAAAATATTAAGGAGGTGCTGACTGTTCTTCCTATCCAAGCATCCTACTAGATATATGTATATATATGTATGTACGTATATGTATAAATACATGTGTATGTGTTTGTGTGTGTGATGTAGCTGTTTTTCGTTTCTATAGAGGTCACAATTTAAATCTTCTCTAGCAAAGATGTATAGTACATAGTAAGTAAAAACTGCGAGCTTTTTGTCCTACCATCCTGACGGACCACTTTCTAATACAACCGAAATAGTTTCTAATGAAATTTAGATAACTATGTTTTCAACATCAATGATCCAATTCATGATTTATTCTTTTGCTTGTACATTTCTCGACGAAAGAGACTGCCATTTTTTTCTCTGTTATGTTGGTCTCAAAAGCAGCTCTTTGCTCATTTTTCCACTTTGTCCTTCCTTTAAGTTTAAGGTTTGACTTTCACTGCTGCCTTTAAACAGCGAAATCTAAATTCAACACGAACACATAAATAATCCTGACGACTAAGTCACCCACAATATGCCTGAGGCGGCCTGACCGAAATTTCCTGAACGATCGCCAGATCATCCCGGAACCGAGCTAAAATAATACCCCGCTAAAATAATATGGGGAGTGAGAAACAATACCAGAATTATTCAGTAGGTGTTGAATACCTGTCCAAATAAGAAAACGTCCTTAAAGCCTTATTTTCAACTTATGATATAATTCTGGTGTTTGTGGAGCGAACACAGTCAAGCGGGAAAATCCACGGTGGTATTTATTGCTTGAGCATTAACGAATACGAAATAGAAAGTGACTTATGGCCTCAAGAAACGAAAATGGAGATGTTAACATTTTTCTCTCTGGCGTCATCGAGATCATGTTGGCCGGCTCCCTTGGTTAACTCAATCGATCACATATCAGGACTGCTTTCACGAAATGTAATCTCTCTCTCTCTCTCTCTCTTCTCTCTCTCTCGCTTCTTCTCTCTCTCTCTCTCTCTCTCTCTCTGTAAGAAAAGAAATTCCGTAAATGACAAGGAAATTCCCGTTTCTCTTTTTTATCTCCTATCTCACCCTCTTCCTTTGTCGAAGCTTTCTGAGGCAAACAGGATTTCCACGAAATGTCATCGCATGATTTATAGGCAAGAGAGAGAGAGAGAGAGAGACTCGACGTAAACTTCCCGAGAACAAGATAAAAGCGACTATAAAGAACTGACTTCAATCTCCTCCGACGTCGTGTTTTCGCTCGGGAATGAACTGTCTGTTTTGAGGTGCCTTCACTGATTCCTTGCCAGAAGGGCAGCAGCTCGGGTTTGCCTTACTCGCTGCTTATTTCCAAGGTAAAAACGAGGCTGTGTATCGCCCGTCTCCTTCGCATCCGTGACAGATCATCTTTAATTCTTCTCAATTTCTCCTTCCGCCGCTGCCACTTGCAGCATGAAATCTTTGGATACATTTAATGTAAATATTTTTGTCATTTTTCTCGTATGCTCATAATCTACAATTATATCAATTTTCGCATTTCTTTTGGCCCAATAGACATAGTAGAATTTCTATTTATAGTTCACCCGGCAACACGTAAAAGTCTGAATAAATCTAATGAAGATCTTTCAATCAAAATAAATAGTGGTTGAATACTATGTTGTTCTTATTATTTAAGCTCTTATTATGAATTATCACTTTATGAATTATCACTGATACCTTAATTTTACGTCATAACTGATCTCGAGAGATCTTCGAAAAATCTGATCAGTTATTTGCGCATTATTAGTAAACCCTCCACCAACTGGACACAAAATTTTCCATAATTGAGTGGTAATTCTCATTATGATTAACAATTCACAATTCTCTTCGAGTAACTGACAGTGTCATTTGACTGATGACTGCTGTATTCTTCCAAACAACTAAACAGCTAATTTCTCAGAAACTACAGTTTTTTTCTCTCTCTCTCTGCTCTACGCTTCAGAGCTCATTTGAAATGGTGCGTCTCCTTGTAAGAATGCCGTGGAATTCATCGCCATCGCATCAGGTGATATGAATGGCAGACTCAGCCACGCGGTTGGGACATTCTATTATAGACCAGGAGCAGACACCTGGGTTCGTTTTGACTGAAGGTCTTCGTTGTATGGGACATTTCGTCCAAAGAAAGCCAGTTTAACAATGAAAGGGAGGAGAGGTACGAGAATAAAAAGCTAAAATAAAGAAGTGAAGTGGAAAAGGAACAAACAGTAAGATGTAAAGAAATAGGAAAAACTAGATGGAAACAAAAGAGGTGAGTAGCTCGGAGTCGCGTGTTAATGAAATGAGGAACAGGATCGTCGACTCCGGACGTACATGCTCTTTCGGTGCCAACATGAACTGGTTTTCCCCTCCCGGTGCCAAGTGGGTGCCAGCCTTGCCAGATAGATGGTCTAGGGGGCAGCCAGGTGGTCCGAGGTAGGGGGTAAGGGTCGAATCCCCTGAAGGGGGGTTGTGATCACTGTAGTGCATGCACATCTACCAAATATTTTTTGCGTGTTTCATTTGGTTTTCTGAATAAGTTTTGCGTACTGGGCAAAAACTGTGAACAAGATTTCCTTCTACTTTGCCAAAAAGTCAGAATGACGTCATCATATTATGACGCTGAGCTTACATAAACCTAAAAGGAACTTGTGAATCATATATATTACCTGTTTCACTCCAGTGAAGAAAGTCGCTTGGGTAACGCTCAAAAAAGGGTATGGAGAGAGAGAGAGAGAGGGGGGGAGGAGGTACTATCTTACGAGCTGTGGGAGGGGGATTGGTGGGGAGAGGGGACGTCAACAGTTGAGGAAGTACGATGCCAGGACCGGAATGGGTCACTATCATTAGTGTGGAGTACAGAACCAAAGCGAAAGCATAGCGAGGTCGTTGCAATTGTGTGGTAAACTTTGTCTGAACTCTTGCAATTGTGGCACTGCTTACAGGGCGCCTCACAGACTTGGTTCCATTTTGCTCAGGAAAAAGAGGCACGAAAGCGAGATCTCATTTCCTTAGATACTTTGAAAGCATTCACGCCGTTCTTCCTACAGTCGTATATTCAGGTGAGTAATAAAAAAATAAAATCAACGGGTGTCAGTGAAGCAGTGACTGATATAAAGTGTGTCCACTTAAAATAAAGCGGGATTGATGTACAGTCGTTATACTTAAGATTTGCCGTGATTTGATCAATGATCCTTATTGGACCTGTAAATTTAAAACTACAATATCTCCCCAATAAGCTTTTTCATGAATCACAGTATAGCCACCTGAATTTCGTTCCTTTGGTGCGTTGTGTGTTTAGGCTTGAAACAGTTGCGAGCGAGAGTTGCATTGCACAGACGCAGTTACGATTTTAAAACAAACATCGCGCAGAAAACGTCCTCTGATAAACAAAAGACAGCGGCACTACGTGTTTGGAAACCCGGTGAATCATCAACAGAGTCTGTCGCCGTAAGGGACTTCCATCTCTGTTGTAACTTGTTGTCCGGGATGTTTTTTTTTTTCTTTTTCTTTTTTTTAACTTTGGTAATATAAAATGACCATTTATTCTTGTTCAATAAAAATCCTGGATTATACCTGTACTTTGTATGAGTGGTGAAAGTTGAAAATTGAAAGACTTGACGAACACCTGAGCGGTTCTCATTAAATAATAATGGAAATATCGGTTAAGAAAGGATCGTCACCCTCTCGCCCTATTTCTTGATTATGCTCTGGGGAAACTGCCCGCCCACACTCCCACCCCCACTCCATATTCTTATTAGTTTTTAGCGAACACACTAGAGAAGTGCACATTTCGGGTGTTCCAAAGTCTTTGTTTTCATTGTTCATCTCTTGTTGATAATGAAATTCATTGGTATAATTGTGGGTTTTTAATGAAAAACAATTTAAGGACGTCATTGTAAATGGTTTCCAGCATGATGCAGAGAAACATATTACGATAAGGGAAATATAGCTTGGAAATGACCACGAACATATTATTGTTGTTAATTGATAATGCTGAAACGTGTCTATCAAATCTAAAAGAATATGATTCCTACCACACATGCATACGTATGAATGGTAATATATATGCATATATATGATAATAGCTGATTGTGAATTGATAATATGAAACACATCAGAATTGACATTGTCAAAACATATACAAACGCAGCATATGTCCATTGTACATAATAGACTGAAGCATTTAGAGCACGAAATAGAGATTTGCAAATAACTGAGCAAATATTCATTTTCATTTTCAGTGGTTCTTCCAGTTAAATCCGCACTCTCTCTTTTTAATGTCACTTCATCTTCCATTTTGTCGTTATTTCTACTCCAGACGAAAAGTTTGTTCTTGAAGCGAACATTTGTGTTCCAGATTTGATTTTAAAGAATAAGATGTCAGTTTTTTATATTAAATCAATATCTGAAAAGCATTTAAAAAAAAAAGGTTATGAAAGATACTGTTTGTAGTACACATTTGAACCCCTGAAGTTAGCAAAGTCATCGATTGCATTCACCGGGAAAATAAGATATTTGTTTACATCCGTTCTCACACAGTATAACCCCCGCCCCCCCCCACCTTCAGACCTTCAGTGTTAAGAGGGATGGGTGAAAGAATTTGGAAGACAACACCCGCCGTGTCAAAAACACCGGCCGTAATCCTGGACCGTCAGGGAGTCCTGGCACTCGAGGTCTAGAAACCTTGATGACACTTAGTCTTGAAGGGCAACGTTCTTAACGATTGTTAAAGAAAGGGACTGTTCTATTTATTTTTTCATGTGGACGGTTATTCCTTCATCAATTTGTAACAGTTGATGAGCTTCCTTAATCAATGCTTGTAACTAATTGTTGAGTTCAATATACTAAACAAAAGACAATAATTGTAAGAATTAAGGGACGGTATGTACAAGACAAGGTCATTGGGACTTTCAGGAAATAATGAACCAAAGTCTGTCACAGAAATGAGCGCAGAGCAGTTTCCGTTTTTCCGTGTCTATTCTTTTTATGCGCGTGTGTGTGTAGCGTAGTGAACAAAATGATAAAAAAAATAGATTGAGATTCTCAAAAGAGTTGTGCGACTGTTCGCATAACTTCCTCAGCCTTCTTGAAACACCCTTCTCATATTTGATAAATTTTACCTAAAGTTCTTGTGAAGATTGTAGCAAGCACAATAGGAAAGGTAGGCGAACCCTTGTACAGTCCAAGATTCTCCCGCAAACTTTCTTCCTGTTTCTTTGCGGTATGTTCTTTCCAACGCTCAAAGGTTGTCCAAGAACACAAAGGGTGGAAAACTGCAAAATGCCCGCCAGAAACATCATTGATGGCTATGCCCCTGCGTTCAAGAGAGAATCTAATACATGTTTAAAGCGGCATGAGAGATTCACAGGATTCTTTTATCATTATTGTCTTATCTTTCTTTCTTTGCATCTATGCTTTTTCTCACCTGTGGGTACTTACTTCGAATGTTAACGGCTGCTCAGACATGATCTGTGCAACTGTTTGCTCACTTCAAGAAATAAAGACAATCCCGCTGGCGCTTTGAACGCAGAAGTCATATTTGACATTTTTAACTCCCTAAAAAAGTTTAAAGCTCCTGTAGATACGGGAAGCATCTGTTCCGGTTCCTCGAATCGCAATCAGATATTTGTCCTTGTGTAGAATGTTGATCCCTTCTTGCAGTAGCTCTCGTTTTTCTCCTTTTGCGTTAAATCTCATAAAAAATCAAAAGTTTTCTCAACAATTCTGCATTTATCGCCAGTCTCTTTCCTGACGATTTGCGATGATGTTTAAGTCAAATGTCATTTGACGTTATATTATTAGGTAAAATTGATTTTGGCTCGTCTTTATTGTCCTGTTTTTGAACGGAAGGAAAAATCTACAAAAGACATTGAGTAACCTTGTAGTGTTTGTTTAATATGAGTAAATAAATCCTTTTTTAACTTGTATATGGCTGGAAAAATAAGTACGATTGCGGATGAGAATACGAACTTATATGAACAGCTGAGAGAGAGAGAGAGAGAGAGAGAGAGAGAGAGAGAGAGAGAGAGAGAGATAGGTACCTACGCAGAGATAACTGCATCTAGTGTGACATATTGCCATCTGGGTTTCGAGATCATATCATGAAAATTAATATTCTTCAATGAGCGGAATGAAAAATTACTTCTTAAGAACTGAATAATCACGACACGCAATTGTCATCATAAATTACCATGAAATGATTTCGTCCAGCACATTTTGATATCTCCCATTTTTATGCTCCCTACTTCCTTGTTTGTCTAAGAGCAAAGATAAAAATGGCTTCAACGGATACGAGAAACCAAGTTAGGGCAATAATAATAATGGGGATTTATGTATCCTCTTACTATTAAAGTTTTTAAAGTGAGTTTTTATCTAGATTTACATTATGAGTCTATATATAATATATTTTTCCACTTGCACCCTCCCTCTCTATGTATCAATAGCTGCCATTTTTTCTTGCCCGAGGGGGAATGATCATTCTGGAACCTCAGTTACAAAGTATAATAAGCCAAAACAGTTGAAAATAAGCCTACAAATCAGCTTCGTAGCTTTATTTGTTATAGTATTTTGTCTTGTGAAAGACTCCATGTCAAAGTAGCCGTTTGTGGTCAGCCGAGAGACAGTTCTCCGACCGAGGATCTCTTTCCATGGCTAGGAGCATAATATCCTATTATCAGGAATTAAGTCATGAGTTCAAACTACTACAGTCCAAATAACATTGAATAAGTATGAATAATATCGCTGAACCGTATGCATGCAATATTATCTTTATTAACTTTTCCATTATCTTCGTCCTCTTGCTTTACTTCACTTTTGTAATGTACTACGGCAGTCTCATTCCCTTTGATACATCCCAACCTACAGCTTTCTTAGAGCATTCCCTTAAATTTAGTACATATGAATCCAGAGCCATCTATTGTGTGATTTGTTCTATTCTATACTCTGCCACGGGTATGTATACTTTTACCTTCTCAACGAAGTTGCTTATCCCTGGGTCTGTGCTCGGAATCACAACTGTACAGAGGGGGAGGGGGAAGTGTGGGGCGTGGAGGAAGGGGGGAAGTTGCCCCAGGGATCAAGTACCAATAAATCAACACTTCAACTGTTTTTATTGAGTCAGTGCATTTTGACATTATTTACTCGTATTTTGTGTTCATTTCATACTGTTTTACGGGTAGGCTAATATATTAAGTTTCAATAGTTTTAGTTAAGTGGGTTGTAACTGGTATAATTCGGCGTTGATTAGGATTTTTTGTTAGTCGTATGATGTATTGAATACGATTCATGTAAGGGCTTTTGATATCTTCCCTTTATTTCTTATTGTGTTGGATCAGGGTGAGCACATGCTTAGCATATGATACTTTACCAGAACACATTATATATATATATATATATATATATATATATATATATATATATATATATATATATATATATATTTATATTATATATATGATATATACACACACACACACACACACACACACACACACACATATATATATATATATATATATATATATATATATATATATATATAGTAGTTATAGTATTGTTCAGTGGTACAGCATCTCGATCGTGATCGCAAGGTCGGTCGATCCTTACCGGAGGCCAATAAAAGCTACGGATTTAGCAATCTCTGTCCCAAAAATCTTCGGAGGCCACCATTGGTGAACACCCTCGGGTGCGCTACCTCCTTAGATGAAAAAACATTTGGTTATATATATTATATATATATATATATATATATATATATATATATATATATATATAGTATATATATATATATATATATATATATATATATATATATATATATGTGTGTGGGTTGTGTGTGTGTGTGTGTGTGTGTCGTCTCGGGTTACCACAGGAAGGAAATGTGCCCGATTGAGCACTGACGGTGTAACTGAAAGCTAATTTACCTCTCTCTCTCTCCTCTCTCTGTTTGTGTGTGTGTGTGGTAATGTCCTAATTTTTGGTGCTGAAGGATGCGATAAATATGAAAAAGAGTTAAGAAACAAGTAAATGAGACAGAATTATTTCCTTTCAATTGAAACATGTTACAAGGAATGAGGAAAAATTACCGAGAATTTTTTGTTGTATTCGTTCAGACTAACATAGCTAAAAAAATTGGTACACACGCACACACACATAAATATATGTGTGTGTGCGTGTGTACCAATTTTTTTAGCTATGTTAGTCTGAACGAATACAACAAAAAATTCTCGGTAATTTTTCCTCATTCCTTGTAACATGTTTCAATTGAAAGGAAATAATTCTGTCTCATTTACTTGTTTCTTAACTCTTTTTCATATTTATCGCATCCTTCAGCACCAAAAATTAGGACATTACCACACACACACACACACACACACAAACAGAGAGAGAGAAAGAGTGAGAGAGAGTAAATTAGCTTTCAGTTACACCGCCAGTGTCAATCGGGCACCTTTCCTTCCTGTGGTAACCCGAGACAACAGCTGGGTATCCGAGCTATTCTTTGCCTCATCCATTTGGGTGAGAGACGAAGATTTTGGAATGAATACCATTTCACTCCATTTCACTTTGCTTTCTTTGGCATGCCACCCGATACCTTCATTCCCGTTCAGTACATTTAATTAGTTTTATTTATTTATTTAGTATTATTATCATTTTTTATGCGGAGAGATATTTACTGTTTGATGGAATGTCTGGACGATTCTACGAATTCGTATTCGAATGCATATTGTTTGGAAAGTGTGAGCGATGCTCCAAGTGATATTTCCAGTACCGATATATATTGTATTTGAACTGTCACTATTTGCTCTGGGAATTAAATTTTCAGGAATAAGTTGTTTATTCCTGATAAAGCAGGCGTAGTTTTAATTAATGTTTTTCAAAATCAATATTATTAATGTCCTGTTTTTCCATCTCAAATTATGTGCGGACAGCAACATATTTTTGGCGTCGATATTCGTAGTCTGTGCGTAGACAAATTCCGTTATTCGGTTCAATTCTTGTTTAAATTTATCAGTTTTAGTTTTCTGAAAAGAAAACTACTGTGTCTGCGTTGTCTAGCCATCCGCACTTTTCTGGCCGCCCTCAGATCTTTAAAACTACTGAGGCTAGAGGGTTGAAAATTGGTATGTTGATCATCCACCCTCCTATCATCAAACTCTAGCCTCACTAGTTTTGATTTTAGTTAAGGTTAAAGTCAGCCACAATCGTGCGTCTGTCAACGACATAGGCAAGGCTACCACTGGGCCGTGTTTAAAGTTTCATGGGTCGCGGCTCATACACCATTATACCGAGACCACCGAGAAATTTATCTATTTTCGGTGGCCCTAATTATACGATGTACAAAAAAACTCGACTGCACCGAAGAAACTTCGGCGCGTTTATTACTTCTTTTCTTTTGCACTGAACTCTGGCCGGAGTATTCTTTCTCTTTTTATTGAAATTCTCATCTTTTGGTAATCGAGGTTTCCTGTTTGTAAGGATTTACTCTAATAAAATTCAAGAAACATTTCCCAGACCAGCAGTTTTGAAGACATTGTCCCGTCTCGTTCAAAGGTACATAAGCTGAAACACTACAAATAACAAGTGTAGCAAGAAGTGTGCGCCCCACAAAGCTTACCCACAACTGACCCAGAATGTCAGTTTCTGTAGTCGAGTGGTAGCTAAAAAAAGAAGAGAAGAAAACATGGATACTTAAATTTTGTGAAGATATCCTCTATACTTAACCGATTAATGCAATGTGCTAGTGACAAGATAGTCAGTATTATTTCTAAAGTTTCAACATCAAAGGCAGTGTTTGGCTATTTCACATTTCTTGAACAGAAATAAAATCGACAAAAATCTAGGAAAGGTTTAGAACAGAATGAGACACCAGCCGTAAATCCTAGTACGCAAGTTTCACTTCACTTTATACTTAAAGAATAATTTCTATGATATAGGTTCGTTATCAAAGCCTCGGGCATAAGACTTTCTGATTTGTTTTAAAACACCAGAGATATTTGATGAAGAAAGAAGAGGGTAGTACTCGACAGAACTTATTCCATTGTTGTTTTGAGTATCTTCATTTATCATGAATCAATAATTACTCAGTGTGAGTATTCGGATGCACGACTCTTGGTTGATTATTGAGAAAGAGACACTAATGTCGTTTGAAGGAGACTGTAAGATTTTGATTAGGTTTTAAAGTTTAAGTGGACTGGTCCTTTGCTGATTATTAAAAGGCATTTTTTACTTCCTTTTCCTAAAAAAGTTCCATGAATGTTGATGTACTATGCAGCTAGCGTTGTAGACTGCATGGAAAATAAAGAAAACTTCGTGAATGCAATGGTTGTCTTCGGTGCAAGAGTCAGAAGCCTATAGCATTCCCAGTCTAAAAAAAAAAAAAACTCGACCGCAGTGTTTACGAGCCCACCGGTTTATTCAGTCATTCATAAATTTCTCAATCAGAATATGGATGTCTTTGGCTTCCTCTGTGTTTCCTAAATTGTATATCATGATTTTAGGAGAATCAGTTGAATTCTCTTCGCGCATTGGACAGACTTTCGTTGCTGTGTTCTTCCATCAAGGTCTCTTTTTAACTGCTGTTGTCTCTAGCGACGTAACACAGAACAATCGAAATTTATCTTTTTGTTCCACAGGTAGTACAGTAACGACTTGAGACAACTGGATGATTGAGGAGGCACAAGTTATTGATAACCAAAGATAAGAAAAACTGCCCTGACTCGGGGATGGATATGACCTTTAACGAAAATCTACGATACAGTCCACAGATGATGGTCCATAACCGATGGGAAAGTTTTGGCAAAAGGCAAATATAAGAAAAAAAATGCCATACTGGATAAAAAACATATCTCTATTCCAAGTGGTCTTCCAAAAATACAGTTTTACCTGTTCTTAACATAAAAGAATCGTTGATAAAAACGGAAGCTGAAGGAGTTTACTTGTAATGAGAAAGGCAGAGGAGAAGGTTATTGGGGCACCTGTATCTGTCAAGGGTCTCATTGAGACACAGCCAACACATAGACATTCTTCGAAGCGCAGAAACAGAATGCCTCGCTGAGTGACGCCCTCATGGCAACAATTCCATGGCAAGGATCACGTGCTATTAAGAAAAATAACGGAGTGATGACGAGGGATGTACACTTTAATTTTCAAACTCTTATTTAAATTATGCCGAGATGATGAGGAAGAAACAAACTCTAATATTAAAAACGAAAAAAACCAGATTCGAATCCAGTTATGAAATGAAAGAGACGTTGAAATAATCATGAAGAAAAAGAAGGGAAAAGAGTAAAGGGACTAAACAGGACGCCGCATTCCCCCTTCTCTATAACGAATTAAAGTGCTATCGCTGAGGAACACCTGGTATGTGAGCCATCGATTAGATGCTTTACCCTCTACCCCTGCAATCTTTGTAATCCATCATTTGATTTGGCCTCTCTCTCTCTCTCTCTCTCTCTCTCTCTCTCTCTCTCTCTCTCTCTCTCCAGCTAAATTAAACAGCCGGCTTGGCTTGTCAAGAAGACGTGGACATACGGTCGTAAAACCCATATGATCAGGACGATAACGACCTTGCGGGGCACTTTGTTTGCAAATGAATTCCAGTGAAAAGGAAGGCGATACTGAACAAAACACGGTTTCCTTTATAAAGAATCTAGGAATACAACGAATAATACAGTAGTTTTGAAATATATAGAACAAAGGGGTGAAAGGCAAAACTAGGATTTCCTATCTCAATATTTGATAGAAAATACTGGCTGGCTGGGTAAATTGTATAAACTGATATCACGAAACCCTTTGCATTTCTTTGTAATTTCGTCCTCAGTAACTCTGGTTTTTGTTACTTCCATGTAACCATCAGTCAATCAATCAATTATACTTAATTTACCGAAAGGGAAGCTCGATTTTATTGTTTATATATTAATTATTCTTAATTTCATAGCTTAACTCTTCTTTTTCCTCAATGATTAGTCTGTACGATTTAACAATTTGGGTCTTACTTAATTTTGCCTCAAGTGTTTGTGAAATGAAATGTAGCTGCATTTTTGTACCAGAGTCACCAGATAAACTGATTTTTGCTTTGTACGATATTTGTCACACATATATAAGTAACATGTTCATATAGTATATTTACTAGGGTGAATAACGAGAAACTGCTTCATCATTCCGTATGGATGCTCAGTATGGATGCTCACACACACACACACCACACCACACACACACACACACACACACACACACACACATATATATATATATATATATATATATATATATATATATATATATATGATCTCAAAGTATGCTTTTCATTAAGTCTAGGACACTGGACCATCAGATCCAGATCTTTTTACTGACAGTCTTATTGTAACTACACGCACCCATTTAAAAATCTAGGTGTCATTCTTGATTGCAAATTCATTTTTAAAATGTATTCGGTTCACGTGTTTTTCAGTTGCACAAAAAATCAGCTAATGAAAATAATGCTAAAGTAAATTGCCATCAGTTGATTTGTCAAACCTTTAAGGATAACAAACGATAACAAGATAATACTAATTGATAACTGGCTGATAATGATAGTAAGCAAGGATAACTAGATTAGCATTATGAGAATCAGACTGATAACGATTCTAATGAAAAGTGCATTTATTATCGTTGAACTAAACAAATAGCAAGAAGAACTTTATTGATTATCAACGAAGAATAAATACTTGTAATTCAAAAAGTTTAAACTGAAAATGTCTTGAAAAATGTATAACTGCATTATCGGGGTATCTAAAGAAAACAGAAAAGAATAAACTAAGCATATTATTATATCAAACTGTTTTTCATACACACACAAATGATTATCAGAACTACATTTGACTCAACCATCCTTGTTTAATTAAGGGACCTTAAAAACTATTGTCCTGTAATGAGGAAAGGCCTGTTGCCATGGCAACTACACTGTATACCCATACGGAATGACGAGGTAATTTGCCGTTAATCACCCAAAGATCGCCCCCCCCCCCCCCCCCCTCCCCGATAATCGATAGTTTTAAACGCTTGAAAACAAGCGAGGAAAATCAAACTCGTTTTCTAATTGTTTCACCAAAGGACAGAGAAGATTATTTTCCAGAATAAATGTTCTATTTATATCACCCGGTTATGGTTAGTTTTTTAGCATCTAATCATACATAATGGGAAATTGTTTTTCCTACAAATGTTCACGGGCTATTGTGGGTACTGAAAACCATTTGTCACTCTTATACCTAATTCTAACTATTCCAAAACTGTCCTCATTTGTTTTTTGGAATAATTAGTCGTTATGTAATTAATAATAGTGATTAGGTCCTTATAAAAAGCACTTCCGAAACAATGTTTCTGGACTGAAAATGTCGAAAAACGATATTAATATTAATGTTATAGTAAGGACTTTCGTGTTCATCGGGTCAGAGTTCTTCCATAATGACAATACTTGTTTATGGCTAGGCCAAGGTCCTTGGGTTATGCTTTTTACCCTTCCGTGGACCATACACGCCACAAATTTTTATTCCGCCCCCTCCCCTCCCACACTTTCTCCCCCTATACAACCTCTCCCCCCTCTCCTCAACGCATCCTGCCCCTAGTTAATCGAAGCCGTTGCTATGGGCGTCACTAAGGACGCCAACAGTAATTGCATTTTTCTCTGTTCCCCCTCATGGCTTTTTCCCCCCTACGAATAGCATCAGTGCACAGAAATATTACTGGTATCTGCTCCTTTATCACTCTTGCCTTAATTCGCCATAATTTTATATTTCTTGATTATCAATAGGATTATTCTAGATTAGCTGAGATTTTGTTACAAGTAACCCCGATCTAAATACGCACTATTTAGATATCGGCCGTGACTACAACACCACACTGTTCTACATATCTTCAGCCTTACCAGCCTATGATTTTTAAACCTCTTTTTGGTTTCATAAAACTCAAAGCTTCCTAATTATTTTGCCTTATCTTTTGTTGCCTGAAGTTAGAAGATCTGATAAATTCTCTTCCAGCAAGTCATCCTTGACACGAGAACGAAGTACCAACTCAGAGCGTTAAGATGAAATGCGTTTGTTTTAATATACAAATTACCTTAAAATACGTTGTCTTAATTATTCGTTCCCTTCCGCGATGCAACGTTCCTGAAAATAGCAACCCATCACTTATTACCTCCTCAAGAAATTATAATTTTTCATATTGCTACGATTTCGTAATTAAAAGTCCAGGACAGTTACAGCCCCAAAATGTATATCAATCCCCCTATAAATAGACATTTATTGAAACATAAGAAAAAATATTTTGGGTAGATGTGCATTGACGTCAAAATGTCTCTTAAAAAATAAATAAATAAATAAATTAAAGAAAAATAATGATAAAAACATTCGGTGGCAGCAGGTTTAGCAAGAGAGTGATTCACAAGGAAAGTACTTTGGCTAGAAAACACTTTAGCTGGAAATACCTCGACTCCTCTTCCAGTAGTAGATTACAGGCATGGGAGCAAGAGCGTTCTCTCTCTCTTCTCTCTCTCTCTCTCTCTCTCTCTCTCTCTCTCTCTCTGCACCGTTACTCAAGTTCTCGTTAGTCACACCAGGAGAACAAGTCTCGTGACTATCGATTTACTCCTGTCAGACCACGTGATGGGATCGTTAGTCACATGAACGTATAGCTATGCGTTTATAATCTTTACAAGAAAGTGTGTGTGTGTGTGTTTGTGCTTTGCCTGTCTGTTTGTTTGTCTTGTTATATCTCTGACAATCTATCAGTATGCATTTCATATATATATAATATATATATATATATATATATATATATAATATATATATATTCATATATATATATATATATATATATTCATATTTTATGTATATACATATAATGTGTGTGCATGTGTTTGCACAGTGATATGCTTCCATACGTACAAATGCACAGAAATGCGTGTGTGTGCCTTTTTATATACGTCCGTTCTCAAACCTAATCCTCATACAGTATTGAATGAGATATAGTCCCACACGAGTGATTTTATCGCCGTAAAATGACGTCCCAAGAATCACAAACAAAATACAGCGACGATGTAAGATAAATGTAAACCTTGAACAGCAAACTGTCAATGCAATACAAACGGCCACAGAGGAGAGAGAGAGAGAGAGAGAGAAAGAAAAAAATTCCAGTGCAGTTGCGAAAATTTCGTAATGGTTGGTTTTACTTGGCTGGGAGCCGGGAGAGTCGTGCAAGGAACTTCTTCTATAACCATAAATTGGCGGGTGCATTAACACCTAGCAGAGGTTCAGAATAATATATATAAACACATATATATATATTATTATATATTATTTTATTTTTATTAATATAATTATATATACATATATATATATATATAAATATATATATATATATATATATATATATACGTATTTGTATGTATGTATAAAAGAAATAGACATGTATACACACACACACACACACATATATATATATATATATATATATATATATGTAGTATGTATGTATGTATGCATACAAATACACACATAATTATATTTATATATATTTGATAGTTATCAAAACGCTTCAATAATGTCAAAACAAATAAATAATAAGATATAAAAATATCAGCGAAAATAATATTTTTTCCTCGTACATATAGACGCGGAGGATGATTACCGGTTATTTTGAAACTAAACCTTAACGACACGACTGCCATATCATGTAGCCACCCTCCAGAAAAGAAGAAAGGAAGAAGAAATAAGAGCGCCGACTAGCTGCAAGGCGAAAAAAAAGAAGAAAAAAGCAAAAAGATAAGTGTCGAACTGAAAAGAAAAGGAAGTGAAATGAAAAGGTGCTCAACAGTGCATCATAAGAGCGAGCGCATCCCTCAGGAGACCCACTTTCTGAGTTCACGGGGAGTAGCACTTGTCGGTGACAAAGATTATCTTGCGGAAAATCGAAAATTTTGGGGCAGTATACATTTATCACGATGAGAATAATGATATTTATACAGCGTGTAATAACTGTATTCCAACAATTGAATAATTATTTTGGAAATCGCGAATTATGGGAGTTTAATCATTTTGTATAAAAGAGAACTACAGAATATGAGCTGCGCAAAGTATAACGGCGATGTCAGCAGTATTTTATGGTGACGAATCCTATAGTATTAAAACATCTCCGATACATAACTTTGTGAAACAGGATCCTTACCATCTAGGTAAGAGCTTAAGATAACTCCTCCTCTCAAGAGCTCTAAATGACAATGTCCCTCACAGATTGAGATTTCAACTTTTGCGTCAGGTGCAACATTTAAATGAAGAGCATTTGCAAATTATGTCATAAACGCATCTCTAACTTTGGAGGATGAAATTGTTGCTTTGAAAGTACATTATATTGAAAGTAAAATTAATTTAACGGAAATATAACAGGGACTTTTCATTATTATTCGAATGTACTTAAGTATAAAAGCGGGACAAACGGATACCGTTAACGGGAAATGTATGCTGTATCGGGATTAAAAAAAAAAAGGAGTAAAAGATCGACAGCTTTAGCAGATCTCATAATATCAGAGAAGTAAACTAAGACTCGATTCTCTTGTTTTCTCAGTTATGCTAGTGACATTTTACTCAGATGTAATATAAGGGTTATATATATGAGTTTATAATATTTTGGATTCAGTAATAATAATAATAATAATAATAATAATAATAATAATAATAATATAGGTGATGATAATAGCAGTGGTCAATATTTAAACGAGCAAAGATAGCACTACCAGTAATGAGCTTTTATCATATGCATATCTTCCCTGATCTTGAATAAGCAAAAAGCAAGGGTTCGTCAATAGGATTCTTTGTCTTTGAAAGTAAATGTAACGTATTTTCTTACTGCGAACAACTCATGACAATTCTCACATGTAATGTCATAGTATGCTCATTTCATGAAAATTCTCGTATGTAATGTCATAGCATGCTCGTGTATTCTTCATTTTTTCTAGCTATCATTGTGATAAACATCATTACCTTTGAATATGCATCATTGTTTACCTAAGATGATAGACAATCCAATTTTTTATATTGGACTGACGGGCAAGCTCACATCAATACTGTTTCTGTTTGTTATAAAATTTCAAGATTAACTCCACACAAAAGCACTCGGAATCACTAACTATCTGTGTAACAAGAGGCTTGTTTTAGCTTAGGTTTTGAAATGGAATCCAGGTTTTACGCTGATGGTCTTTGTAGTGAAAATACTATAAATGGTTTGTGAAAGATAGGGAGTCAAGACGAGAAAGAGCTAATACGTCAAAGTAGAGAATATGCCCAAAGTAAAAAAAAAGTAAAAATATAAACAGACAGACAACGGTGCAAACTCTTTCATCTCCTGAAAAGTATGTATCTTGCTACAAGACCATAACACATGACTTCCTCATTATGTAAAAAGGCTTTTTGCAGTTCACATGTAAATATATCCCGACAAGTGGAGGACAAAGGTTAAGAAGAAAGATAATGGCAAGTAACGGTTGAGAAAGATAAACGATTAAAAGAAATGCGTAACGACACTGATAATTATCTACATAATCTGTAGAGGCCTCGCTGTTCTATTGGTGTCATGGCCAGTAAACAAAAAACTACTGACTCACGCCCCTCACTCATTGTTCGCATCGCATGGCAACTGAAGTACGCACGAACGTACTCGCGCTGCTGAGAGCATTACGAAATGTTGTGTTGAATCAGTTTGCGCTTGCAGTTATTCTTTTATTCATCTGTTAGGTAACTATGAACGTGCTCGCGATTATTATGTTATTTCTTTTACTCTAGGACGCTGACAAAACTACACACACACACACACACACGCACACACACACACACACACACACACACATATATATATATATATATATATATATATATATATATATATATATATATTTATATTTATTGCAAGCCTCACGCCCTGCCCCTCGTATGTCCAGTGGGATTTTGTGTTGGTGGCATCTGGCATATCTTGGTGGTTTCCCATTCCAAATCCTGGCCAGATCCAATATTAATTAGATTTAATGACCTATGAATGGTCGTGTATCACGCGCACACCATAGGCAGTAACGATTGTTATTCATATATGTATGTATGTATTTATGTGTGCGTGTTAACTACATATACATATGAAAATATGTTTATACAAATAGTGCACATGTTTTCGGCGAAATGCAAACACACCAAGCCTCGTGCAGATACAAGTGAGAACTGACACGCAAGCTACATGACTAATTGTTGAGCCATATAAATAACTTATCTGGCTGTGAAATTTCTCAGCTTTACCACAGGTAATCTGGTAGCTCCAGGATTTTCAGATTTCTGTTTTACTCGTAAATCTTCATCTTGAAGAAATTGGCATTCAGTATAGTAAGAAAAATTGATCTCTGGCATCGTCACATAAGCGTGAGAAAACAGAAGCTATCTTCTAAAACTGACGAGTCACGCCATGCAGTACCTACTCTTTGTATGAATTTGTTTTCATTATCCACAACCACAAGGCCTCAACTATAAACACTTCCTTCTCCCGGAATTGTGTTCAGTAATAACGATTCACTGAGTAATTGTCTCTAGTTAGTCCATTCATTCAGATTTTATTTTAACCCGAGTGTTGCCAGTGTTCTAAGAGCTGAAAAAAGAATTTTAAATGAATCTGCTTCAAATGCCGATTTTTTCTTATCAGCTACTTAGCTATTTAACTCATTATCTTCTTTGTATACGCCACCAACAAATTGCTTGTAGTTCAACCATGATTGACATGTAGCATTACTACTCTAAATAGAATTTCTTCATCTGGCCCAGGAACACATTTTTCAGCTACCTTTGTTTTCTTAAGCATCTTTCTTGATCATTTATGAAGTTATTAGTGAATCCGGTATGTTGCTCTTGCTTTCATTTATCTTCAAGAAGAAATTCTTCAATTTTATCTGCAATGCCATTTAGACTTGAGCCCTCACAACAAAAATATCTCACCCAATTCACCTCAATATGAACACGTACTTTCACCTGTACATTTTACAATATCATTCAAGAACTCGATTGCAAATCTGCTTGTAAGAGACCCAAGACAATGGAACATTGATTTTTCAGGGCTACGCCGTCCTTGGTCAAAACAGAACTTATCAACTAAGCTAAAAGATTTAATATAACCTATATTCAAAGCTAAGTTATGGTGCCTGCTAAAAGCTCATTTCAAATTCGAAGAGTTCTGTAACTTCATTACGTCATCAGTTTTTTGTTTCGGCATTACGGGCGAGCGACTGCGTTGGCACAAGGCCACCTTAGTCTGACAACAAAGCTTCGGAGATTCAATTCAGCAACGGTTGACAGGTGGAAAAACTAGATGCAGAGCTACCCAACCAAAGGTGGCGGGAAGGGTGAGCTGCAATTAACTAGAGTCAACAAGACTAATCATGACAGCGGCGGAGGGAAGACCATTTACATCCGTAACCGTTGATCAAGGTTTGTCTCACCTCCTGTGACTTCCTCTCCATATCTTTAGGCTTTAGAAAATGACCTTACTTCTAAGAGTCAGAAGACACCTCCTCTCCTCGTGTGACTGACGATGCCGCATGATGATGTCTACAGCTCTCGCGTCGTAGATTTCATCCTCTCGACAGAAGGCCATCTTTCGACGCAAGTATCATATGAATAAGGAAATCTAAATAACTATAACTTTCCCGCCGAGATCAAAGTTGTTGCTTTCAACTCATCCCAACAACGTTTGTCCCCAACAGTTCCATCGGTGTTTGTGCCACCCAGGTTTGGAACTCCGGCAATGACGTCACTCAGGCGACGGCATCCAAATCAGCAACGAAACAATGCCAAGAACAGGACGCCCAACTCCATAGCGTGTAAGCAGTTTATGAAGTGTGGAAACAACAGAACCAAGTCCTTTGTTTCTAGGCTTTGTTGAATTACACAGTTAGCTCGCATAGGTTGACCATAATCGATTTTCGTGCTAACGAAGTATGCATCATTATTTCCATGTCAGATAAATCATAAGAATGCACTTTTATAAGTACGGGTGTACATATTTCATTCTCAACCCAAGACCATCTTTAGTTTAGTTTATTCCCTCTCGATTTGTGAGTATAGCTTTCGAAATACATGAAAAATTTCCGATTTTTGTTTCGCCTCTACTAGTAATCTGATGTTTTTTCTATTGTTGGTTATTTTCTTTATCTTTTTTTTTTCTTATTTTTGCGGCACAGCGGATAACCTACTGTGTAACAGTAATCGTTTTATATTTTACAAGGTATCAGTTTTAACATTCTTCCTTAATTTTTAAATTCACTTCCATTTGCCAGTTTTTCTTGCATTATGCAATATAAGGGGATATATATATATATATATATATATATATATATATATATATATATATATATGTGTGTGTGTGTGTGTGTGTGTGTGTGTGTGTGTGTGTGTGTGTGTGCGTATATGTATATATATATTCATGTATATGTACGTGTGTATGTGTTGTGTCTTATCTCTTGAGCCAAACCTTTTGTTATTGAGGTTCAAGTGCTTAATGCTGAAATTATGCATATATATATATATATATATATATATATATATATATATATATATATATATAGATATATATCTGTATAAATGTATTCTTTGTGTACAAAAGTTCACAAAGACATAATAACGTTATAATCAACCAAAGCCATCAAATTCAGATGTAAGCCTGCGACAAAATTAGAGCTGATACCAAAATCTCTCCAATCGTTGCGATCCAAGCAAATGTCTTCTGATAGAATGCGAACGGCCTTGAGTGGCTTGCAAGGTCTGCCAAGCGCTTGGAATGCCTTCAGTGCGCATGCGCCGCTCGTCGTTACTTGAAACCGCACGCGAATTCTTATCGCGGTTTCCTCGATTCATTAGTTTATTAAGATAACGAAGCAATAATTGATCTAGACCCGTTACACAAACGATGATTTCACGGGAACTTAGAGATTCTCGCTTGTGATTTTGCTATCGACTATTTGTGTCAGACAGACGGACGCGGACACTGTTGGAGACAAAAGTGACAAACAGACAGGCAGACGCCAGTGTGCATGAGGAGAAATTGAACATTTAACGTCAGGGAATCGTAAGACGCAGATCTTCCAGGAACTGCTGCGATCAATCATAGCTCATGACTGAATTCTGAATCGTTCCCATGTAAGTGACTGTAGGATCCAGTTTTTACAATAAGGAAGAAGTGTTTGGTTATATCTTAGAGAACGTTTCCAACGCAAGAAAAGTGCCGGTCTCGCAGTTGCTGGTGAAATTCTCTTTTGCTGAATTCGAGGTTAAAATTGCGCTATTAAGTGAAAATTGCCTTCATAACCCATGAATCGTAACAGCGAATGCTCGCTGGACATTCTCTCTCTCTCTCTCTCTCTCTACTCTCATCTCAATCTCTCTCCTCTCTCTCTCTCTCTCTGTCTTTCCCTCTCCTCCTCCGGCATGAATATATCGTTTTTACTACCAAAAATCAGAACATAGATTTACTTACAGGTACTAAAATTACCAACTTTAATTTCTTCTTATACTGTCGCAAAACAGATTAATGATAAAGGTTTGAATTTATTTATAAATATAAGACTTTAGTCATACTTAAGTTTATTGCAAGTACAAAAAAATAAACTTAGAGAGCGATAAAGAGAAAGGACCTAGAATATCATTCAGGAATTCGTCCTTCAACCTTGGGTTGTTTTCACATGGCTAAGCCTAATCGCATTAAGAGTGCTTTTGTCTAGGCTATCGAAAATCTAACGGTTAAGAGCGGATAGAGCGACAAAAATACAATCACGTATAGAACAAGAAATATAAGGCTGCAGGAACCGGCTCCCCACGCATTCTGAAGTTGATAGAAATTAGGTCATGAGGCTATAACTTAACATTACGAACTGCTGATTCTATATATATAATAATTACTTTTGTTAATGCTACCAATATTTTTACTGTTGTATTGTTTATATATGTATATGTACAAACACACACACACACACACACACACACACACACACACACACATATATATATATATATATATATATATATATATATATATATATATGTTTATGTGAATGTGTGTAATGTTTACGCTTATATATTGCTTTAGAAGGTATCTCAAATTCTAGGAGTTAGACACAAACAAATATGTACGTATATATATATATATATATATATATATATAATATATATATATATATTATATATATATTATATATATATATATATATATATATATATTGTTGTATATATGTATATATATTGTGATAAGTTTTCAAAACCCATAAAACCCAATGACACAATGATAACAAAACATTTCAATTGGCAGTACAGTCCACATCACTCACTGAAGAGTATGGACAGTTGTCAGCTAACAGGAGCAATTATATGGAATACGCGGGTGTAGAATAATGGCACTATATAGTGGGATTAGCAACAGCGGTGGTCATGGGACTAAGGAGGTCAATCATTCGTTGTTTCAGTCCTCTCTGGTTTCCACCTGGGTCAAGCCTGGTGGATGGATCCACTGGAGCACCTCCTTATGTATGGGTATGTTTAGTCAAGACTTCCAGAGTCTTCTGATTCTAAAATTTCCTTTCGGATGGCCAGTTACTTCCAAAAACATCTTAGCCTTATTTCAATGTATACATTGTTTTCTTGTGTCCGTCGCTTCATTAACAAAAAACATCTGGAAACCCAGAGAAGAATATCAAACAGAGAGAATATGTGCACGAAAGAAACTGAAAGCAGTGAGTCGAGATACCCTTTATAGGAGACAAACCTGAAGATGACTTCAGAGTGACTGAATCTCATATGTTCTTGAGGTTTTGTCTGCCCATGAATTGTCAAGAAGAATAATGAATATAAATGCGTTCTTCATCGAGTGGTCTCTTCGCAGGCATATCTCTACAACACCACGGCTTGTTTCATTGTCGTTATATATAACATATATAACGTATATGTGTGTATCTACATATGGATATATGTAAGTAGATACTTTCTCTGCTTTTGACACTACTAGTATAGGGTACGGAGTGGGAAATCGCAGACCCCAGGCCAATTGGTGACATTCACAACAAGCTGACAAGCGATTGCTGCTGCTTTATTTTCTTGTCACTCTGTCGGAGTGAAAAGTGTGATTGTCACTGGCCTCGCCAAACAGGCCCATCTTCCAGTCATGAAACATTTAAGAGTCCTGTACACTACTACGTGCTCCCTATGGCTTCAAGACAGAGAGGCTCTCATGCCATTTAACGAGCATTTCCTCTTCCAAGGAATTCGCAGCTTTTGTCTCAGTAATACAGTGCATATCCCAAAGCCACTGGCGCCTCTTAGGTCAGTATTGCCCAGGTGTATGAATTAGTTGATGTTGCAGAAGTTTCCTACACTGGGGGTTTATTCATGATTTAACACAAACAGTATGAATGTGACAATGATTGCTGTGTTGTTATTTTCTGGAACCCCTTTCTGTAAAGGGAAATGGTATATATGAATGTAGCAATTATATTTTACTTTTCTATGTCGAGAGAGAACTAGAAAAACGGAACTAAGAGTTACAGTCGAATTGAGCTCAACATTTTCTGTGACAAATTCTGTCTGCAAAGACTACATAAATGAGTCCTTCCATCTGCACCCTAATGGCAATATATGTCTCCTGATATAACCTTCTTCAAGCTAATGTACTACATATAGAGATATAAAGATTTAGAATTCGACTATTAAAGAAAATGGGAAGAAAATAGGAAGAAAGCCGAACTCCCAAGGTTGAAATTAGGAAAGAGAAGACGAGAGGAAACAAGAAGAGGAAGAAGGATGATGAAAGAAGGAGGAACTGACGACAAGGTGTTTTAAGTGGGAAAGCGTCATTGGAGGGGAGAAAATTAAGAAGCAGGAAAAACGGAGGGAAGAAAACGGCCATGATTACAAAAAAGGCGTGATTATCACCACGTTCACTGACGTCAGACCTTACAACCGCAAGTAATTTCGTGAGCTTATCTTTTAACCTTCAGCAAGCAGTAATTATGATATCCGGTTAACACGCACTAATGAAGATATTAATTTATAAAAGAATTTCCTTATAACAAGAGGGAAAAAAAGGACAGTAGGTCAATGCATATCAAGAAAACCCAAACCACAATTCCCGCTGTATCCAGATCCGCCTGGAGATCAATTTCCGGATCGGAGCCTCACCAAAATGTACAAACTTTACTTTAAACAGAAACAAGATAGATGTTGATTATCTTTCGCTTCCTCCTCATCTCAACTTCAGAACCCTTTTTTTTCGCTTTCAGTTTAAAATGAAGAAAAAAAAAAAAAAAAAAAAAAAACATATATATATATATATATAATATATATATATATATATATATATATATATATATATATATATATATATATAGCCATCTCGGTTAACATATGTCACATCCAAAACGCTGTCGCGTCTGGTTCCTTTCACCTCTTGTATTTTTGATCGTATGATCTTAGAGAAGGACGGCAACAGTCGTGATTGTGCATGAAAGGCATTCTAAAGACATTTTTTCTTCATCCATAGAGATATCATCAGTGGTGAAGAGGTGGCGTGGGAACAAAGGCAGAAAGCCAGTTCTATATATATATTATATATATATATATATAGTATATATATATATATATATATATATATATGTGTGTGTGTGTGTGTGTGTGTGTGTGTGTGTGTGTGTGTGTATGTGTGTATATACATTGAAGCATTTGTCTTAATCACAATAATTATAGTTTAATTCCCCTTTTTCCTGTGTGATCACCAAACGTGAAATAGGAATAGCTGGCTTATTTTTATCGGTTGCACGCTTATTTCTAAAATTAGGATTCGGTAGATATATATTTCGATATCTTTGATGGTGGCATTGTTCCCAAGTCATATTCATTTCTGATTTCTATCATAAAGAGAAATCGTCCAATTAAAGTCATTCGAGTCTTGAAAGAACAGATTGACTATGACGTTTCGTCGCTGTGAACAAGACCCACGAGCAGCTTCGTACCTCTTGATAATCCTTCATTCAGGGAAGCTTGTCTGTGGCCCCTGACGAACAGATATCTTTTGCGACGACGGTTAAACATTGCTCACGTGGCACAAACCAAAGAGAATTCTTTGTGGAGGACGATTCTGAGAACAATTTCCTTAGAGTTTCAACTGGGCTGTCATAAAATTTGGTTTACTGCCGCGTCTCCCTTTCCTCTTTGTAGAGTTGAGCATCACGTGACTATGGGTCACGGTCCCTGACTTTCAGGTATCATGTTTTTGTTATTTCGTCTTCCTATACTCGCAGGTAAACGTCAACTGACTCTGGCGCTCGTATTGTTGTGGTGCTTAATGGTGTTGTCTTAAGAATATTTGCATTTTGTCAGTGTGCGTTTCCCGTAAAAAAAAAATAATAATAATAATGAAATAATAATAATAATAATAATAATAATAATAAAATAATAATAATAATAATAATAATAATAATAAAAAGCTGAAAATATTTAGGCAGTTTTGCATCAAACACATTTCGTCTCTAAATGTTGTTTTTGAAGATTCAGTGAGTTCACTCTCCGTAGACTATCTTTGTTAACTCAGAAAAAAATAGGTATATGATTACGCCGTGCGCCTTATATAGACAGAACTTAATCTGACATAAAGGTTTAAACATCTATAGCAGTCGAATTAGTGTTGTTTTTATGTTGTTTAATGCAGTGCATTTCACGGAAGTGAGATTACGAACGACGAACAGAAACATGAATGTTCGTTCTCTGCGAAACCTTCTGCCGGACTGTATTTTCACACTTTATTTCCGATTTTTCTTTTTCATTCTCATCAGAGCAGTAGCGCCTATTTCAAACTGCCATCAAATGAATATTAGCATAAAAATCAGGAAAATAACGAAATTAACAAGAATGAGGTAAAAAAAATAAATAAGCAATATCCACAAATGACTGATTTTTATACGTGTACACATGTAATGGAAAGTCAGAAGTTACTCATAACGCTGCTCGGTACACCAAGGTTTTTCTTCTTCTTTTTTTCTTTGTCTGCTAAAGGTAACTCATGCATTTATGTTCCTAACGGTGCGATGTAATTACGTCCATTTCAGTTCAGCAACATCCGGGGTGTTTTTTATCTCCTGTTCTTCAAATACACTTGCATATATTATCTATCCATTTGCCTATCTATATGTGCGTGAGTGTGCGCTTCTCTGTCATTTGCATGACAGTAATTGCTACTGCTATTTCGCCATCACCGAGAAAGTACGCTCCTGTGCGTGTGTCAAGAGAGAGAGAGAGAGAGAGAGAGAGAGAGAGAGAGAGAGAGAGAGAGAGAGCTATTCATTCAGATCTCATGAAGCAAGTCAACAAATTGCCATTTCTAAGCAGGATTTTTAAATACGATTTTCCGAGAACCACCATGCAAAAGGACATTAGGACCTTGGAAAAACTGGACACAGCACATTAATCACACACACACACACACACACACACACAGAAAGAGAGAGAGAGAGAGAGAGAGAGAGAGAGAGAGATTATCCTCTGAATGTGATGGTTACCTCGGATATTATTCGTGAACAGTTATTGAACGGAATTTGAGAGCAAAAGAGTCAGAGAGAGAGAGAGAGAGAGAAGCGCAAATGAAATCCAATCGACTGTTGACGTCGCCGCAGACTCTGGTAACGTTCCCTTTTTCACCTGTCCAGAATTGAACAGCATTAGCAGAGTAGCAGAGCCAGAGGGTCGGTCTCTCGACATCACAATGAGACAGTGCCATAAAAGGCTCCCTCCCTCTATCGCGGAAGAGAAGACAGACTTGTCTGGCAGGGTTAGCCAACAAAACAACACGTGGTGGCCCCAGCTGGCGAGAGTGGGTGGGTGGGTTGGTGTCGGGGCTGACAGGTGAGTTTTGGGTGGCTGAATGGCAGAGGGTGAATAGTATAGGAAGAGATGAGGATTTTACTTGAAGGTGCGAAGGTGAACGCGTAAGTTTGGAGGCTAAGAACCCATAGATGGGTAGTGTTACTTCACTGCACAGTTAGGACTTACATCATTTGACGATTGGCCTCGTCAGCTGAAGGTAAACGCTATTGTTTTCTTTACCGCGGAGTTTTTTTTTCCGTTGTGTGACTCATTTAACTGAATTTTCCTTTTGTTCTGATGCAACATGACACTCGTATGACGTCGTGGCCTTGTCTTACTCTCTTGATGTTTCATTCATGAAACCTAGCCATCTAAATTTAATTAACATTGTTCTTTGTTCTGTTGTTTTGCACCTACTATATATGGTTCATCGTGAAACGGTATAATGTTCATGGAATCTGCAGTAAAATTATTGACTGATTTATCGGTCAGCTTTATTCATCATTGATGGAATCGCGAAAAGAAGTCTACCTGACGCATGTAAAGCTTATTAAGAATCAAGACTTGAAGAGGCATCTTATGAGCTTCGATTTTTTCTGTTGATACAACATTCGAAATGTTGAATTTTAACCTTTATTCCAGACGTATTCGACTCACTAGCAGAAAAGTTTAAGAGGCTTCGAAACATTGAAACAATGCTTCGAAACTTCGATGCATTGTGGCGAATACCAATTAAATAAGTTTTTTCACATTTCATTTTACTTCGACACATTCCCGTACTCTCCTTATTTGATAGTATTTGATTTTCATCGTCGTTATCAGCGATATTGGATGAATGTTACGTTTTCAGTTGTATCTATGAGTGAGTTGTTGTATGTGAAAGCAGGACATGTCAGGGATGTGCGAACAGAATTGGACGGAACCTACCAAATGCTTTCATTATGTGAAAACAAAAAATGGATGATTTTTTCGTCATAGAAATTATCACAGGTCTGAGCCGATTTTCACCACTTTCTAAAGGATTTACAGGGTAAACATGTATCAGCGTTTGGTTAATATCTTTGATGTTTTTTTTATCTAATTACAATTATTTACATTTTGTTTCTGGAATATGGTCTTATACAGCGCTTTACTTGAGGTGGCCTTATCCTACACCTGATTGTCTCACCCTCTCCCTTTCCAGCTCAGCTTTTGTCTGGAGTTTGATTTGTAGTTTTGTTTATCACATCTGAAGTCAAAAGTGAGAAATATTCCAAAGGGCGGGAAAGAAACGGAAAAGAATTCAAAGTAATTAGGCCAAGCTAATGTTAGATGACTGATTCTATTTCGACAGAAAAAAGTCATCTCGTGATTACTCTGATCTTGGTCATTGCTACGTGATTCATCGAACTCTTACTGACATTTCCTAGCTATCAAGAGGATACACACACACATATATATAGGGTGTCCATAAAGTCACAGTACCATTACAAGTATTTATTGTTTGCATTGGTACTGGGACTTTATGGACACCATGCATATGCGTGTGTGCGCGCGTGCGTAAAACTACCAAATTTAAATCATGAATCTGGGTACGCGTGCCTATAGGGGACATAGTATCCTGTTCTTAATGAATTTGCACCTCTTTTGAACTCACTGTGGTTTCTGCAGTGTAGACAAAGGCTCCCGTGACTTGCCCCATGGAGAGAGTTAAGATAAAACTCTCGCCTCCCTATCATCTGTTGTCTTTTTTACTTTCTTCTTGGTTCATTTCAACTACACCGTAGATTGGTCGTTCTTTGCAACATCAGTTATTGTTACAATGTTGCGTTGTCGTATTTCTGTCTCTCAAAGGTGTGTATGTGTGTGTGTGAGAGAGAGAGAGAGAGAGAGAGAGAGAGAGAGAGTTAATTGATCATGATGAAGATTTATGCCACAGTTGTTTGTTAACTGTCTCTATATTGTACATTCTATCTCCCATCTCTAAAAATGCAATACGACAAATACGGCTAGTTTTCATTATTCTGAAGTACTAAAACTTGTGTTGATTTACTTTCTCTTTTTCCTTCTCAACTCTTGATTATGAAAGTGTGACAATGCTCGTTCTCCATCTTATTGTGACAACCAACAATAAGCGTCACTCTCATGGATGACAAAGGACTGCAGCAGATTATTTCTCCGGGTGACTGAATAGCCTAATAATAGTACGTTAACAACAGTTGTCCTCCTGTATGACACTGGTCCTCTCTTTGTCTTTCGACAGCTATCTCGGCTGCTCTTTTCCTGGTCTACTTTTTCTACTGATATATTATTTCTGCGGAGAAGGGAGAAAATCTTTCCCCAACTCTGTTCTTCCCGACTCTCTCTCTCTCTCTCTCTCTCTCTCTCTTTCTCTCTCTCTCTCTCTCTCTGCGGTTAAGAGGGAAATCCCACCAAAGGAAAGTCTTGCCATAATTGCAAGAGTTTCTCACCGGTCTGTTTCAGTCCCGCAAGTTGATTCCTCTTTGGACAAGGTCTACAGCATATCATTTTATGTACCTTGTTTTGGAGTACGTTATTGGTGCTTATGCCCCTGGATTTATATATTATAAAGCTGAACTGCAACGTAATATTCACCAAGGCACGGTATCAGAACATTTGAAAATGTACACAGTTCGACATTAATCTCAATTAACGGTCTCTTTTTGTCGGGGCGGGGAACGGGGGAGTGTCTGCCTAACCGGATCTCAGATCTATCTGTTACGTCACCTACTGACATTTTCGCAGCATCGATTTCTCAGATCGGCTGCTCTTGGTTAGGGTTATTTCTTCAATGTTTTAACTTAATTTTCTTCTGTTTTAATCTAAGCTTCGATTTCAAAAAAAGGCAAAAAGAAAATCATCACTTTAGAAGCATCTCCAACGACCTGAAATCCGTATCACCAACGAGAGAAGAGCACATTAAATGATCTCGTAATCGCACGACCTTGAGGACGAAGACTTGTTTCTTGACGTAATATAAACGTCGAGAGAGAGAGAGAGAGAGAGAGAGAGAGAGAGAGAGAGAGAGAGAAAAGTCAATAGACTGTACTGTCAAGGTCCCCAGTGAACCAGACGCGACTAGCTCTCCTCTCCTTGGTACCGGGATGTGCGTCTTTTGTTGTTGTTAACCTCATCAGGTTTTATTGTTTGCATGAAGAGCAAATGTGTATCACCGTTACAGCCTCTTCACGGACCCACGGCTCCTGATAACATTCGTCGTCATATGAGCGTTGTTCCTGAATCCTGACTTTTCCCTGTCATAAAATGTAGTCCCGGAAAAAAAAAGTCACTGCAATGATTATAAGTCTGACATATGAATCAAGAATAAAATCTCGTTTGAGAAACATCCACGAAATTTAATTTTCATAAGCAACCCCTATTCCAAGTGATGTTGGTTGTTATTTAATGTTTTCATCATGTTTGCTCCAGAAAGTAACTAGCTTTCGCTACTGACTAGTTAATTCAGGGCAATTTTTTTTCTTTTCGTTGGACAGAAAAAACTTATATATTAGATATCTTGAGAACGAGATAACCTGAATTCCGAGAGAAGGCGAATGGAACGTAAAATCACGTTTTGATAAAACGTTGAAAACTGTTTACGAAACAGTTGGACTAATCTGCAAAGCTCTGGCATTTATTATCACCCCTCTTTAAAAACTTAGTACACAAGTTTGCGTAAAAGACTAGAAACAAAATTAATGGTCAAATATAAATATAGTATAATGTATTTTATTAAGTCTTTCCAATCTAGCCAAAAAACGTGTAATTCTTAAACCTTATCGTTGCAAGTGACGAGGTCTATCTTTACGCTTGTCATGTTCTGTGGCGGTCTATTTATCGTGAAGTGCCATAACTTGAAAGGACTAATCCTTTAATAGTATTACTCTCTCCTCTCTCTCTCTCTCTCTCTCTATATATATATGATATATATATATATATATATGAATATGATTAGAGAGAGAGAGAGAGAGAGAGAGAGAGAGAGAGAGAGAGAGAGAGACTTGGTCCCAGTACATATTTTAACATTATAACCGGCAGTGAAGAAAAGTTGTCGCCTAGTAAGAAGAATTTTGTACTACTGGACGACCAGGCAAATCCCCAAAATTGACAGGAATTATTGAGAAAAATAGAAAAGTTACCCTTGCAGTTTTGGCTTCCGGGACTCTGCCCACCTATCATAATTCCCATCTGGTCGCCCAGTGAAACTTCCTTAGAATATGCCCTGCTTGTTTCTCTTTGGACGAGTCCAAAATAAATGAGCAAAAATAGAAAATCTTAAAGAGAAGATTTGTTTAGAATGCGCTTTTTAAATGCACAGAGGAAGGGTCACCAAGAACACATATACAACCAAGAACTCAAATGAGAAACGACACGGCAGAGTTAATTTCAGAGCTCTAAGTTAACAAGCTCGAGTGAGTGCCAAGGGAAACAGGCAATCATCGTCCGTTAACAGAAATTTAATGTCACATGAAACGACGCGAGATGGAAATTCTAACGGTTCTCACGCACAGCCAAGTGGAAGGACGATTTCCTCGTGTGATGGAGCGCTAATGCTTGGATTTCACATGCGCTGGTTTGCAATCATACACAGCATTACGTAGTTTCACTACTGTACATGTCATCCAAAAGGGAAAGAATTCTGAGTTAAATGTAAATAACTCACTTTCACCTTTACCCAGTAATCGCTGCACACACCTCAAAGGCCTCTGTGAAATTTCGCCACTCGTATCTCTCCTTTGTTCTCGCTTCCACAAATCTCCACTCATGTCTGGCCTCCCGTCTGAAGTTCTCATCCAAGGAGAGCTGGGCGTTCCAACTCTTCTAAAGTGGTCACAAGGAGCTAAGATAACACTATTGCGTGCTGTTCTCCGGGGATGGTAAGGACATGTCCAAGCCATCTACATCTCCCTTCCGTGATTATATGATCTACATAAGGAAATTCCATAATTCCCTTACGGTGTAATTTCTAATAAGATCCTGCCATCTGACTCCTGGATAATCTTCGAACAGCTTTATTTTCGAAAAATCGGCAAAATCTTTTAGATATATTCCATTGTCATAAAAAGATTCGTGTCTATACAGTATTACAGATCGTACAGGACTCACTAGACTTTTTTGTTGTCCATTATTCAAGATGTTCTTACAGATTAAGCTGACCTTGGTCTGTAAGCAAAAAAAAAAAAAAAAAAAATTCCGAAAGACCAGACTTGATACAGGAAGTTCATGTACATCATTAGGCAATGGCGTCAGCATATTGAAGGTACAACAGTACTGTAAGCAAAAGTGAGCTAATTTATCTTTAAATCTAGTTTAAAATGAGTTGCGGAATTACTGACCAGGGTTTCAATTTCACAGATGATTAGATGGGCATTAAGTAGTTTGTTTGCACACATGCTCTATCTCCAGTGTCTGCAGTATCTCTTGTAAATTCATCGTGCTTACAGTGGTAGATGAAGGCAGTCGAAAATCTAAACCACCAATAAATAACCCAAAATACTTCATGCATAACCTT
Source organism: Macrobrachium nipponense (assembly GCF_015104395.2). NCBI lineage: Eukaryota > Metazoa > Arthropoda > Malacostraca > Decapoda > Palaemonidae > Macrobrachium > Macrobrachium nipponense. Next base: position 70,417,071 of record NC_087205.1, read on the forward strand.
TCACTGGGGGTTAATGACACTTGCTGTTTATCCACCAACAATAAATTCATGTTCAGACTACAGTAACCAAGAATGGTGTGTCTGTAATGAGCACTGCAAAGTCAAGGAATTTTTAACAGAAACTTAATGATTAGCCCAAGTGGAAAAAATCGAGAGCAGAAACACGAAATGGCATTCGGGAACAACATTATAAAAGAGAAAACGCGCCATCTCATCTCCCAAGGATAACAAAAACACAGTTGATTCGCCGTCCGCAACCTGGGATGTTGCCAACCTGATGCTCGGCAGTTTTTAGAACCTCTGTGTCGGAGAGAACTATCTATCGTATAAAATGTCTGTATAATTTTGAGCACAAAAGTCCCATAAAACTCTTCAGCTTTACCTACTACAGCTTCTGATCATCCTTGTGTGAGAGCCAAACCCCTGCTTGCTTTTATTCATGATGTCCTAAGATTATGGGTTTTTCCTTGGGGCGACAATCGGAGCAGACTTCCGTAAACAATTTTGGTGGGTTCCTGGCATACTATTTCATAGCTTAAGTTACCAGTACATTCGATACCTCGGCGGAATTTTAACACCATGTATAAAGCTTCGTTCAGACAACATTTTGCCTCTTGCTGGTTTCGTTCGTAAATGAAATATTTTCATGCTTTGCTGCCCATGCATATCGAGCAATAGACTCTTCTTCCTTGATCGTATGTCCTTCGAAATTACCGTGGTAGCGAAAGCTCTATAACCTAGTTTGTTTATCTCTTTGATTTGTTATTTTGCTTTATGTTATTATATAGCAAACACCCTAACTCTTAGGCATCAGGTATTTGTCTCAATTAGAGGGGTATTTTAATCTTGTATGGTTTGGGTACCTATGTGTTCAAGTCCCTACATCATTTGCCAAATCCTGTTGTTAGTAAATAGGAACAACTGGTTGAAGAAGGGTGTTCTTGTTTTCCTTTGTCGTAAGTCACCAGAGTGAAACTCAGTGTTCGATCTACGAAGAATAAGTCCATATACGCTTACCTACAAGCTGTAGACGGTTTCCCCCTTGTTCTACTGTCTAACTTGTAGGCTATGAAGACTTGCCTAATAATCATTGTGAACTATGAAGTTTAACCCGATAGTCATACCGGTCTATTATGAGTGATATTCCATAGTTTTACCTACAGGCTATGAAAAATTGCACTTTAGTCTTACTCCAAAGCGATGAAGAGTTGATTTTATATTTTGCCTGTAGGCTATAAAGACCCGTTCTTCAGTATTACCTGTAGGCTATGGGAGAGTAGCTCCATAATCATTCTTGTGGACTATGAAGACTCCTTCTGTGCTCTTACCTGTAAGCTAAGGAAGAGTTCCTTCAGTTTCAGTCTCATCATTAGGTTATTGTAGACTATAGAACTCTTGCGCCACAACCATTACAAGAGGACTTGATCAATATTCTTAACTGTAGTCCACAGAGAACTTTTAAGGAAGACTCACTCCATAATCTTGCCAGTTGATACAGAAGGACTTTTCAGTGCAAGATTTGCAGAGTATTACTTTCGAATTTTTGGATTATTATATATTCATGCAAAATTAGTCTGCATGAAACCTGTAATGAAAACCATCATTAGGGAAATTCATATAACGTATACTCTCTCTCTCTCTCTCTCTCTCTCTCTCTCTCTCTCTCTCTCTCTCTCTCTCTCTCTCTCTCTCTCTCTATATATATATATATATATATATATATATATATATATACTATGTATTGTATATATATATATATATATATATATATATATATATATATATTATTTATAGTGTATACACCATGAGGAGATTAATAAATTGTGTTCTTAACGGATCGACCAAGAAAGAGAACCTAAGAGAAGGAACTGGTTGTCAGAGAGCGTATAAAAGTTGGCTAAGTATCCCTAGCACTGATGCCAAAGTTTACTCACAAATTTAAAGTAAAATTAATATGAAGTTAAATAAAAATCATTAATCTTTTAAGTGCGTTTCATATTTAGTGAGGCAATCCAATGTCAGTGGAAGTCGAGTACTCATGGCTAAATAAGACGTTAGATATAAGTTATAAAAAGGTTCAAAAATTTAAGTCAGATTTCTGTATGATACTGAGGGCAATGTCCTCATTGCTGTCTACACTAACGCAACACAAGTATCTTGGCATATTTCTCAAATGCACCCAAAATAAAATATAGTTTCTCTCTCTCTCTCTCTCTCTCTCTCTCTCTCTCTCTCTCTCTCTCTCTCTCTCTCTCTCTCTCTCTCTCCCCTGCATCGAATGCTTTATTAATACGACATTACTCATGGAAATTCCTCACCAACGCTTAGCTCACTTCGTAGGGCGGTCCTTGAACTTTATTAACTACAGAAATATCTCTTCTTCTCTTATTTTATGTCATACTCTTTACCTGCTTTAATTCTTTTATCTTGATGTACAAACATAGTTGAATCATCCTGCTAATTTTAATTGTCACGCTTTTCTGATAAATGTTGTATTGAGAAAACTATTGCCTGTCTCTTAATTGTCATGTTTATGCATGCATACATACAGCGTCTCAGTGGCGTGGTTGGTATGGTATTTGCCTGCCACCTCGGTGGCAGCTAGTTCGATTCTCGGGCATTCCACTAAGGCGTCAGAGGTGTGTATTTCTGGTGATAGAAGTTCACTCTCAACGTGGTTCGGAAGTCACGTAAAGCCGTTGGTCCCATTGCTGAATAACCACGGGTTCCTTGCAACGTAAAAACATCATACAAACAAAATAAAAACAAACATACATATATACATACATACATACGTTGCAAATGAGCAGGAAATCTCTGAGAAATCATTCACTACAGAACGATAGATTTATCTGAACCGACCCAGTGTCTGCTCGCAATTACATCGAGATTGGCCATTGCATGCAAGATAGCTTAGTAACGAAATAATGGCTGAGTGAGTCACGTCAATCTTGGTAGAGATTCGACTTCTCATTCCATCCTCTTCTTTTGATGTCTTGCAATGGAAGGGAAATGAAATGTCAATCTCATTCCGGATCTTTTCTCGAAACCTTTCATGAAGGGAGTTGCTTTTGCAGTCGCTTCAAAAAAAGATGTAAATATTTATGGTGCAAACGTATCATAAGAAAATAATTTGCTCTATGAAAAGCCTTGTAAATTTTGCAAAATAGAAACCGTTTTTTTGTCATTTCAGCAGCGATGATTATTGTACGTACAATTGACAAGCAAATTATGAAAAGCAAATATAAAGACAATCACCGTAAAAATATGTCTAAATATTAGCACGAGTTTCACAATTCGGTCGGACCAGATTCAGTGGTAGCATTAGGATAGCATATTTATGAAAAGAGTCTAGAACAGTGGTTCCCAACCTTTTTTCGGCCATGCCCCACACACTCTCCTCCAAAATCCTGATGCCCTCTGTGCTGATGTACTATAATTCTTCTATCCTCGGGAGGAAGCCTAAAAGGCCATTAACTTGGTTTAAACACTCTCGAATTGGGCCCCCTTAAAATCAAATTACCCTGGATGACAGACCGAGGAGAAGCAAAAAGGAATGATTTACAGTTGAGTGTTGATCAAAACCTCCGTTAATCTCTCATGCCAATTTTGATTCTAGAAATCCTTCATATTCTAGGAACCCTGTAGGTATCAACAAACGTGCTCATCCGGGTATATATGCATTTTGATATGAAATATGCGTCATTTTTTCAAGTGGCGCTTCCTTCAAGCGAAATAAAACTTAGTAGAAAGTAGGACTTCAATCATATGTAAGTTGTTTTTATTACCACTGCTGTTGTTCAGCATGAAGTGCACATATTATCCCGGAAAAAATTAAAATTGCTAGCTATCAAACAGTTAGATAATGTGCGCCATAATTTCTCGCAAGCGTGCGCTTGCATCCATGAGTCTTTGTTGACGAAAAATTGTTTTCCTGAAACAGGCTAGAAAATCACTATGCTAACCCCTAGGTAGTTCCTTTAAATACAGAGCATATAATGTGGAAGAGAGAGAGAGAGCGAGCATGTTTTATTTCTCCATGATATCTTGAACTCATTTTTCATAACTCAAGCCATGAACGGGGTAGGTTGCCAGGTGCTGTGCTCCTTTTTAGCTTTATATCTGCCGATCTCGAATTCGGTTCATGTTTTGTCCAATTGCAGTCATATTGGTCTTATCATTTAAACACAAGAAAATATTATGAAAACAGCGGAAATTAGAAATAAAAAACAGATGAAGTATAAAGAGTAAAACAAACCCACTAAAACACACACACATATGTATATATATATATATATATATATATATACATATATATATATGCATACATATATATACATATACATATATATATATATATATATATATATATATATATATATTATATATAGTATGTATGTGTGTGTGTGTGGGTGCAAAATAAATAGCGGGAAGCTAAAAAGTTGTTAAAAATTCCCATGATTGTCCCAGGTGTAACCCAAGTGAATAGTATATAGGATCCATTTACTCCTCCGAGTGAGAGCAGACTCCTACCGTGGCGTGTGAGCCTCAGCAAGAACAGGCTGCCAACTGTCGGGCCCCGAACATATTCTAATAATATAAGATTCCTTTCCAAGAAATGGAAAGTAAGGAATAATTATGAAGATTCCAAAATTATTGGTATGGCCAGCAAACAGCAGTAACTGCTCGTTCTCGAATCTCCTTAAAATTAAACAGCGGGTCCCTTGTTTCTTACCTTCCAAAATCGCGCCCCCCCCCCCCCCCCCCCCCCCCCCCCCCCCACCCCCCCCCCCCCCCCCCCCCTCTTTAGGTTACATCTGACTGTTTTTTCTTATTTTATTGCCAGTGCCTTTTTATACTCTCTTCACGACAGGTTAGGGACTTTGTACTTTTTAGTGTCTTTTATTGGCTCTAAGTGTTTTCAAATGTTTCACAGGTATTCTTTTCAATGCAAGTGGTTTTTCATGTGTTTATTATGTTAGTTTTGAATAACTTTTCACTATTCCCGTTTAATGTAAAACTAACAGTTCACGGTTTTATATATATATATATATATATATATATATATATATATAATATATATGAATATATATATATATATATATAATATATATATATATATATATATATATATATATATATATATATTATATACAACCTGATGTTTCTTAGGCGAGCGTTTGTACACGTGTTCATGTAAAGCAAGAAAATTATTATTATCTTATTAAATCGCTATTTCCTTCATTGAATCCTTCATTTTCTCTGTATCAATCTCTTCCCGCGATTCCTTTGTCATAACTCATCATTTCCTTTGATATTCTTTCGGCCATCTTTCTTTGAAGTTCTCCTAGGTCTACTTCCACCAATTTAATGAAAAACTCGGATTTTCATGGGCGTCTTTTGAATTCGTCTTTTAGTCGTTTTAATCCTGTATAGTTTATTGTATCATTGTTCTAACCTACATGTATGTGCATCTATAGGTATTCTATATTTCATACTTCCCAGCCCCTTTTCCTAGTGGCTATCTGTTTTTATGTATGTATATGTATGTATGTATGTATGTATGTATGTATGTATGTATGTATGTACCATATGAGCTGAGACGTCATCATGACGTAGTCGGTTTATGTTTGAGGTTCTCGGGAAATCGTTGGCTTATTTGAGAGGATCTCGAATCGTCGCCGGTTTACTGGGTCGTTGGCGGTTCTGATTTGGATGTCTATTAATTCTAGAGATTTCGAGTCATCGTCTATTAATAAAGGATCTGGTTCGAGAAGCAGGTCTATTCCAGGCTCGAAAATGAGTAGAGGCTCTTGATTCGCTGTCGATTTATTTTAGGTTTCCGGATCGATAACGGCTGACTTTAGAAGTCCTCAGGCCGCTAGTTGTCGGTTTGCTGTCGGAGGGTTTTTGAAAATTCTTGAAAACAGAAATGAAACTCTCAACCCAACTTGATCTGAAAATAACTTTGAAATATAACTAATTTTATTAAAGAATTCGTGCCGTTGCCGCGCGTTGTCTTTTTGTCAACTCGGTGCATGCGTGGGAGTGTGGGCAGGAGTGTGCAGCCTGTTTGGTGTCGGTCCCGAATAGATTTGAATTTTGCAATTTTTTTAGGTTTCCTGTGCGAGAGTTTAGTTTATTGGAAAGGCGTAGCATCAGCAAGATAAATGGTAGGTTTGTGAAAAAAAAATTAATAAATAAAAAGTAGGCTAACGAATCACGTGCCGCTTATATAAGGAATCAAGCCTCTCATTGGAAATGCTGTCGTCTCTTTTGGTACACAGCTTTGGTACGGATTATGCAAATGGAAAGTCATCTTTTTGGGAAAACTGACAGCTATTTCAAGAAATCCGGTTCTGTCATTTCTGTATGACTTCATACAACTTGCTGTTCTTTATGCTCGCCCTTTCCATCTTTTTTACTGCCCTTGATTGCACGATTCTATCAATCACGGAAGCAGTATTTAGAATCTTATTTGAAAACTGGGCTAAATTTAGGAATGATCTCCCTGATTAGGAACTGTTTCTGTTCATTCAGTTTGTTTTCTGTTTCATCCCTATTTGGTTTATAAATATTAATTTCAACTCCTACGTTCTGCATGTCATCATTTTATCCCGTATAACAGCTCTTTTCAGTGGATATTACCTATGAATAATAATTAATCATTTATGGAAAATTGCTGCTAAAATCTTATACACTGATGATTCACCCGTTTGTGCGCGATAAGGCTCAATGGAAAAACTTAGAATTGGCGTAACGTTACGCAAATTAAAGGAAATAGGGAGTGTGCTACTTTAGGTTTCTACACAATAATGGATACCGAAGCCAGGTATGAGGACACTAGTCAAAACGTGATTTTCATCAAGAAGTTAGATTAACGAATCACATTTTAGAACTAAAGATCATAGCTTCAAGGTATGTGCTGGCCGGACGCTGTACGAAAGTCGTTTGAAGAAGAAAGCTTGCGGGCGATTCATAAAAGCTGTACGCGTTTCAGAAAGGTTGTGTGCGTGTGTGTGTGTGAGAGAGAGAGAGAGAGAGAGAGAGAGAGAGAGAGAGAGAGAGAGAGAGAGAATGATATTCATAAATCCTAAACACTTCGACAATAATACTGAATAAGAATCTGCTATTACTTTTTCATGCAATACTCGACATTTTAACCTAAATTCCTCGGACAGGTAACATTCTAGTCATTGTTTCAAAGAGGTTTTTTGTTGACTCTTATTACCCATTTCTAAAAGTTTTTTGTTGACTGTTTCCCATTTCACTTTTGAAATTAGTTTTTGTTCTAATCTCTCAGAGACTTTCGGATATTTTCCACTGAAGCAGTTTCGTTCAAATGCCTGACTGAAGTCTACGCAACGTAATTGTCAAGGCAACTTCAATCATGCAAATTTAACTATCTCTTTCTAGATGTGTGTGTGCGTGTTATGTGAGAGAGAGGAAAGAGGAGGTATGGGAGTCCTTCCCTGGAAATATCTTGACTTTTGCAGTGAGTTTCGTTGCCAACTGTTGCGGATTGCAGCTGCTGTTTGTGTGTTAGAGAGAGAGAGAGAGAGAGAGAGAGAGAGAGAGAGAGAGAGAGAGAGAGAGAATTTAAAACGTAAGTGAACAGTAGTACGCTGTCAAAACTTATACCATCATCAATTATTACTTTAAAAAAAGCCGTAGGACCCCGATTAGGTAATCCTCGTCCTATGGCCCTAAGGTGATCTCTCTCTCCTCAGTCTCCTGTCATTGAGTATATATATATATATATATATATATATATATATATATATATATATATATATATATATATTATATATATATATAAATCTCCTGCAGCGGATGGCTGCACTTGCGCGTGTCGGCATCGACTTAAACTTTCATTCACTCCCGAGTGCTTTTTTCTTTGACTATCAGCGGTTGAGGCATTAAAAAAGAAGAGGAAGAAAAAAAACATTTTTCGAGAAAATGCCGCTCATTAAGAGCCAATTACACCTGTCTTTTCTTGCCCTTTCCCGATATGTGTACGCCCTCAACGAATAGATGGTTCTTTGTGCTTAGAAAGAATTCTTTGTGTGTATTAAAAAGCAATAGAAGCTGGATTTACCCATATTCAATTTTTGTCCATCTCCTGAATGTCTTTCACATGTTATCATTCTCTGTAGTTTAAGTTATATAAATAGATTTTTAGAACAACAACACTGTTATGGAAGAATCGTGTTCGATCTTTCAAATCATGTCACCGAAAATAGAAAACGCTTCTTCTTTTGAAATTATGTGTCACTATACAGCCGTTTGTTTTCTATCTAATGAATAAGATGGCGAATATGAGCATTTATTGTCGTTATAATATTTACTGGTAAAACAAAATTTGATTCCACGCGATACTTTTGCTTCGTAAATTTAAAGTTTTTGCAGCTATTCGCAAAGATCATAACAGATTTATCTTCAATTCATTCTGTCTGCGTGTAAAACATACGTAGCAATCTTGCACTTACTCTGAGAGAGAGAGAGAGAGAGAGAGAGAGAGAGAGAGAGAGAGAGAGAGAGAGAGAGAGAGAGAGAGAGAGGCAAGATGTCAGAAATACTAAATTATTCATAACTCCACAATATCTCAAAATGAAAACGATCTCCCATAAAACATTTTATGTTGTGAGAACATTATCCGCACACGAAAGTACCAAAAGTACAATCTTTTTATTATATTTTAGACAAATCATATATAGTGCGCACATGAAAACTAAAAATGACAACGAAAATTCTGTTGAAGTGAAGGTGCGTTCCTCTGCAAGTGATTACCAATGAATGAATGTATGAGTTCGGGGGGAAATGAGTGGCTGAGGCGATGCTCTCGTTGCTGATGTTAAGCTGCCACGAAGCGCTGGACTTGGACAAAAGGTCAGAATTACGGAATAAAAAGATTTCTAGAACAGACTTCACGTATCCGTCATAAAACATAGAATTCTGTTGGTGGTTGCCGCTTGGCTTCAATTGTGCAGGTCTTCTGCCAACACGGGCCTTTGCTCTAAAGCTTCCTAATTGTGGTTAATTGTTGATAGTATAGAGGGCCTACACACGGCAACTTAAAAGATAACCTTCATGCAAGGATCCTTGTATCATTTACAGAGCTACTCAACAAAAAATTTCTTGAATCGCCGTTGCATATGCCGTAGCTATAATCTAAGGATATGTAAATGCGTCGAAGACTATGGAAGAGTTGTTGGTTGTGGGTGGGTGAATTATTGCTGTTTCACTAAAATGTTCCATGTTGCACTTGCCCATCTGGAATGTAAGTAAAACTGAAAGATAGCACGGTGTTACCTTTCGGTTCATTCGTTCACTTGCCTCTTGTGATTAAGGAAAGAGAGAGTATTTCTTTACTTGTTCCTGTTAATACCTAGTAACGGTTGTGACAACTTTCGCATCGGCATTTCCTCTTAGACTTTGTACGTGAGTGGCAGGCTGCTGCGATCACAAGCTCTGAAGTAAGCATATGAAGGCGGTGTCGATGGACTGTTACCCAAGTTAAAAAATGCAGAAAAATAGTTGACAATCTAAAAATAACAATAAGGTCACCGGATGAACTGCAAACACGAAATGAGAAACCTGCACTGCAAACAGAGATGCTCTTCATTCAAGTCAGGGTGTTTGCTACAGAGTGGCAGTTGCTGCTATCTGTATCGCTATTTATAGCGACGTCTTGCATCTCGTCCTATTAGTCTCTTTCGGCGTGTAAATCCTCCGCCAAATGACTCTTATGACTTTTCCTTGCGTGGCGGAGCACTTTCATGAACCGTATCCGTTGCCTCCCCACCATTCGCCCTCCAACCCACCTCTTCTCCATCGGGTCCATCCAAAGCTTCCTCCCCACACAGACAGCGTGGCCACTATCCCCAAGCCACTTGCACGACGCTATCGGCACATTCGGCATTGGGCAAGTTTCTCTCTCTCTCTCTCTCTCTCTCTCTCTCTCTCTCTCTCTCTCTCTCTCTCTCATGATCAGCTTTCAGGTACTACTTGAAGTTAACGATTTTCATTTAAAATATGGTTTTATTGAATACTTTCCAAAAAATCGTTGTTTACCCTCAGGAATTAATGATTACCTTTCAAAAATTGCAGTAAAAGCTTAGAAAATCTGTAGCGATTTGCTTCTAAATACTTTTCCTTCTTATACTGTGGGTTTAAAATATTGCAAGGTAAACCAGGATGATGAAGAATTCTTGTGATCGACAGCAGGGAGAAGCAGCTTTAGAAAACACTAATTCATAACCATCTTAAGTTATCAGCAGCTCAAAGCACTGAAACGTCCTATTGCCTCACTAGCGAGAACCACAAAACTCATAATTTCGGTTTTGCCTCACCAAAACATTTTGCTATTCGAATGTCTTGCTCTAACTTCGTTTGACATTCACTGTAAACACGAAAAATGTAGAAATATGTTTAATTGATATATCACTTTTGGCTTTATGGTAAAAAAAAAGTAGCGGAAATTACGACATAAACAATCGTAGCCCTGGTGAGACCCTTACCTATACAGATATGTTAAGGAATGTTCATTCTGCCAAAGCTTTAATGCAGTTACCACTTCAGTGAAAGAAGGAATTATCATCTGAATGAAATTTTAAAGAGAAGTTATAACTGTCTGCTAGGGTAAGACCTTGTGCTGCCATAAGGCTAGCCAAATCTAACCACACAAGGATGAAAGGTACACAATCCTAAATAAATGTCCTTGTTTCGACTACTACTGCTTTATGAAACCATTTAGAAATAAACAAACAATAATCATGAGGATTCAGCACTTTCCTGGCTCTCTCTTTCTCTCCTTCTAGTATGTCTTACAAACATGTGGCATATTGTTGTGTTGACATCCAGCTCATGGAAGTTGACTAAAATAATTATAAAGCTCTGTGTTCACGAAGCTAGTATTTGCAACAATGGTACAAGTGGTTGTTAGTTGCATCTCTGGGTCTATTATGTATTTTTTTCATTGTCGTCGGTAAAGGCAAGTAATTTCCTAGTAAGAGAGCGTTCCAATTCATCTCTATTCTTCTTCTTCGTGTCATCTTTCTATAGTATTATCAAGACTGAACAAAAATTATATGACGTATAACATTTGTTCTTTCAAGCTAATTCTTGCCCTGCTTCTCCAGACGCAACCGAGAGAGAAGCACAAGTACGTATGATTAATCCTAAAATTAAATGGATTTATCATAGTGAGTGAAGTTGTCAGCAAGTATCAGCACTTAAATGTTGTTTGAAATATATCCCTGAAAAGTCCTTTATGGGTGTTTTTTTTTTTTTTTTTTTTTTTTTTTTTTTTTTTTTTTTTTTTTTTTTGCAGACCATACTATTGGAAGAAGGAAGGGGACCCATGCAAAATCCTTCTCATTTCCTAGTAAACGATTCAGAAAGTTTAAATTTTTTTCGGGTGAAATGTTGCATATTACCGAAACATAGACGCGGGATGTGATAATGACCTGTGCCCAAATACGACGCAGCGCTGCGTGGCTTGGGCCGGGACTTGAGGTTCGCTGGAAGGTCAGTGCAGGCGGACAAAGAGGAATAGCCTACTGGGTGTGATGGGATGTGGGTAGGGCTAGGAGTAGAAAGGCGGGCGTTGCATCGTCTCTGGAATCTTCTAGTAAGTTCACGAAAATTTCTACGCCGACCAGATCCCTGACTTACGTTAACTCATTTTTCATTATTTCAGGTAGTGTGCAAGGGAGATTTTTACTAAGTTTGCTTTCAAGAAGAGAATTCCTATTTATATTTACTGTTACTGATAGATTTTGACCTTGGATCATTATAAAATTACATAAGAATTTATGAAATAATTTATAGTGATGGGGTGCTAAGATTCTCCCAACTTGTAACCTAAGCATATGTTTATCATTGAATATTTTATTGCGAAACCAAGTAAATGAATTACGCAATTCGAATGTTTATGAGTAAGATCCAAACCTCGAACCCTTATTGGGATTATGTTTGACGGTAATTTTGGCCAACTTCTGGTGAAAATGCAAAAGCGACGCGATCACTTCGACCGTTCTTTCACAGTAGGAGGTGGATAACCTACATCGCAAATGATATTTCTGCACCTAAGATTTAGCCCGTCGGCAAGCCCCCAGGGGAGTACGAGAGGCGGAGTAATAAATGACAAAAACTTAACCGTTCACGTAGCAAAGGACCATTTTAGAAGCAATAAGCTTAGAATGATAAATCCCGTAAGTCTATAGATAAAGTAATAGTAAGATCATTATCTTAAATTACGTAAGTTAAATATTGCGTCGTTTGTTGAGGGAATACGTGG
>NC_087205.1:70429871-70454761 GCF_015104395.2 Macrobrachium nipponense
GAGGGAATACGTGGACCATACGCTTCTTTTAAAGCCCAAGCTGTGTGAGATCGGCAGGTGTAACAGCGGCAGCAATGCTTCCAGCTGACAGATGACCAATGAGAAATCGCTTGGGTTCTTCTTTAAGCCAATCAGCGTTCGTCGTAGCTGTGACGTCACACCTGTAAACACGGAACAGCTGATGGAGTCCACGCTGCTTCGCTTCTACGGCCTCAGATAAGCAAAGCCTCTCAGAGCGTACCCTTGTGCCAGGAATCGCTGAGGGAATTATTACAGTTTTCGTATTTTGGTTGGAATATAAGTCGCAGATCACTCTCTTTATACGGTAAGGAAGTGAATGTGCTTTCTCAGGTACTTTTAATTTGTATAATACGGGCATAATAGTTGAGGGTGCGTTTAAATATTCTTATTGATCGTGCAGCTCAATTGAGAACCCTACGCGGTAAGAGTTCGGCTGTGTACAGACGGCCAACGAAGAATTGGCGTAGTTTCTTAATTCATTGTTCGTTTTAGAAATATTGCCATATGCAGGTGCCAGATTATTTACTTAACAATAAATAACATTTCCTTTCAAAGGTGCTATATTTGAAATAAATTACATTAGAATAGAGTAGACTTATTCAACGTATTAAAGATAATTATTTTGCAAAGTAAGGAAAACATATACCGATGGGTCCACGATTTCTAATTTTATTCTCAACTCGAGCTTCGTGACAGCATACCGAAGCATTTTGAAGTTGACTTTGCTGCCGCTCGAGTCTTGACTCAACGTATCGTACTGCACTGGGGTGTTGTCATTTCGTCTCCTACAGCCGATAAACAATACATCAAGGCGTTAACATTCTTTAAAAACGATGTTTAATTAAACTAATTTTGTCCTTTGATCAATAAAATAATTTGCATGACATATTTAGTGGGCCTTAATTTGAGTTCTGATTTTCACACATGATTAGCCTAGGTCTATTTTCAGGAGTATAGTACTCTCTCGATCGGATACGTAATATAAATGAATATTTAAATAAATCGAAATATATATATATATATATATATATAGATATATATATATATATATATATATATATATATAATATAAGCATGATTTGATTATTCCCGTTATTCTTGTTTTATTAGCCATGTTCGCCTTTCTTCTTATCATTTTCATAATTGCTTAACATAATTAACTCAGACCTAACTATTAAAAAAAAAATAAATAAAACGAATATAATTCAGTCTTATTTTTTATCGAATTCCTTGCATATCATCCTGTTTCATTTGGACACGTTGGAAAGCTGTGGAAGTCAAAACTGACGAATACATTAAGAAAGGCTTACTTTCATTAAAGCTTTCTTAGGTTGATCATTCTGTAGCTATTCATTTCTACTAACTAGAAATTAATTCAAATTAGTTTCACATGTATACCTCGACCTACTACCATAAGCATATTATAAGTAGCTGAAAGGATAAGAAATATGAAAGGTGACGTTCTCGTTTAAGTCTATTTCATGTTTTTATTTTTTTTTATTTTTTTTTCAAGACTGCTTTAATCAAGAGTTGCTCTTTGACGGCTACAGGGTGTAACACGAGTGTATGCGCATATTTTGGGGAATGAAAGATAAAGTTTCTTTGAACAGAAAATATTTTATAAACATGCATTTTAAGGCGTCCGTTGTCGGTGCGGGGAATTTTAAAATAACCGTTATCATTACTGATGCTTTCAAGCGATGGAGTTCGTGGTGAGAAGTCGGCTCGAGTCGCCTAAGATGTAGAAGAGAGCGGAGGTGGCGTATAGGAGTGATGGAGGGATTAGGCCGATGTTAATAAAGTATCTCCCAATAAAATGTATTCTTTAGGTTTTGAAGAAAAAAAAATGCATGCATCATTGAAACTGTTTCCCTCCCTATCCGTGGTATTCACTGGCCATCGATAAAAAACAAAACAAAAAGAGTAAGCCTAACTGAATCTCTCATCCATCAAAGATACGTTTCCTTATTCATTAGATACCTATCAAAGATTTCAAGTGTAGATTTAAAAATCTCTTCCTCTCCATCTAAAGTATTCATCAGACACCAGTCATAAGCGTAGAGCTAGTCATGATTCCTGGTTCAGCAATGTCTGGACGATGCACTAGAATTCAAATTCACAAATGAATGTTGCTCAGCAACGTTTACACTACTGTATTGACTTGCTCTCTTGTGGTGCTTTGAGGTGTTCCACCTCTAGGCCCATGTTCTAAATTTTGCCGTTCTTTAAACAATTTGATTCATCTATGTATGATTCTCTCCGGTTTATTAAACTTTCTTGATATCTCTCCAACAGGAACTTGCATCGAATGCAGTGCAATAATTGTCTCTCGCTCATCGAGGGATGTTTCTTAGACCGATAAATGACACATTGACATCAGATTCCCGTGCACATAACATCAATAGCAATAGAGTGAGGTCGCCTGGTTCACAGTGTTAGGATATCGTTATTTTTTCTTTTTGTTTTTAAATTTGATAGCATTTTGTGAGATTCCAATGTTTTCTGTAAAATATAACAAATGGAATAGTTCAACTACCTTCAACTTAATATTGAAATGATAATTTAAGGGATATGTTTATGCGATACTACTAGTGATAGGTGTCTCCTATCTATTTGGTAATGTATATCTATGGCTGTGATATGACGTTTTTTATCACTTCGTTTCGTTCACGTCAATTTTGCTATATGGAAAATAGTTTTACAAAATAACATAACATAATGTTCTAAAGATATCAGTGACTGTTTTTAACGTCATTACATATGATTTCTTCCATCTTTGAAAAGAAAAATCGATAAATAAGGCATGAATCGTGCGTCAGGCAAGTGAACGAAAAATTATGAAACTCTGCCACGAGTTTTTTGGCCGACAGTACGTAATGATAGTTTCGTCGTCGTAAAAAATAGTCTCTCGCTTGGCATCTTTATCCGTTTTTACGTCTTGTAATTAGCTTGGTTTTCGGATTGTGTTATATTATGTTTTACTCTAAACTTCGATGTTTGTATGTTAGAGGCTAGTCAGGCGCCTAGATACGCAACAGAACATCACAAAGCAAGCTAAGCTACATTCACCCCTCGCAAGGTGGTTAGTCTGATGTTTATTACATGTATTAATTGTTTTTGGACAAGTTTAGTATTTTGTGAAGATAGAATCATTTGTGGGTAGTAGTAGGATACTTTAATTTTTTCCACAACACTTGTGCCTTACCTAGGAGGTATAGGGTAAAATATCACAGCAGGCCACCTACAATCAACGCTAGCCACCCTCCGAAAAAGTACATTATAACGCGTCCTGACACCGGAGATGGGCATCAGTCGCGACTTCTTGTTGGTGAAAAACGGAGCTAAAGACCTCTACTCTCCTTTCTAAGTAAGTATTTTCTCCAAAGTTAGAAATTAAGGCCAAATTTTAAGATTTAAACAGAGGGTACTGAAAGTGGCGCCCACGGCAGTGGAAATCTCACCAAAAAGCTTTAGAAATTTTTACTTACAACTAAAAATGTTTCGAAGATTGACGCCATCTCGATGTTTTACGGAGTCGCTTGTGTCAACAACTTTTCATTCCTGTGATAAATCCGCACACCACTTGTACCCACAGACGCTGGAGCACTTTTAATCACAACAATCGAAACACGGTTTCTCACCAACAAACAAGCCAGGAGTAAACAGCTGTTTTGGTAGAAGATGACGAGAAGCGTGCTCTTAGCTAATTTTTAAATAAGTAGTAAAACATCAATATTTTACATATTTATGATGATTAATTTGAAAATATTCGTTATTGAAAAAGTAACTTGACTCTGACTCAAATTTAAGTAATTATTTTTCTGAATTAGAACGTTCTTTTAAGTTCTGTATTATGACGTCACGACATCTTGACTTTCGTACCTATTGTAAATAATTGCTATACTCAACTGTCACCTTGCAGAACAGTTTACCAGTTATTCATGCAGATTGTTATCAGCTATACATGTATTGTTATAATCGTAATGCACATATATATCTTTATTATTTACTTTTTGGATATATGAAGATGTTTTACTGCTGGATTATCGCCGTAGTGTGACACAATCGTTTTCGGTCCATGGGCCTCTTGTCTGTTTTCGCACCATAAGAAATTATGGGGGCCGAATTTGCAATGACCAGAAAGTCGTTAAAAGAGAAAGTTAGCATTGAGGGCATATGTTTTGACTGAGAAAAATACAAATTTATTCAATAGCTAGCTTGTAAAAAATACTTGGTTATAAAAACTTGATTGACAACTAAGCAGCATGTCTACTATGGGTTTCAGAGACGTGCAAGCACGTTTTTGGGCAATACCTATTTCTGTAACGAACACTCGTAACAGAACAGATTTTGCTACTAGTGCATTACACCCAGTGCCGTAATTTATAAGGGTATCTTGAATCACTAATCGTAAAGAATAACGACACTTGTCCTTGTACCAAGAGACAAAAACTCCATTATGCACAAATGGATACGAACACGCGTATAAAGCTCCACCTAACCCTTCCGCCACCTCCACCGCCATCCTTTCCTCTTCTTCCTCGCCTCTTCCTCTGCTCTCTCTCTCTCTCTCTCTCTCTCTCTCTCTCTCTCTCTCTCTCTCTCTCTCTATTGCCATTCGGTATGTGTTGACCCTCCAAACTGGGTATAAGACTACACACAAAAGTTGAAATTTGTGAAATTAGGCTATGTATTGGAAGTATATATACATAAATATTAAAGCAATTTTATCATTATTGCATTACTATGACAACTAGAATTCATGGAAACAGTTTATAATAATGGAACGGCGTATGTGTGAAGCCTCCACTAATGTGGCAACGATGATTTTGCCATTCTTAGCATGCAAACATTAAAGGTTACATTTATTTCTGGCATACGATTATTAAAGAAATTCAAAATACTAATAAAGACTGAAATCAATGAAAAGTGCTAGCAAAAACAAAAAAGCAAAAAAAAAAAAAAACGTAGTCGTTCCTCTATGCACTTTTCCGTATTCGTTCCTCTATGGTTTTCGGCAGCCAGATGTACGAAAACGTTAGAAACAAACATTTGATTTTATCTACTTTAGAAATATCTGTAATTTTTCGGGGTAATTTGGTTGCAAAAAGGGATATATACATGAATTAAATCAAAATTTTTAAATAACAAAGTATATTTAAACTAAATAACGAGTAAAGTAAACAGTTTAGGGAATAAAACTTTGCAGTTTCGTCGTCTGCTGTTCGTAATTGTGTTTATGGCGCGCGCGCTTAGAAACCAGGTACAGCAACGGGTTTAAAGTGCAATGTGGAGTGAACTGAGACCAAAATGTGTATAATAAACAATCAAATAAGCACTGTGGAGTTTCAGTTGTGATGGCAGTAAGGATAAAAAACCGCCGATTACAAGGTAAGAATGAATTCAGTTCAAACCATAACCCCGGGAATAACAAGTTTCATACTTTCACTAATATAGGCAACAAAATGTTGTTTTATTGTGCTGATTACAACTGCAATCTTGAGTAAGATCAATAAACGTTACATATATACGCTAACATTGTTCAAATGAGTGCTGGGAAGGCTGGGGAAAGATGGTGGCCGTCACTGATGAGAACCGTCCATGCAAAACGTAGCCGCCATATTGGATTTCAAAACTGCCTTGAAAACATAGGAGAGCTCACATGCTTATTTTAGTTCGTATGGGGCTTTCATATATCACAATATGTTGACGAAACTTCAGTCTTTTAAATGGTATGCTTAGAGTTGCAATTGTATTCATGTTTCACCAATTAAATATCGAGTGAATAAGACCCGTCCACCGTGATGAGGGTTAGCCTGTCGTGATATTCTACCCTAGGTATTTCCAGCTTGTTAGTATGTAGTCTTTGTCGAGGCTATTACTAAGTCAATTGTTAGTGAATACCACTCATTTTTCTGCCTCCCGTGCTCATATAGCCTAGGGTAGAATATCACGACAGGCTAACCCTCATCACGGTGGACGGGTCTTATTCACTCTATATTTAATTGGTGAAACATGAATACAATTGCAACTCTAAGCATGCCATTTAAAAGACTGAAGTTTCGTCACATATTGTGATATATGAAAGCCCCATACGACTAAAATAAGCATGTGAGCTTCCTAAAATATGTTTTCAAGGCAGTTTTGAAATCCAATATGGCGGCTACGTTTTGCATGGACGGTTCTCATCAGTGACAGCCACCATCTTTCCCCAGCCTTCCCAGCACTCATTTGAACAATGTTAGCGTATGTATGTAACGTTTATTGATCTTACTCAAGATTGCAGTTGTAATCAGCACAATAAAACAACATTTTGTTGCCTAAATAGTGAAAGTATGAAACTTGTATTCCTGGGGTTTATGGTTGGAACTGAATTCATTCTTACCTTGTAATCAGTGGTTTTATCCTTACTGCCATCACAACTGAAACTCCACAGTGCTTATTTGATTGTAATTATACACATTTTGGTCTTAATTCACTCCACAGTGCACTCGAACCACCACTTGCTGTCGTTTCCTAAGCACTCACTCCGTAAACAAAGTTACGAGCAGCAGACGACAACACTGATTATGGAGATGCAAAGCTTTATTCCTTCTAATTGTTTACTTTTACTCAATATTTAGTTTAACTCTACTTCAAAATGTTTATTTAATTCATGTCCATTATCCTTTTTTGCAACCAAATTAACCCCCAAAATTACAAATGTTTCGGATGATACTTACGAACAGACGGCGTGAGGAAAAATGGCTCATCGTTGCCAATCTAGTGGAGCGTCACACATACGCCGATGCATTTACAAACTGTTTTGATGAATTCTAGTTGTCATAGTAATGCAGTAATGATAAAATTGCTCTAATATGTATATATACTACAAATAGATACGCTAATTTCACTTATTTCCCCGGTTTTGTGTAAGTCTTATACCTAGTTTGGAGGGTAAACACATACCAATTGACAACACTGATAAACAATTGAAGAGCGCAAAGAATGCCGTAGTCCCCTTGAATAAGTACGAATAAGTGCTGGTAAGAGGTGGGTTTACGATTGTTGTGATGAAAGTGCCCCAGCGTCTATGGGTACAAGTGGTGCGCAGATTTAGCACATGAAATGGGAAGTTTGTTGACACAAGCGACTCCGTAAACATCAAGATAGCGTCAATCTTCGAAACATTTTTAGTTGTAAGTAAAAATTTCTAAAGCGTTTTGGTGAGATTTCCACTGCCGTGGACGCCATTTTCAGTACCCTCTGTTTAAATCTTAAAATTTGGCCTTAATTTCTAACTTTGGAGAAAATACTTACTTCGAAAGGAGAGTAGAGGTCTTTAGCTCTGTTTTTCACCAACAAGAAGTCGCGACTGATGCCCATCTCCGGTGTCAGGACGCGTTATAATGTACTTTTTCGGAGGGTGGCTAGCGTTGATTGTAGGTGGCCTGCTTGGCCTGCTGTGATATTTTACCCTAGTTAAATAGTATGGGAACCACAGTTAGGTACTGTTTTAAATGTACATTTTTATGTAACCAGTAGCATTCATAAAGAGAAAATGAAAATAGGCTATTACATTGATGTTCAAATGAATAGGCTATAGCCTATCATATCCCCAACCTAAGACCCAGGTACTAGGTACCTGCCTTGGTTATTTTGCTCCCCCTTTATGTACACAACAAAAGTGATGTATCACAACACACCCTTTTCTACCCTTCTCTAACATAGGCATCCTGACCTAGCCCTACCTGGGTGTGGCCATGGTGACTGCCTAAATATTTAAATGTTGGTCAAGAGTTATTTTAAAACAAATTATTAAGTGTGGATCTTTGTTGCTAACACAGGGAATTAATGTCTAGTCATAAGTGCTATTATTTGAATTTATATGTATTGGAAATTGTATAGTCTATTATTTGTAAACTTCTCAAAAGATTATAAATCTGTTTGTTAACTGGGGAATAAGAAGTTGAAGCTTTACGGGATAAAGGAAATTTCAAACCTATTAAGTAAGCCATTGGATCTTAATTTCTACAAAGGAAACAGTAAGTAAGAACCACTTTTTGTATTTTGTATATGGAATATAAACTTAATCTCTCTCGCAGAGACAAAAAAATTTCACAAGAATGAATGGTTAACTTGAAATTTTTGTAATTTCTTTTTAAAATAGTCTTTAAATTTCTCACAGATTTTATCGATAACTTGAATCTCTCTTTCAATAAGGAAGGTACCTCTGTTATCATTAGACAACTATCGAAGCCATTTGCAAAAACTTAATCTTATCATGCTGTATTTTTCAAGTCTTGTGTGTGAAATGTAAAATAAAGCATTATTTTATTGGAAAAAAATCCAGTCACCTAAATCAGTCTAGATAAGTTTTGTAAGTTTATTAGCCGAGTCAGTTAATTATTTAATTTATGATGGTATGTATTGACCATGTAGTCTTAGTGTTTGTACATATATTTTTTTTTGTACAGTGATATAAACCTGCACATTTCATAGATTAAGTATCAAGGGAATCATGAGTGTTGGCCTTGTACATGCTGACTAAAAGACAAATGCATATCACAGGTAGGCCTTGGGAGTCTGCCCTGACCTTTGTCAGCCTACTTCTGATATTGTGTTTCCACCCGTAATTGTGGTTATAAGTGTGATTCTTTTGTGCTTTTTCCCCCCTATTATGAGTAGTGTTGAGCCATATCTCAGTTATGTTTGTTTTCTTACCATTGATGTTGACAAGGGTCAGTAACATAACAAGAAAAATAGGGAACTTTAGACTGTGATTAAAAACATTTCACTTGAAATACATTCAACCTGAACCTCATCATGGGCTCTGTCCTATAATGTCAGGTTCTGATATACCTCATCTCACCTCCCTTAGGACTGCATGTCTTGTTAGAGCTCATGCATCGTAACGTAATATACGTAATCTCAGTAGGTTGCCATGTTGTCCTTTGTTAAAGTGTTTTCTACATGGTCACATCATATGGTAAGATTGTTAAATTATCTGAGGTTGATTTTTAAGTTTGAGAATGTTAAGAAGGAACAACTTGTTTTTGTTGTAGTTCATGATTGATTTACACTATTAAAATTAGAGCTGAAGCATGATCTCTTGAGAGTGTCTAGTTTTGGAAAGGAAATGCCCTTGGTAATGTTTTACATTCAAATAAATTAGTTTTTGTCAAATGGTATTGATGTTTAATTTCTCTGGCTATATAGTAGTAGAAATTCCATTTCCTTTTCATGCAAATGACTATACTTTATGCAAAGATTTAGATGACAAGTTTGTGCAGATTGTAGGTTACTTAGTGTAAACTGCAAGAGAGATCTTTAACTTCTGATACACCTTGCCATTATGTCAGAGGGGAAGCATAGTATACAATGTTCATCAAAATAGGTTTGAAAAATTTCCAGCTCTGTGGATTTTATATACTGAATTTCATTATGTACTTTTTCATCTATTAATTAAAGTATAAGGTAATATCCTCTTGTACTGCTAGCTGAAATTTTGATATAGTGTACACATAGATAGAATTATATATCCAAAATAAGCACTGATGCTATTAGGCTGTATGGTTACTACAGGCAAGTGGTAATTGTTTTGGTATCATAATGTAGTAGTTTTATTGAGCTGGCATATATTTTTTTAAGTACTTTAACTCTTATGCAGTAAAGTTTATTACTGATCTGCTGCACTGAGCATTTAGATAGGTAGTCTGTACTAATTTCCCTTATGATTCATGTAATGCTTAAATAAATATGGTTTGTCAGTAAAATAGTTCATTCTTTTTCAGAGATTGTGTAATTGCTGACTTGTGTTAAGACTTCCTAAAAAATGGGGAGCACCGAAGAAATGACCAAGAATCGTTCTGCCAAAAAGAAGCTGGATTTGTCAGATGATCCTAAAGGAGAATCCAAGTCCAGTTCAGGAGAGGCGAGCCCTGATCCATTAGAACATGGTATTGATGATGATCTGAAGCCATTAGCAGAAGGTGAAATCAAATGTAGTTCAAGTGATGCAGACAGTGACACTGAAGGAGCCTCAAAACCCATTGAAAACTCTTCAAAGGGCATAGATGTACAAGGAGCTCGGCAGAGAAATGACAGTGTGAGTTCAGGTGAAGGAAGCAAATCACCAAGTTCTGACCGCATGAAAAGGTAAATGCATAGTTTTTCATTTTTACTAGTAAGCCTTTTTTGCATATTTATATTTATTAAATTTTATAATGTACTACTAACAAATATGAGATGATGGGTACTGTTACTAGAAGTTACATGCTGCCAGTTATAGAGGATAAACTTTGATTTTTATTGCACATTTATGAGCATTTGTTCCTTTTGTATCATTGCAAACCATCTACAGTATTCAGAAGCTTGTCGACTTTTAATATTACTTAAGAAATCTCCCCTACCTTTGTTGTTTCCTTAACAAACATATATATGATGTAGTATAGAGTTTTATGTATTATGTCCGTAAAAGGACAATCCTAGGAATCGTTAGGGTGTGTATGTGTGTGTATCTGTGAGAGAGAGTAATAGCGTGTATGATTGTTGACGTGTTTATACTTGGATCTAAATGCAGGAAAGAGATTAATTATGCCACAATACATCAACTTACTGTTGGCAAACGGATTTTGCAGATAAATAAGTAATAAGTTATGAATGCAAGAAAAGGAATGAAAGATTAAATAACTTTTCATAAGGAAGTTGTATAAAGGCACACAGAAGCTGAACGCTACGCCAGTGTGTTTATTATGCAGCTGAGTTACTTTTACAGTGATAAAAAATCATAAAAAGCAATTGTCACTGGATAGGTACCGTATATACTCGCATATTATGCGACTTTTGAAACCTAATTTTGAAGCTAATTTTAAAGGGGTCGCATCATACACGCGGTATAAAATTAGCGTGCTGTCTATGCTTTCCCAAATCGGCAGATTGCGATAGTTACTACCGGAGGAAAACAGTAGATCTTTTAAAAAGTTATGCTTTACTTGTACTTCACTATATCCAATAATATTGTATGCATTCTCATATTACTATTGTATTTTAAAATACAAAAGAGCGATCGTGCACCATTTGCATTATTTTGGTTTATACAGCATGTTTAACTGTTCTAGACTAACCATCTATAATTTCCAAATCAGTTGTTAAGGCACAATACCGAAGGAATTTTTACTTTTTGTTTTACTCAGTAAAAGAAACATTTGTTACTTGAACTATTATTTTTATACATTCAACTTCCCTGCCAGATATATACTTAGCTATAGACTCCGTCGTCTCCGACAGAATTTCAATTTTGTACATGCAACTTCCCCGGCAGATATATACTTAGCTTATGTCTCTGACGTCCGACAGAAATTCGAATTTCGCGGCACACGCTGCAGGTAGGTCAGGTGATCTACCCCCCTGCCGCTGGGTGGCAGGAATAGGAACCGTTCCCGTTCTAGAACCAGATTTTCTCTGTCGCGGTAGTATCAAACATATGTTGTTGCTACCTCCTGACTTGATTTTCGTTTTTCATCGCCATCGATCTTCTGGGCTGTCTTTTGCAGGGAAGTACTGGGTCTTTGGTTCGGCATACGCTTTTATTAACTTTTAATGAATTTGGCTTCGAAAATTTCGAAGAATATATGACGTGTAACTACCGAAATTTTCGGTAGACACTCACATAGTTTGCAAGAAAGGGAAATATTAATATTTATTCATTAATATGTGTAATAAGTGTTAGAATTGATTGAGGAAATATACTGACTTCCTACTTTATTTAGGGAGTCAGTAAAGCAGTAACTAGATACGTTTCTTTTAAAAGTTTTTTAGAAACTCGTACTAACGAGCAATTAGAGTATTAACAGTACTAGTAGTGTTGCATCCTCATCACCTTCTTACTTCGCAGAAACTTCAAATTCATAATTGCAATTTGAAGACAAGGATTGTGGCTCAAAATGCGAGCTATTGAAAGGTAGAAGTGATTACTAGTGTTCCCACCTTGCAGTGGAGGGTGCGTCTGATCGGCTCTGTCTCGCTCCCAGGCCTAGACCTCTTTCAAGCTCCCAAGCCCAGGGGAGAAGGAATGTCGAAAGCCGTAAGGGGGTTTCAGAGAATCCCCACCGTCAGGCGTCCCCTCGGCAGGTTCTGTAGAGCGTCCCAGACTGCCAAGGATAGCCATTGAAAAGGCATCCTTTAAAAAGTGCGTCTCTTCATCTTACATCCGAAAAGACGAGAATGTATATGTTCTGATGATCTAGCGCGTTCTCTGAAAACTAAGAGAACACTGAGCAAGAGCCAGCAGGAACTTAGGAAGCTGCGGTTCCAGCAAGCTAGCGTGAGCCACGTTCCAACAGCCAGCAGCGAGCCGCGTTCCAGAAAACAGACTAGCGCGAGCCTCGTTCCTACAACCAAACGCGAGACCGCGTTCTAGCAACTGAGCGCGAGCCCGCGTTCTAGAAAATTTTTCTTGGCGCAAGGCGCCTTCAAAGAGACGAAGCGCCAGCCTGGCGCAAATTGCAACAGAAAAAACAAAAAAGACGGCTAGAGCAAGGAGCCTTATAGTAACAGTGGCAATATCAGAACGATCCTTCCATTGAACGTTTCCGGGCAAGAGGCTCTTTCGGTAAAAGGGGTCTAGTAGGCGCTCGGAAACTATCAGGGCGCACGGGCGGACCTTCCACACAAGCGAACGTTCCAGGAGCGAGTCTCCTTTCTAGCGTTGCGGAACATTCCAGGCGCGCGGAACTATCCAGGCGCTAGGCGCAAGGAGCCAGGCGCCAGAATATTCCAAATCTTTCTTAGAGAGAGAGGTCAGTCGCGAGGCTCCTCTTTGAGTAATGCGGACACACTCCTTCATTCATGCTCTTCCCTCGTTATGAAGAGGCAAGCGCTTTGGGAGTTTTTCTTATAAGAATCTCATCGACGTTTGGGTATGATGGCGGATTGGAAATATCTACTTCCTTCCGTAAACCCTACAGACGAACAGGAATTCTGTCTCTTCCGCGATTTATGAGGAAATCACGAAGATTTAAAGAGTTCCTGGATTAACTTCCTTCCTTAAGGAGATATATATACTCTTTCTATCATTCTATTAACGAAAAGAACGAAGACAGTAAAAATTTTTCCTTTATCTGCCTCGGCAGGGAAAGAAGGTAGTAGAGTATCTGCTGCATGAGAATACGATACGGCAAATCACACATCCAGTAGTTACTTCTTTGTAGAGCAACTCAATTATCAGTATCCTTCCAGGAATTTCCTAGGAAGGACTACGCTTAAAGGATTGTTAAGACAACACCTACTTAGCTTCTAGATTTATCGAAGTCTTGTTTCGCTTAAATATGCATTAAGAACTTCCTGAAGTTCGATAATAATTTTATAAGATTCCTTTATTTAATGGAGTAGCTGGCAACTCTGGAAGAGTAAGGCCAGACGGCTAACGGAGACTGCTATCGCGCCTTAGAGACCAACGCAGTAACATGTAGGTGTCGGTCATGAGTGGTTGGTTACATGTCTCTCTCCTGCGGGATGGAATAACTAACCGTGTCTCTCCCCTACAATCGCGGTTTTAGCCTCGGATTGAGGGGATAGTTAAGCAAACATAAATAAAATATTGTCTGCCTTTTTGCTAAGAGCTTTCAAATAAAGAAAGATATTACAACCTTTCAATGCTGTTTACCGTAGGTAACATTATTAAAGGATTCTAACGCAGCGGAACTCTATATTATATGATGCTCTCATGCTTACGAAAGCATGGCTTATTAGAGTACATGCTTAGTGAAGATGAATGTAGTAGAAGAGAATTCACTTTAAGACTACGGTATGGTCAAGTCTTATGCGCATACCGAGGTTAACTACAGAAATTCCTAAGTATCCTTACAAAGGTTTCCTAGATTAATGCTGTTTTACCACAATGTGACAGTTATTATAAAGGAGGTCTAATACGGCAGAGCACGAAATAAAAATAAATTCTCTCATCCTTTCGAGAAACGCACACAACCAAATTTTTAGAATAGGATATTGCTCAAGAGAAGATGGGTGAGTCGGATGGGAAAAACATTCTCTTAGTGGCAGAAGTTGTTTTTTCCCTGAATGGACTATACTACGTATATAAAAGTTTTTCCTACTAAGAACGGAATTAACACGTGAAAGGATGTCGGGTACCATAAGGGCACAGATGTTCTGGCACATAACCTTAAAAGAACTAGAAGGAAGCGCCAGCCTGGCGCAAATTGCGCCAGAAGCGCCAGCCTGGCGCAATGCGCCAGAAGTACCATCCAAGATTATTTTCTCGTTTTAGCGAGTTATTAACCTAAGAGTCCAGTAGTGGTTGGCGGGTTTGGTGTTTGCTTCTCACTCGGTGGTCGCGGGTTCGGTCTCGGCCATTCCATTGTGGAGTGGAGAGATGTGGATTTCTGGTGATAGAAGTTCACTCTCGACGTGGTTCGGAAGTCACGAAAATAAAAAACACCATACAAACAAACAAACAAACCAGTAGCCTCTCGGAGGCTCGGTAACGGCAAGATTCGTTCTGATTTCGTTACCCATTTAATCGGAAAGGGGTCGCTTACAAGGAATGATGAAATGATTTTTTTTTAATCACTTAGGCCAATTCCACGACTCTCTCATATTCGCAAAGAGCATCGAGAATCTCTTTTTTTTCGCCCCTGTTCGCCGTTAACAAAAGAGAACCTATTTGGGAACAGACACGGAACGTAACGATCCTTAAAGGTTCGATGCAAGATTTTGCATGTCCGTGAGAACCTTCTCGATCGAAGATAATAACTGTTAACGTATGTCTAACATTTATTGAAAAGAGTTTTGAGAACCTGCGGAAAGTCTTCATAGATCTCTTCGCAAGGTAGAAGACAAACAGGCTTCCTATAGACTGCTTCCTTTCCTCGAACCAAGAGAGGTAGCAATATACGACATCTTTAATTTAAAGAAGGGGAATAAACTTTAGTCTTTTTTCCCCTTAGTTATAAATTCTTAACAGATATTAAGATAATCGGCGTCAAAGGAAGAGAGGATGAAATGCCTCATTTTGGCTTTAGAGAGGTTGGATTCACAGAAGTCACGTTCTTATCACAGCATGTTTCGTAAGGCTTTTCCAAGGGTATCTGGATATTCTATCAGAATCTATTATAAATAGACCTGAAAAACCTCTCCACTCTGAGTCTTTCCACGTGCAGACTGACCAGAAGTGGACATGAATGAGAGGATTTTTCAGGTAAATGACAATAGTCATGGCTAAGACATAGAATTGCTGCAGATCGTGCTAGATGGAATGAGGAAACTGTCCTCTTCCGATACCTCTGTGAACCACATAGCGAGGTTTTTTTCTTCACTTTCAGAGGGAAGAATCACCTATGTATATATCTGCTATCAAAGAACGCAGTAAAAGGCTATACTCTGTCTCTACAAGGGGAATTAGAGATCACAGAGGATTAAGATCTTCGGGATCTATGACGATACCGCAATACGACAAGAGTTAGGATATCATGTACTTCGAATGGAATTTTTTTTGTGGCCACAGATTCCGTGTTCCGACAAAATGGACTGCTCCTCATCAAACTTCTTTGAGGAAGTTTATGAAGGAATTCTTTGTTTCTCTTAGCCCTAAACGACCAAGAAGACAAGTGAATTTTTTGTGCATTGGAATCTCGCATCAGATTCAATGGAGACTCGGCAATGGGTTCTTGCCAGCATAGTATGTCTGGCAAAAGAACTAAATCCCTCTATTCCTGACGCAACGCTTTCAGATAGAAGTTTAGTTGCCCAGGCAGGGTACTTACATTTTCATCTACAGAAGAAGAGATGGTTTAAAACGTTTGCCTACAGAGTCTTCAGGGTGCGATGAGGGCTCAAAATGCTTCCCAGAAGGTATTCAGAAGAATACAATAAGAGCTAGAAATCAGGGTTCCGCCCAATTTCAGCTCAGAGTCTCCTTCGACTTCCAGACTCCTTCCCTTCCTTCGGGCAAGGATAGGGAAGATTCTGCAACGAGGAACCTCATCAACATGTAAGAAGAGATCTCGTTAGCAAAAGAAGTGTTCACGAAGGATCCTCCTCGGAGGAAGACTCTTCTCTCTCGTATTGTTAGATATCCTGTCGTCTACTGGGTGTAGCTGACTAAAATCACCTCCCCTTGCCAGGGGCCAAAAGCTCAAAGGGGAAGAATTTCTTCCACCCATTCTCCAGTCTCCTGATAAACTATGTGGTTGTTCAGGACTCTCGACAATGTAGCGCCAGCCAAGCGCCAAATGCCAATACAGGCGAAAAACGCCAGAGGCGGACAGTTCCAAGGAACTCTGTCATGGCCGGATACTGAGAAGGAGCGGGCCTCCAACCTGGCGCAAATGCGCCAGAGGCGAACAAAT
The DNA here is from genome assembly GCF_015104395.2 of Macrobrachium nipponense. NCBI lineage: Eukaryota > Metazoa > Arthropoda > Malacostraca > Decapoda > Palaemonidae > Macrobrachium > Macrobrachium nipponense. Next base: position 70,446,239 of record NC_087205.1, read on the forward strand.
CGGACAGATATAAGTGTGTCCGATGTGGACATCGCCAGACAGCCTAGAGACTCTTCCAAGCTCGAAGCTCCAGCAAGTGTGGAGGAGCCAAGCCAGGCGCGAGGCGCCAGCCAGGCTCTAGGAGCCAGCCAGGCTCTAGGAGCCAGCCAGGCTCTAGAGCCAGCCAGCTCTAGGAGCCAGCCAGGCTCAGGAGCCAGCCAGGCTCTAGAAGCCAGCCAGGCGCCATCCAGGTGCCAGGCTCCTTCAAGGCTAGGCTCCAGTCAGGATTGAGGATCCATCCAGGCGCAAGGCTCCTTCCAGTAAAGAGAAACCTAAAGCTCTGTCATGTAAGAGGGCTAGTCCCCATTGATATGATACAGGTAAGGCTCTGCCATGTAAGTGGGTCAGCCCCCATTGGCACGATCCGAGAAGGACTCTGTCGTGTAAGCGGGCTAGCCCCCATTGACATGATCCAGAAGGGTTTGTCAGTCATAGGTCCCTACCTCGCTGAAACTCTTGAGGCATGCAGACTCATAGACAGTAATCATGAAGTCTTCTGCCAAGCTCCAGGCGCAAGGCGCCAGCCAGACGCAAGGCTCCAGCCAGGCGCGAGGCGCTAGCCAGGAGGGAGGAGCCAATCAGGCGCCAGCCAGGCGCGAGGCGCTAGCCAGGAGGGAGGAGCCAATCAGGCGCCAGCCAGGCGCGAGGCGCCAGCCAGGCTCTAGGCGCCATTCAGGCGCAAGGCTCCAGCCAGGCGCGAGGCGCTAGCCAGGCTCCAGGCTTCACCCAGAAGAGATCTATATCAAAGAATGCCCTGGCCTTCTTTGAGACAATGTGATCTCCTAAGCACTTGACAAGTGCATTGATGATTCCTTCAAACAGCTGAGAATTAAAAGCGCATGAAGTGCGAGCTTTTCTGTATTCTTGTTCTTTCCTTAACAATATGTCATAAGGACATATTAGCTGTCACATACGGGAGATGCAACTCTGTGTTGACTTCCCATATCCGAAGGATGTCAAGATAACCTACGAGAGATCCTTCTCTCTTGGTTGAGAGACGTGTCTGCGGATACATTGCTGGGATAGGGAGCCGATACTGATCCTTACTAGTGAGTTTTAAATTTTAGTTAACGTCGTTGTTTTTTCTTTGGGTTGTTTGAAAGGAGTTTTGGGGATAACTCTTTTCAACTTAGCACTAACCCTCGTGTTAGATCAGGTGATCGGGATCGGTGTTGTGCTCCTTAATTATGCCACTAGACATAGGCATATTGTCATGTAAGAGGCTCTGTCGAGTAAATGGATAAGACCCCATCGACAGACCCACAAGAACTCTTAGCCATAGGTCACATCCTCGCTGAGGCTCTTGAGGCGAAGCAGATTCCTAGGCATTAGCCATGGAATCTTCCGCCTGAACAAGTAGGAACCAAGGTTTTATTTATTTATTACCTACAACGTATGTTGTTTACCTGTCTATTCAGTAAATAGTTGTCTCTTACCCACCACCAAGGGTGTCAATCAGCTAAGTATATATCTGCCGGGGAAGTTGCATGTACAAAAATGATATTGTTAGAATACAATAAAGTTTGTACATACTTACCCGGCAGATATATACGATGAATGGCCCACCCAGCCTCCCCTCAGGAGACAGGTGGAAGAGAAATCTGGTTCTAGAACGGGAACGGTTCCTATTCCTGCCACCCAGCGGCAGGGGGGTAGATCACCTGACCTACCTGCAGCGTGTGCCGCGAAATTCGAATTTCTGTCGGACGTCAGAGACATAAGCTAAGTATATATCTGCCGGGTAAGTATGTACAAAACTTTATTGTATTCTAACAATATCATATTTCGCGGCACACGCTACCGGTAGGTCAGGTGATCTACCGCCCTGCCCTGGGTGGCAGGACTAGGAACCATTCCCGTTTTCTAATCAGAATTCTTCTGTCGCCCGGGCCATCAACATTGTTGTTGGTTCCTCTCGATTGGTTTTCTTTTTTCAGGCATTGATCTTCTTGACCGACTTTGGTGACGTATCTGGATTGTTGTTGGATTGGCATACGCTTTTGTGGACTGTTTTTGTGGACTTGATTTTGGATTTTTCTTAAAAATGTCTGACTCTGGAATGGTTGTGAGACGTTGTGTGAATGTAGGCTGTAAGGTGAGGTTGCCGAAAGCTTCGGTAGACCCTCACACTGTATGCAAGGTTGCAGGGAGTATGAATGTTCTTTTACTAATACTTGCAAGGAATGTGAGAATTTGAGTGAGAACGAATGGAAGAATCTAACTAATTATTTGAAAAGTTAGAGAGAGAAAGAGTGAGGAAGGCTTCTTATAGAAGTTTAAGTAGTTCGAGATCTGAAACTAATTCCTAGCTTGGGATCTTATAAGGGTCTTCCCCAAGGGTAAGTATTGCTACTTCTCCTTCCATTGCAGCCCCTTCTCCTATTGCAGAACCTGTAGATTCAGCGAAAGAACTTGCGGATCTAAAAGCAGCCTTCAAGTTGATGGAAAACAAAATGGCTGCCATAGAAGGTAAGGCTAGTGATTTTTCAGTGGACAGTGATATGAGTGTCCCCAGTGTAGTGGAGGGGGCATCTGGTCGGCTCAGCAACGCTCCTAGGTCTAGACCTCTTCCAAGCTCACATGCCCAGAGGAGAAGGAATGTCAAAACCGAAAACCGAAAGGAGGTTGTGGAGAATCCCCACCGATCAGGTGTCCCTTCGGCGGTTTTCTGTGACACCCCAGACTGCCAAGGATCGCTATTGTAAAAGCATCCTGCGTGAGTGTTTTTCGTCGTCGGGATCTTCATCTCCGAGACGTGATTGGAGGGATTTCAGATCGATCTCGACCACTCAAGAGGAGTTGGAAGGCTCCGACGATTGATTCGAGCCCAGAAAACTTCCCTGAGGAGTCTCCTTCGGGAGTGAAGAAGGCAAGAAGAGCCATTCTTTCAACCAGAGTGAGAAGGAGGCAGGAGGTGGAGGCTATGGACTCCTCCTCCTCCTTCCCCTCCTCCCGAAGAGGATAAAGAGGAGGTTACGAAGAGGTTCATGATGGCTATGCAAGAGCAGATTTCGTCTTTTGTAGGAGTTCTGTCAAAGGAGCCTCCTAGAAGGAAAGACTCTTCCCTTCCGATCAAAAGATCCTCCAGACGTATGGAGGTATCTGCCGCCAGGATCAATCCTCCTACTCGAGGTGAGGTTTCCTGTACGAACCTGGATGAACCTATCAGACGTCTGGCACCGGCCAGGAGTGAGGAGTCACCCAGGAGGCAGGAGCCAAGAGCCAGGAGTGAGGAGTCAACCAGGAGCCAGGAGGCAAGAGCCAGGAGTGTGGAGTCATCCAGGCAGGAGGCAGGAGGCAAGAGGCAGGAGTCATGAGTCATGAGTCATGAGTCATGAGTCAGGAGCCAAGAGGCAGGAGTCAGGAGCAGGAGTCCGGAGTCAGGAGGCAGGAGGCAGGAGTCAGGAGGCAAGAGTCAAGAGCCAGGAGGCAGGAGTCGGAGACTCGTTCCTGGAATTTATGACTCTTCTCCAAATAGGAGCTCCTCTCCTTCAGATCGTAGGAGGTCTTGGAAGGACTCTCCCTCCAAACGTGAGCTTTCTCCTTCGTCTGATCGAGGTTTAGACGATTTGTCTGATGACGAACCTCCTGCAAATGAGGGACTCTCGAGTTATAAGGTCTTAGCCTCATTACTGCTACAAGAGTTTGGAGACTCTCTTAGTCCGGCGGCTCCTCCTTCTCCTCGTTCTCTCTTTTCGAGCTCGGCTACGGCAAAATCTTCGGCCTTTCTGAAAATGAAGCCTGCAATATCTATGAAGAAGGCACTCCATTCTTTAGATTCTTGGATGGACAAGAAGAAAGAGTTGGGAAAGACGGTATTCTGCATGCCTCCTTCCAAACTACATGGAAAGAGAGGTATTTGGTATGGGACAGGAGAGACTATGGTCTTTCTCTGCCTGCCTCGGCAGATGCGGACTTTTCCAATTTAGTGGAGGCCTCTAGACGTCATCCTCCTTAGGATCGGTCAGATCGACGTGGAGCACTTCGGAGTTGAACCACTTTCTAAAGGGACTTTTGTCACTTTAGAGGTGTTCAACTTTCTGGATTGGTCACTCAGAGTTCTGGCCAACAAATCTAAAGATCCGGAGTTTCTTAAAAAACCCAGAGATTCTCCATAGCGTCCTGTCTTGCATGGACAAGGCAGTACAGGACGGTTCGGGAGAAGTGGCTTCCCTTTTTGGTGCTGGTCTCCTGAAGAAGAGACAGTATATGGATCCCTATTATCAAAAGGGGTTTCTCCGGAGCCAGAGGACTGCTTTATTGTTCGCACCCCTCTGTCGGATCATCTGTTTTCCTTTCTCAGTTAGTGAAGGATATATCTCGCTTGCTAACTGAGAAGGCGACACAGGACCTACTAACACAAAAACGTCCAAGAAAGGACGCCCTGTAGTGTCGGCGATTAAGAAGGACTCTCGTCCTCCTCAGCAGCCCTTTCGTGGAGGTGCAGCGGCTCGTCCCCCTGCCAGAAAGAAGAGCTCTGACAAGAGAGGAAGGTCTTCCTTTAGGCCTTTCAAGAAAACCAAATGACTTGTTGCTCCTTCAAGCACCAGTGGGGCGCCAGACTCCTGAACTTTGCAGGAGTATGGGCAAAAAAGGGGAGCCGACCCTTGGTCAGTGTCGGTCCTAAAGAAAGGATATGTAATCCCCTTCGAGGACAGCCCTCCCCTAACATCTATGCCTCGGGAACTGTCAGCGAGGTACAGAGACCCGGTAATGAGAAAGACTCTCCTTCAAATGGTGGAACAAATGTGGGAAAAGGAGGCCATCGAACTTGTGCAGGATCCACACTCCCCAGGATTTTACAATCGCCTTTTTCTAGTACCAAAGGCATCGGGGGGGTGGAGACCAGTTCTGGACGTAAGCGCTCTGAATCGCTTTGTTCAGAAAAAGAAGTTTCGCATGGAAACGTCCGCTTCAGTAATGTCGGCTCTTCGTCCAGGAGATTGGATGGTCTCTCTGGACTTGCAAGATGCGTACTTCCACATTCCCATTCACCATTTGTCAAAGAAATATCTTCGGTTTGTAATAGGAGACAAGATTTTTCAATTCAGGGCTCTGTGCTTCGGTCTGTCTACAGCTCCGCAAGTATTCACCAACCTGATGGCGAATGTGGCAAGATGGCTTCACCTAGAGGGAATAAACATCTCCCTCTACTTGGACGACTGGCTGATCAGGGCCAAGTCGGAGATTCAGTGCGTGGAGGACTTATCAGTAACAAGGAACATGATAGAATCGCTGGGATTACTCGTGAACCTCGAGAAGTCGCAGCTGATCCAGCCAGAGCTTGGTCTATCTGGGGATTGAGATGGATTCTTGGGGGTTTTCGAGTATTTCCTTCGCGGAGAAAAGAAAAAACACTCGAGGTTTGTCGAAAATCTCGAGCTTCTTAGAGAGAAAGAACAGTTCAGCGAGAGATTATCTGAGCCTTTTAGGGACCCTGTCCTCACTAGAAAAGTTCTTCTCTCTGGGGAGGCTTCACCTTCGCCCTCTTCAGTTTTTCCTGAAAGGGGTGTGGAGTTGGAAGACGGGACAACTCTCGACATCTTCCCGCTTCCACAAGAGGTAAAAGATCATTTGAAGTGGTGGATCCTTCCTCTTCAAAAGACGAAGGCGTATCGCTTGCCCTGCAGAACCCAGACCAAGTGTTATATTCCGACGCTTCGGAGTCGGGATGGGGAGCGACGCTAGGAGCAAGGGAGGTGTCAGGCACCTGGACAAAGGAACAGGTGTCCTGGCACATCAATTGCAAGGAACTAGTGGCCATACACCTAGCCTTAAAGTTCTTCGAAGAGATAGTCAGAGGCGGGGTGATACAGATAAACTTGGACAACACCACGGCTCTGGCTTACATACGCAAGCAAGGAGGCACGCACTCTTTCTCCCTCTTTCAGTTAACAAGACACCTGTTAACCTGGACAGAAGAAAGAGGCATAACTCTCCTCACAAGATTTGTTCAAGGGATAAAGTATGTGAGAGCGGACAGACTGAGCAGGAGGAATCAGGTCCTTCCCACAGAATGGACTCTACACGAAGAAGTGTGTCGAAGTCTTTGGTCCCTGTGGGGGAGACCTCACATAGACCTGTTTGCGACGTTCCTCTCCAAAAGAATAGAGATCTTTTGCTCTCTAGTGGAAGATCCGAGAGCCTTTGCAATAGATGCGTTTCTTCTGGATTGGTCGGGTGTGGACGCATACGTCTTTCCCCCGTTCAAGATCCTGGGGGAAGTGCTCAGAAAGTTCGTAGCGTCAAAGAACACGAAGTTAAGTTGACACTAATAGCCCCATTTTCGGCCAGCCCAGGAATGGGACACGGAGGGACTGGAGTGGATAGTGGACTTCCCCAGATCTCTTCCAAACAGACCAGATCTACTCAGACAACCCCACTTCGAGAGGTTTCATCACAACCTCCCAGGTCTCGCTCTGACTGCCTTTCGACTATCGAAAGACTTGTCAGAGCGAGGGGCTTTTCTCGCAAGGCTGCGGGCTCTATCGCTAGAGCCCGCAGAGCTTCGACGAGAAGAGTATACCAATCGAAGTGGGAAGTCTTTAGGAGGTGGTGTAAGAGTCAGAAGCTGTCCTCCTCCAGTACCTCTATAGTGAATATTGCCGATTTCCTCCTCTTTCTGAGAGAGGAATCACACCTATCTGTCTCAACAATAAAGGGATACAGAAGCATGCTGTCTTCAGTATTTAGAAATCAAGGGCTAGATATTGCAGACGACAAAGATCTACACGATCTAATTAGATCCTTTGAAACTTCAAAAGCAGCAACTCCTAGAACACCTAGTTGGAATCTGGACGTGGTCCTGAAATTCCTTTCATCGGATAAATTCGAGCCTTTACATCTGGCTTCCTTCCGCGACGTCACTAGGAAATGCTTATTCCTGTTGTCTCTCGCTACAGCCAAGAGGACGAGCGAATTGCACACACTAGATTCCACAGTGGGGTTCAAAGGAGATGCTGCCATCTGTTCGTTCCAGACAATGTTTCTGGCGAAGAACGAAAACCCGTCAAAACCTTGGCCCAGAAGCTTTGAAGTAAAAGGTCTATCTAACTTCGTAGGCAGAGAGATAGAGAGGTCTCTCTGTCCAGTGAGAGCTCTTAAATTTTATTTAGAGAGGAAGAGACAGATGGGAGCTTGTCAACAGGTCTTTGGTGTGCGGTGAAGAACCCCAAAAGACTCATGTCCAAGAACGCCTTAGCTTTCTTTGTGAGAAGCGTAATTACGGACGCTCACAAGAACTGCTCGGAGGAATCCTTCGGTCTTCTAAAAGTCAAGACCCATGAGGTGAGAGCAGTAGCAACATCCTTGGCGTTCCAAAAGAATATGTCTCTTAAAAATATCATTGAGACTACGTATTGGAGGTGCAATTCAGTGTTTGCATCTCATTATCTGAAGGATGTGAAAGTGACCTATGAGAAGTGCTTCTCTCTAGGTCCATTTGTATCAGCAGATACAGTGCTGGGTCTTGGAGCAAAGACTGATCCTTAAATATTGTGTTTTTATCGTACATAAACCCACTTGTCAGATATGTGCTTGGTTTTCTATTAGCAAGCTCACTGATGTCGCACGGGTAGCATAGTGTCCATTGCTGGTAGGGGATCAAGGGTATGTATGGCTAGTAGGGGAGTACAAAATTTTTTTTGTATATTTTGTAAAAATGAAAGTGTAATTATGTTTCGAGTTTTTGGTTTGTTAGAACTAACATGGATGTTAGGATCAGGTGATCTTGATCGGTGTGTGCTCCTTGAACAAGGTGTATTGTCATGTTAGTGGAATAGCACCCAATGACAAAGGCCTTTAGGCTCTGCCGAGTAAGTGGATAAGAACCCATTGGCAGACCCACAAGAACTCTTAGCCATAGATCCAATATCTCGCTGAGGCTCTTGAGGCTAAGCAGACTCCAAGGCAGTAGCCGCGAAGTCTTCAGCCTAATAAGGTAGGAACCAAGGTTTATTAATACCTACACATATGTGTTTACCTGTCTATTTCAGTAGTTAGCTGTCTCTTACCCACCATAATGGGTGCTAATCAGCTAAGTATATATCTGGCAGGGAAGTTGAATGTATAAAAATGATATTGTCATGTTACAAATAAAGTTTTATACATACTTACCTGACAGATATATACGATTAATGGCCCACCCAGCCTCCCCGCAGGAGACAGGTGAAGAGAAGAACTTCTGATTAGAAAACGGGAATGGTTCCTAGTCCTGCCACCAGGGCAGGGCGGTAGATCACCTGACCTACCAGTAGCGTGTGCCGCGAAATTTGAAATTCTGTCGGAGACGACGGAGTCTATAGCTAAGTATATCTGTCAGGTAAGTATGTATAAAACTTTATTGTAACATGACAATATCATTTTTATTTTAGGATACGCAGTTAAGTGAAAATTTATTAAAGTAAAAAAAATGCATAAAATTAATAAATTAAAATCCTCCAAGTCGCTCTCCGTGTCCGTATCATCAAATACTGCTCTGAATTC
>NC_087205.1:70455261-70518187 GCF_015104395.2 Macrobrachium nipponense
AATGAAAATAGATCCACATCTTTTAATGTAGTCAACCCTCACTATTTTTGGATTTTTCTTCTGACTATAGACAGTGGTACCTCGACATACGAAGGGCTCAACTTACGAAAAACTCGAGATACGAAAGCAAATACGAAAAATTTTACAGCTCTACATACGAAAAGTTTTCAAGATATGAAAGGTTGTTGCTGTAAAGTCCCGAGATTCGCCCGGACCACCGAGAACAATTTTAAAACTCCAGCGCCGCCAACTGAGTAAACTCGCCACCATCCTCCCGCTCTCCCATTGGTTCCTGATGCTAGTTCACCCATAAGATCTTGCTCTCCTATTGGTCAGCATCTACCCCTTGTGCTTTAAAGTATTCTATTGGTAAAAGGATGCTGTAAATTAAAAGAAAAACTTATTCATGCAATACATTTCATAAAAAAAAAAAAACAAAAAAAAACATTAGGTAAAGATAGAATAAAGAATAGAAATGAATGGTTATTATACTGTTGGTAGTTTCAGTAGTTTGAAGAGAGATAATGAAAAATTTATGGCTTACCGTGTAAAGTGATTGCTTGACGATCGTTTTCGATACTCGTAAGTGCTGGATTGTAAACAGCAAGTTTAAGAATACTTTTTTTTTTTTTGTTTATTATAGTTAATGGTTACTTAATAATTATTTGAAATGAGTACATGAAATACATTTAATAAAAAAATTGTGAATTAGATATAAAATATAAAATAAATCAGACTGCTATCATACGTATTTTTTAGAATTCTTCTTCTGTTTTAATATTACGTTACGTATATGTTTCATTATAGCTGTCAGTAACTCGGTATCTCCGTTAGGTAAAGATAGAATAAAGAATAGAAATGAATGGTTATTATACTGTTTGGTAGTTTCATTAGTTGAAGAGAGATAGAAAATTTATGGCTTACTGTGTCCTAGGAAAGGTGATTGCTTGGCGTTCGTTCGGTACTCGTAAGAGCTGAATGTAAACAATAGATTGGAAGGTTATTTTTTTTGTTTGTTTGTGTATTATAGTTAATGATTAATTAATAATTATTTGAAATGAGTACATACTGATTATTTATACATTTTTTTGGCATATTCTAAGCTTTTAGCTTCTTAGGTTTAGATGTCAGAATCATAGACTAGGCTACAGTAGCAACCGCTAACATAGGCTAGGCTTATTGCTAAGGGACATATGCTGAAGTCCTAATATATGCAGTAAAAATGGGGTTGAAACATTACATGCAGTTGGACTATTACTCAAGTAGTACAGTATTTTGCCTTTTTTGGAGTCATATTTCTTGCCATCGGATCGGCGCTCCGTAACCCTAGAACATGTGTTTGTAGGCTGGAAATATAATTTACTGGGTGTTTTTGGAGGGCTTGGAATGGATTAGCCATTTTACATGTAAAATGTGGTCCAAGATACGAAAACCTCACGATACGAAGGGAGCCTTGGAACGGATTAATTTCGTATCTTGAGGTACATACTACTGTAGTACATACAGTGGGCCCCCGGTATTCATGTTCTCCCAATTTGCAGACTCACGGATTCAGATTTCTCTCTGGACCCATAGTCTACCCTCGATAACTTCGTGGGAAATTCGCCTATTCCACGGTATTTTTCTATGAGAAATATCTACAATTTCCTATTTTTGTCAGTTTCATCATAAAATGCACTTTTTGTGATAAAACTATTAACAAAACTCGGGTATAAAAATTTCTAATGGTGCTTTTCCTAAGTTTTACCTACCAAAATATTACAAATTTTTAAAGAAAAATTGTATTTTCCATAGCTACAAACCTGAGATCTTAACAATAGGATAATTTCTAGCGCCTAGCTGGATCCGGTTAAAAATACAGACGAAAGCAAGGAATCTTGTGATATCTGGCAACGCATGCTTAGATCCGGTGAAGGATGGTCAAAAACCATTCACCTATGATCACGCATCATCTTTCCCAACTCAGGATGTCGTAACACACAGAGGGGGGGTTCTTAACAATAGGATAGACTCATACTTGGAGGGAGGTATAAGACATCCTAGACCAGCTGGGGGCCTACCCACCAGTCCAGCTCTCAAAAGGAATAGTTTTTGGAGAGTGACTGAAGCCATTGAGAAGCTAGATAGATTGATATCTAACGTCTCAGACCCTGATATATGGGATAACCATTGTATAGGGAACCAAAGAGAAACTTTGACTGTCCAATAACAAACCAAGACACCAGGGTTTGTATTACTCCCAACCCCTCCTTGCCAAGGAATGGAGCATATTCTACCAAATAGCGGGTAAGATCTGTACATTGCACGACCACACTATCACCTGTATCAGACCAGTCCAGGGAATGACATGTCTATTCCCTAGACCGCCCGAAGGAAGAAAGAAAGGTATGATAGAAAGGAGACCAGCCAACTCACTCATTCTCTCATCCACACAATCATCTTAGGTAAGGTGCAAAGATGCCCTGTTAAGGGCAACCAGAGTTACACAACCTGTTTGGGCACCACCCCAGAACCCAGGGAACCCATGGGTGTCTGCGATCTGTGGGCAACATCCTTAAGATAGAAGGTGAACATGAACTGGCGTAACCAAGTACCAGCGCTCAGCACTCTATGTACAGCCAAGTTCTTTTAGAAAGCCAGAGAGGGACCAACACCTCTAACGTCATGCACTCTAGCCTGCACAGACGTGGTGGTAGAATCATCAAGAGTCAAGTATGCCTGTCTGATGGCTTCCCGTATCCAAAAAGAGATAGTATTCTTAGACACCCCTGTCTTTGTACGGCCTGTGCTAACAAAAAGTCTGCGGCAGCCTGGTCCAAGGTGCCAAGTCCTTTTAAGATAGCAATGCAGGGCCCTGACAGGGCACAACAAAAGCTCTTGAGCATCGCCACTCACAAAGTCAGTCAGTGATGGAATGGAAAACGAAGTGAACTTGTCATCATGCATAGAGGGATTTTGGGTCTTGGCCATGAATTCCGGGACAAATTCGAAGGACATCGACCCCCAACCCCTGGTGTGCTTCACCTCATAGCTCAGACTGTGGAGCTCTCCTACCCTCTTGGAAGATGCCAAAGCCAGAAGGAAAACTGTCTTGAGCGTCGGGTTCCTGTCAGATGAGCGACGCAAGGGCTCATATGGACTCTTAGTGAAGCTCTTAAGAACCAAGGAAACATCCCACATTGGAGGCTTGAGCTCTCTAGGAGAACTCGACTGCTCAAACCCCTTAACTGGCAGGGAAAGTTCCCAGGAAGAGGAGATGTTGATACCCTTAAGGTGTGACACCAAACTCAAGGCTGCCCTGTAGCCTCTAATGGGAGAAATGGACAAATGTTTCTTGTCTCTGAGGAAGGTTAAAAAGTCAGCTATTCGCTGAATAGAGGTTGCGAGTGGAGAAAAACCCCGTTTACGAAACCAATCACAGTAGATTGCCCATTTGCCTTGGTAAACCGTGGAGGTCGACTTTCTAAGACTGCTGGACATGTCTGAGAAAAGCCTCTCACTCGGAGGAGATACTTGATAGCCTCCAACCGTGAAGAGACAGGGATTCTACTTACTGGTGGAACCTTTCCGCATGGGGCTGACACATGAGATGTCGCCAAGGGGGGAATCTCCCTCGGAACCTCTGACAAAAACAACAGCAGATCTGGAAACCATTCCGCCTGAGGCCCAAGAGGGGCTACCAAAGTCATCCTGAGACCCTGTGAACTCATCAGCCTGTTCAGAACCTCATAGATCAAACAAAACAGAGGGAAGGCATACACCTCCAGGTTGTCCCAGGGATGTTGGAATGCATCCTCTGCCAATGCTAAAGGATCTGGAACCACTGAACAGAACACTTCCAGCTTCCTGTTGAAGCGTGTTGGCAAAAAGTCCAGCATGGGTCTCCCCCAAATCTGGAAAAGCTTGTCTGCACCACTTGATGAAGGGACCACTCCGTGCTTAGGATCTGATCATGGCGACTGAGTTTGTCTGCGACCACGTTCCGTTTCCCTGGGATATACCTGGCTGAGAGCTTTTACTGAATTGTTGACTGCCACTGGTGAAGCTCGAGGGTCAAGCGTGAAGTTGACGTGAAACCGGCCTTCCTGTTTGTTTACATTGGCTACCACCATGGTGTTGTCCGACATGAGAACGACAGAATGACCCTCTACCTTCCCCCACGAAACTCCTTCAGAGCCAGGAAAGCTGCCTTCACTCCAAGACGTTGATATGTTGCTGTTTGTCCTCCAAACTCCAAATGCCTGAAGTGATGAGGCCGCCTAAATGAGTACCCCAACCTGTGAGGGAGGCGTCCAAGAACAGAAGGAATTCCGGTGGAAGAGAACGCAGAGGGACACCCTCAAACAGATTCTGGTCGTCCAACCACCAACGAAGGTCTTCTCTCACTTCCAAAGACAGAGGAACCATTAACAGGGAGAGTCCCCCGCCAGAGACCAGAATTCTCCCAGTCTCCATTGCAGAGACCAAAAATGAAGACGCCATGAGGGACCAGCTTCTCCAGGGAAGACAACACTCCCACAAGAACCTGCCCACTGATGAGCTAATTGATGTGACTGTCAGGAAGTTGCACACCACTGCCCGCAACTTCTCCAATCTCTGATCCGACGGGAAAACTTTTGCCACTGTCGTATCGACGACCATGCCCAGGTAGAGAATCCTTTGAGTGGGTATGAGGTTCAACTTTTCCTGGTTGACTAATATGCCCAGTTCCAGACAAAACCGAGGTAGAGGATCCCTGTCCTGCAGCAGCTTCTCCCTGGAAACGCCAAGACTAACCAATCGTCGAGGTACCTCAGCAAACGGATCCCCTGAGCATGGGCTCAACTTGACACGAGAGAGAAGACCTTTGTGAACACTTGAGGGGCTGTCGTCAGCCCGAAGCACAAGACTTTGAACTTCAAAAAAGACCTTTGCCCGCAAGAGAGAAGTGAAGGAACTTCTGGACGAGGGAATGAACAGGGATTTGGAAGTATGCGTCCCTTAAGTCTATCGACAGCATGAAGTCGCCTTCCCTCACGGCTGCCAACACCGAGCGCAGGGTCTCCATCTTGAACCGTGTCTTCCTGATTGAAGTGATTCAAGGTGGATAAGTCGATCACAGGCCTCCATCCTCCCGACGCCTTAGGCACCAAGAAGATGTGACTGTAAAACCCCGAGGACAGACGCACTACTTCCTCTATCACATCCTTGTCCAGCATTTTCTGCACTTCCTCCAGAAGAGCCAAGAACTTCAGAGAATTTGGAGGATATGCTTTCCTGAGCTGCGGCTTGTCCACAGAGGAGGAGAGAAGTCGAATGGCAGTAGGTATCCCACCCAAAGGACATCTACCACCCACTTCTCTGCCCCATAACTCTGCCACTTGGCCCAATGGCCAGCCAGGCACCCCCCCCACCCATGGCACAGGAGAGGGAGAGGCGCCTAACCTACTGACAGCCCCCTTTACCTCTGCCCCTTGGGCCCCTTCTTGGCTTAAAGGAACGAGAGTAAAAGGGGCGTTGATCTTCTGACTTAGGCTGTGTCGAACAGGAAGGCCCTGCTGAACTCGAGGTCCTCGACGGTCTACCAGGCGGCAATCTCTTTGACTGCTGCTGGACAGGGGGAGGAGGAGGAGCCAGACATCTCCGAGGATGAGACTCCGACTTAGACACAGCCTAGTGCACCAGTCTGTCTTTGGTGTCAGCCCGGCGCCGGTCTATCGCATTCTCAAGCTGTGTCCAAGGAAACAAAAATTGGGACTCCAACAGATCTCCGTTCCTCAATGCCAGCAAGGAGTCAGTGTCGAGCAATCTCTCCATCCTAGACAAAGCCGCGTCCCTTCCAATCAGAAGATTAGCCCATAAATTAGCACTGAGGTGAGCCAATATGAAAAAGCCTTGCCCCCGGACTGCAACAGACTGGCAAGCGAGGAGGCACTCACCAACCCTTCTGGGGACCTGTCGGAAGCTATCTTGGCAATAACCACAGATCAGAGGTCCAGCCAAGAAAGCGTCTGCAACATGGAGGTCGCCGTAGATTCCAAAGCTGAGGCATCTTGCAGAGACAAGGACGGAGCCACCGACCTCACCTGTTCCAAAGTCAAACCCAGCTTCAGGCGAATGACGTCTGGGTTAAGATGGCGTGACAACAAAAGAGCAGAGCTCATAGCATAGTACTTCCTATGTTTTTTTTTTTTCTGGGGGGGGGGGGGGGGGTGGGGTAGTAGTGGTGGTAGAGCCCCTAGAGTGAAGTGAACCATCCCCGGTCCGAAACAGAGGTGTTAACCTTCTGCAAGACCGACTGAACATGCCCTGACAAAGAAAGTAGCTCCCACCAAGGCTTCCAAGCAAGGAGTGTAAGGCGAACGAGCCTAAGTCCTACTTTCCAAATTGTTAAACCCACAAATGAGATCAACAACTTCCGAAGAGGAAAAACAACTTTTGCATGTCTCCCTCCTCCTGCTCCGGCAACGGAGACCGACGACAAGAAGGATGTGTAGGCTCCTCCAAGGCACCTCCCCCACCAAAATTAACAGAAGGGTTAGCAGCCAAACAGCCTGAAACCCCAACTAACCTGTCTGGGCTGGGTCTATGCGTCAGCTTTTGAGATGAACCCACTATAACAATAGGAACATCACTTACCTCAACAAATGACTCCACGTCCATGAATGGTCACTGGCGTGGCGGATGTACGTACGTGAGATGGGGGGGAAACTCGAATAATCGAGATCGAAGGAGAATCCCTTAGAGTCGAACTCTTGGAAGCACCAGTGAGAGAGGCAGGCAAACACTCCTGCTGCACCTACTCCGTGCTCACTACCTTCGACCTCTTGACAGGCTCCTTCAGATCTTTACGGCGACGAATAGGCCTTAGAGAAGAAGGAGCACTAACATCACATGCACGGGCAGGGGAGGTTGCAACACACTCGTGATGTGCATGGACTGGAGGGGTGGGGGGTAACACGCCCGAGATTCGAGGCAGAAGACGAAGCATCTCCTGCAGATCGCACGCCCTAAGACTGAACCCAAACAACAGCACTTTCGGGAACATGTTCGCGTTGTTCCTCCCTTGAAGACGAAGGAAGGGCAAAATCCTTAGCCTTCCAATGCTTGATACACCGACGGGGCATAGAGGGGGAAGAGGGAGAGGAAGACAGCACTGGTTTCTTATGTGCACTCTTCTCAGGAGGCAGGGACAAAGCAACGTTTCCTACCAGTCCTCCCAACCGATAAGGTAGCCAACTTCACATCCAATACAGTCCAACCTCTGAAGCACTCCCTGGCATATGACCTGAGACTGGTGTGCCAGAGAAGGATCCGATGACAAGGAAGGGAGATGTAGCGAACTGGGCGGCAGTGATGACATCACGGCTGAGAAAGGCAGATCAGAGGCGACTGGGAGAGACGTCATCGATGGGAGTGACGTCACAAGTAGTGGTGACGTCACGGCTTCCCCTCGGTGCGAGGAAGAATCAGACGCCACTGGCGAAGGAATACACAAAGATGGATCCCGTGACATCATCAACGGGGCTGACGCCACAGTCTCACTCTGACTCGAAGTGGCAGCAGACACTGGCGGAGCAGTACAAGATGGCCGAATGCTGCTACCCACGAAGACGAGGCCAGGAGGGGGGATGGCCTGGCCGCATATTCCCGGACTGCACTGAGGCTTCGGCCAGGCTCCTCCAGGCTCCTCCCCTAGAGCACTGTGGGCGAGATATCTCACTCCCCTAGCAGACGATGCATTTCACTCCGTCATGCTGCCCTCTTAGTTCTCCTCCATCATTAGCTTATTTTGTTGCGTTTTTATAATTTTTATGTTGTGTAAACATGAAATTGTGACATATATCCATATTTTACGATAGCAATATGCATAATTTACTATATAAATCAATATTATTTATAAATTTATTGTGCGTAATATGCTGCTAGCCAAAGTTCTTTAGCGAAAGTGTTTACGATGTGAACGGATACTATGATAATTACACGAATATGTACACATTTCATCGTAATTGCAGCTCAAAATGTGACAATTAAATGGTGTTTCCAGATATTATTATATATATATATATTTACTTGATTAATATGAGTAATAGTCAAATGACTGCACTTTTAGTAGGAAAGGAACTTCGTTTCCTAAATCCGAAGTTTTGTTTACATTCGTTAGCTGACGTGTGGCCTAACTTCTGTTTTTCTTTTACTACTATATACGAGAAGGAATTTGTAAATGAAATTTAGTTTTTCAATAGAGTAAACTTCACATTTAGTAATAAACACAATGTTGAATTTACTAATGGCAAAAATACTTTACATTGTTTTGTTTTTATCAGTCAGCTGACTTTGCCCTTTTGATTTGTCTCTTTAACTCTTGGTGTAGCCTAACCTTTGAAATTTTGTTTGTCTTTTCTTTTATGAGGACTTATAAGGTGAAAATTCAGTCAAAGAACGGGGAAAAATTGATCAGCCCTGTGTTCATGTAGAATATAATATGTATTGGGGGGGGGGGGGGGGGGGTGGGGGGTTAGATATAAGTTTCAACTTTGCACAACATATCCTTACAAAAGAAAGAGGAGATGGTACAACCCATTTGGCACCTAATAGTTAATGCTGCATTTGTAGACTCAAACATATGTTACAATTTATTCGATCCCACTATAAGCTTGATAAAAGAATCTGGGGAAAATGACTGACCACTTGGTTAGGCTGTAAAGGGAGCAAAACTCAAAAGGGGTAGATATTCAAATCCTATGGAATGTAGGTTAAGAAAGGCATTTTCCAGCACAGTATGACGACAAAACCACAAGCCCCAATGTATTGTATGCTATATCTTGCCAAAGAATTGCTTAAAGGAAGATAATGGTTCATGTAAGAGAAAGCAATCCTATTTTTTTTTATTAGCAATGTTTTGAAAAAAAGACCTCTTTGTATCATTCATTCCATGTTTTGAGACATCATACCTATCAAATGCACTAAAGGCAGTGCCAATGTGGAAAATAAATGTGTGAGGCATTGATGAATTGGGTAAGGAATGTTGGTGAAATTATTAGTCATATATGAAAAGGAATTTTTATGATTTTCCTCATGTTTACCCTTGCATACACCTTCTGTAGTATTATTTCGTTGCATATGTCAAAATTGTACAGGTTCAACCTTCCTTTTTCAGATAGTATGCTTCAGAAAAATTCTCTTCACTTCATGATGCATTGACCTTAATTTCAGTGCTTAGTTTGTGTTCCTTCATTTTTGCTCTCAGAATTATTCACTTCTAAAGGGTGGCAACCTTGCACAACTTGGAGCTTCACGTAGCCTGCTGTTTTTTCTAGTCCATACATGCTTTTCCTGTTGTTACAACCTGATCATCAATTTTCCATCATCTACACTGCAGTACAATGTGCATAAATGAACGTTTATGTACATCAAGCATGGACATGAAGGGGGTTTAAAAAATAAATGTCTATACGTACTGTGAAAATATCTTGCATCAGCCTCAATTGCTAAATAATACTGATGATAGTATGAAGCTGCGAGATCAATAGTCTTGTAGTAAAAGGACAAGTGGGAGGGTTAATAAGTGCGAGGATACTAAATAAAAAAAATATATTGTACGAAAAATAAACCCATTTTCAACATTATTATAATAAATACCTGTAGATAATTATATAAGCATCTTCCTACGCACATGGATGCTAGTAGGCAACAAGTAGCAAGTAAAGGTAGTTTTCACAGTGGATGAAGAAATGGTGATAATAAACAGTATCCATCTCATATATAGCAGCCATCCCAAACCCAGGAATATGGAAAGCATCACAGAATACATTACTATAAATGTCTGTAGATAATTATACAAGCAGCTTCCTACGCACATGGCATGGATGCTATTAGGTAATACATACACGAGTCCTAATAAATAAAAAAAGTTCAATCTGAAGATCACGGAAATAAGTGAGAAGTGCATACGCAGTTCTTGCAAATATGAAGGTAGTTTTCACAGTGGATGAAGAAATAGTGATAATAAACAGTATCCATCTATGAATAATATTGTTTTATATAGCAAAATACGTACACAGCTATCGTAAAAACGGATATACATCAAATTTCATGCTGACATAACATATTAAAGATAATACAAAGTTAAAACCAGCGAATGTCTGGGAGAAGAATGAACATAGTGAGTGAGTAGTACGTAAGACAACAGATGGTAGCATGTAGAAGCCTAACCTTAAATAAGAATAACAAAAACATCATAAAATAAGCTAATGACTGGGAGAAGAATGAAGAGGCCAGTATGGCATAGCGAAATGCAAAATGCGTCGTCCATCGTCTGCAAGGAAAGTGAGATATCTCCGCCCACAGAAGTTAGGCCATACGTCAGCTGATGAATGTAAACAAAACTTCGGGTTTAGGAAACGAAGCTCTTTTCCTTTAAATGTGCTAGTCATTTGACTATTACTCATATTAACCAAGTGCATATATATAATAATATCTGGAAACACCACTAACTGTCACAATTTGAGTTTCAATTGCAATGAAATGTGTATATATTCGTGTAAATGTCATAGCATCCGTTCGGATCGTACTGCAAAACTTTCACTAAACGAACTTGGGCTAGCAGCATATTGCAATAAATTTATGAATAATATTGATTTATATAGAAAAATATGCATACTGCTATCGTAAAATATGGATAAATATCACAATTTCATGTTTACACAACATAATAATAATAAAAACGCAACAAAATAAGCTGGCAGAGCGAAATGCGTCATCTGCTAGGGGAGTTAGATATCTCCGCCCACAGAGCTCTAGGGGAGGAGCCTGGAGGAGCCTGGCCGAAGCCTCAGTGCAGTCCGGGAATATGCGGCCTGGCCAGAGTGGGGAGGGGGGTGCGAGCCTCCACAAAATGCGTAGCAACCCCCTCCAAGGACTGGGGACTTCCTAGCCCGAGCGTCTTCCAAATCGCTGCCATTTTGGACGCCTCCGACTCTGTAAGAGAAGAGATTGATGAAAAAGGCTCACCCTTCTCTTGAATCAAATAAACTCCCAAGGAAGAAGGGGCTACATTACAAACATTAGCCAGGTGGCCTCCCGATACTTCCATCGACGAATCAATGGAGGAAAAGGAAGGAGACGCAAGGACAACGCTACTATGAGGGTTGACTACTGCAGGAGATGAAACATTGGAAAGAGGCGCAAAACCTTCCCAAGTAGGAAGAGTCGAAACCCTCCGATGTTCTCTCTTGCCACAAAATGACCTCCACTGCTCCTTAGGCCATGCCCGGCATTCTATGCAGGATTCGTAATAGTAACAAAAATTAGAACAACACCTACTGCACGTGATGCGAGGGTCGGGGTCACTGCCGAAGCCAGAAAACGAGAACACGGAAAATCTGTAATTCCGGGGCACATACGCTGACGCTGATGAGCAGAAGCAGCCATAATACCAGCCACACACACTAAACGCAAGCGAAACTAGTAATGAACCGGGAAAAGGCCAAAAGAGGTTAACACGACTCTCGCCCAGGCGGTCAAAAGAAAGACTGATGCTTGATCATAGGTGAATGGTCTTCGACCCTCCTTCACCCAATCTACGCATGCATTGCCAGATATCACAAGATTCCTTGCTTTCATCTGTTTTTTAACCTGATCCAGCTAGGCACTAGAAATGATCCTTTTGTTAAGACCGAAGGTTTGTTCGCGTATGAACAAAGGTAGTTTCCAGCGTTTCTATTGGGGTTCCAACTAATTGCGGATTCTAAACATTCGTGGAGGGCAGGGGTTTGTCTGGTACACATCCCCTATGAATATGGGGGACCACTGTACCCAATATTCGCTGTATTTTTCACTGAGAAATATTCACAATTTACTGTATTTTCATATTTTTGTGTTTTAGCACTTTTACTTTTTAATTTTTTGTTTGTTTTAACTATCAAAATAGGCAGTGAGTTTCTCCATACAGAGAAAGATGAGGCAGTCCACTACTTGTTGAATAGAAGTTCTGACAGGAGAGAAACTGTTGATAACACCAGTCTTAGTACACTGCCGATTTTCCTTGGTAAAATCCTGTTGATGACACCAATCTTAGTAGACTGCCCATTTTCTCTGATACACAGCTGTCCATGATCTAAGGCAATGCGACATTTCTTTTACTGCTCTGCAGGAAAAGCCTTTCAAGCCTTTCACTTGGCAAGAGATATACTTAATAGTGTCCAGCCATAAAGAGATAAAGACCCTACTGATTGGTGAAACCTCTCAATGTGTAGTAGGTAAAGAAGGTTGTGCAATGGGGGGGAGCTCCCTCGGAGCATTGGTCAACAAGGTTAAGAGATTGGGAAATCATTCTGTTTGTGGCCAAAAGGTAGCCACTAAGGTCAGCCATCGTAAGGTTCTGGGAGATCATCACTCAGTCACTCACTTCACAGATTAGGCAAAAGGGTGGAAGGGCATATGCTTCCAGGATGATGTTGGGTGTTCTCTGCCACAACCCAGGAATCTGGAATGAGCAAACAAAAAAAACCTCTAGTTTTCTGTGAACCTTGTTGCAAAAAGGTCTACTGTATGCCTAGCCCTTCCCCACATATGGAATAGCCTTTCCACTACTACTTGATGAAGTGACCATTCTGTCCCCAGGACCTGACTTCCGACTGCCAAGTTTGTCTGCTACAAAATTCCTCTTGCTGGAATATATCTGGCCGAAATACTGAATTGGAGACTACCCACTGGTGAAATTGTACAGTCAAATCGTGAAGTTGATATGACACTAGCCACCCGTTTGCTGACATATGCAATAGTTGGTTCACTTAGGGTATATTCTTGGGTGAGCCCTGTGCCTGCGAGATGTTTGGTTTGCGGCCTCTGACTGGCTGGTACCGTGAGGTAGACAGTCAACTCAACCCGTGTCTCATATTTCTGTCTGTAGCTTAGAAAACTAGCAACACTATGTTTGTTTCTTCAGTTTATCTCATGTTTTGCATAAGATAGGATTGTTTTGGTCATACCATGGGATTTGATACTAATTGTACAATAAATATTTTCTCCTGAAATTAATAGGATAAAACACAAAGGAATTACTACAAGTAAAAGTGAAGAGAAGAGCATGTAATTCTTTATACCTATTTTGACTTGGATTTTTCATCATTCCTCCAATCAAGATAAAATAAAACTTTTTTTTCATACAATAAATTCACCCTGAATACACTGGTGCTTTCAGATTTTAGATGCATTTAAAATGTGAAGAGAATATGAAGAATGTCTTATGTTGCTTCTGTTGTGTTGGTCCTCAGCATCCATTAACAGTTGCCAATTAGCAATATGAGTTTGCAGTTTTGACAATATTAACTGTATTATGTCATTAATTTCTGTGTAAATAAAAGCACAGAATTCCCCATTATGACAATCAAACATTTTCACTCCAATGTCCTATATGGATAAGGAGAGGGAAAAAAAAAAAAAAAAAAAGAATAATCTGATGTGGTATCACTAGAGGTCTAGGCGGGCGACGGGAAATTCAGTCCAGGGAAGAATTTGAAATTTATGGACAGACTTCGCACTCTTCACCTCAACCTAAGGTTTAATCAGGTTGGGGTCAGCATAGTATTGCTTCTAATTTTCTTATATGAATATATATTCAAACAAAAGAGATATCAGAGACTTATTTGAGCGACATGAAATAATGATCTCAGTGGAGTAATAGACAACAAAGAATTAAGATTTTTTTCCTTTCTGGCCGAGTCAAATACTGATGCAACGCGATAAGACATTCTTAATATTCTCTTCACATATCACACTCATCTAAAATCTGAAAGCACCAGCATATTCAGAGTGAATTTATTGTATGAGAAAACAATATTTATTTTGTCTTGTTGACATGAATGATACAAAATCTGATAAGTAAAAACATGCTTCTCTCTTCACTTACTCTTAATTCTTTTGTCTTTTATCTTATTGATTTCAGGAAAAAATTTAGTTGTAAAATTAATATCGAATCCCATGGTATGACCAAATCTTCCTATCTCGTGCAAAACATATGATAAATGAATTAACACAAACATATTGCTAGCTTTTTAAGCTACAGACTAAAATATGAGACACTGAGTTGGCCAATCAGAGGCCGCCAAACAAATGTCTCATAGGCACAGAACTCGCCCAAGAAGCTACCTTAAGTGAAGCTACTATACCATTGTACAGTGTTGTCAGACATAAAGACCACCCTTCTTGAAATTCCTGAATTACTGGGAAGATTGCCTTCAGCTCCAGGATGTTATGATTTTTTCCTAGGTAATCCCACCATCCTATGTTAGATATTCCAAATGTGCTCCCCAACCTTCCTACAAAGTGTATGAGAACAGTCTTCCCTTAATTTCCTCTGGTAGAGGAACCAGAAGTATGGGAGAATCACTCAACAAGGACCAAAATTCCTTCAGTCTCCATTGAAGAGAGCGAAGATGAAGATGATATTGAGAAACCAGCTTCTCCTGGGATGACCAGTATCCAAGGATGATCTACTGCAGATGAGCTGGATGCTTCAGTTTTGGACTTGTCTACCAGTTGATGTGATGAAAACCCCTTTGCCACTTTTGAGTCTATAAGCATCCCCAAGTAAAGGATCCTTTGAATGGGCAAATGATTCAACTTCTCTAGATTTATCATGATGCCATAAATCAATAGTATATGTGGTCAGTAAATAAAAAATTAACTTTTCTTTAGTTTATATGTTTGTAGTATAGTTCTGTACAAGCTTTTCTACAATACATTGTTCTAGTAATGGATTGTATTACAATTTTTTTTTTTTTTTTTTGTTTTTTTTTTTTTTTTGGCATTTCAATCATTCACAGCTATACTAGGCTGATGGTTTTACAATTAACAAGTTATTCATTGCTGGTAATCCTATGTAAGTAAGAAAACTGTCATTTAAATTAGGCATATAACCAGAAGCATACTCTTTTAGTTGCATAACTGAAACTATAAATATGAAATACAATGCAGAACTATTAAAAAATATAATAATACCTCAAAAAGATATGAAATATATATACAGTACAAAATTAAGAGACAAACCTCATAGAGATTGAATTCCATTATTATGCATTTTAAATGCATTTGTATACAATATTTAGAACCACACTTAATCTAGCTCTTTGAGACGCAGATAATAAATCAAATCTACTCTGTAAACTATGGCATACAATCTTGTCTCTGAATGTCAACAGAAAAATTATCAAAGCAAATTGCCATGGGAATCCCAAGTTTCATATGAAAAATTTTATGAAATCTTTTGCCACATAAACAAAACTTAATTCTTTCCAAGTTAACTGCATGATATTCATCTTTTTTTAAAGTTATTTAAAATTTCCACTGGACTGTTAAGATTAAACCTCTTAAAGTATTATATTGGAAATAAATAGTTTAACCATATCACTGAGTTAGCAATGTAAACTCTTATTAGGGTTGGGCCAAAGGGTTTGTTCTTAATTAACACTATCTAATACAGTAGACTGCAACTCTTAAAAATCTTAAACAGTTAGAAAAACTGAAATGAAGTCTAGAGTTTTTTCCAAGCTATACAATCACATAACATTACATTATGTTGTTAGGTTTTCCTAAATTAGGGACTGGGTCATATGGGTTATTTATTAAAATGGAAATTATTATCAATGGAAAGTTTGCTATGCCTGATAATGAAACTCCAAGCAGTGATGAATGTAATTGCAGTTTTGGTAAAAAAAAATTTAGTGCAAAAAATATATTGCATAACCCTTGCTTTTCATGAATCTACAATAAAAGATGACTACTAAAACAGGAAGAAAGAAAATTACTGTGGTGAGGGAGGGACAGGAATTACACAGGTGGGAACTTTCAGATGGAAAACCTGACTGTCCTGTCTAATGAAATTGATTCACTAAGTTTGTACCCTATGGATTATCAAATAAAAAATTAAAAAGTACCAGAAATGAAGTAAATCACCTTGACTGATGCTATTTAGAACACATCAAATTACTGACAAGTAAGTTGTAAAAATAAACACATGCCTTTAAATGCAAATTTACAGCTTATCAAATGCAATGCAGTACTTCAACATGTCTTGCTTTAATTATAAAACCACCCAGTTGTGGACCTAAATTTTTCCTTAAAACATTATATTGGGACTTTTCCAACTAGAAATATACTACTGACGTATCCAATTTCTTCTTATTTAGGTTTCAATATTTACTTTGTCAAAAATCAATAATATATATGAAGCTTTAATATCTACCATGTCAAAAATCAACATATGAAAAAAAAATATATACCTGAAAATAAGACCAGCTGAAAAAGATCAAGAGTACATACTGTAATATTTTTTATGATATTATGGACAGTAGCAAGTTATGCTTTCCAATAACAATCTCGAGGCCTTCATGACACTACACTCATTTGTATCACTCGACAAAACTGATGACAATTTTCATATGAATATTGGGAAAGCCTTAACTGTGAAGTTTTTCATATGAATATTGGGAAAGTCTTAACTGTGAAGTAAGTTTCAAAGAATGATTTTGGCTCCTCTTCTTTTTTATGCTTAGGTAATTGTTTTCTAAATTACACATACATAAACTAAAAGTATCTCAAAGCCATACCATTTAATCCTTTGCAAATCCAAAGAGGATAGCCATAAATGTATGGTTGCATCAGAAGTAATTAAAGATGCATATTTTAAAATCTGGTATTACAGTATAAATGATTACAGAATCTTATTTACATGTGGCAATTACTGTAAATGAAAGACAAAGATTAGTATAGTGCTTCTTTTTCTAATCCAAGCTACCGTAAAAATCAAGCTGTCTCAACCATTCAAAAATATTGCACTGCCAGCAAAAATGCATTGTCAGAAGCACTTGAAAATTGCATATAAAAATACTATTAAAGACTCATAAAGATTACACTGGTACATCACACAGAGCTTTCACAGTCACAATCCTAGTAAGCTCTAACCCACAGACTAAACTTTACTTCAGTGAAAAAATATATTCCATAAATCAATGTAAAACAGGAATGATTTAACTGCTTAAAAGAACTTGTCAGATAAGCATTCCTCAGTTTACACAAATTAGATGGAATGAAGATTTAGGACAATTTTTGAGAGGGTTGTGGAAAAGAAAACTATTTAAATAGTATAAAATAAAGATATATATACAAAGATGTTGAGGAAGGGCTAAAACACTGACTCCCAAATTTACCTGCTTATCCTTACTTTTTAAAAGAAAGAGCTAATAGTTACGAAGCTTATTCCAATAACTCCTGTAGAAATAAAAACATCACTAAAATTTGTACCCTATTTTTCATTGTTGCAAAATAAAAGTTTTTGACACTGTATTGTATATCCTACCTATGACAGATATTCTGCCTTTTTTTTGTTCACCCTGACCATTATGATCAATGCTAATACAATGGGGTGGCCCCATATGTCATGAAAGTAAAGGCTTTTATATTTCTCAACAAATATTTGCTTTCTGTGTTCTAAATCCACAAGAGAGACATTTTCTAATTGTTTCATATTGAATCTTAATTATGCATTTTTACACAGTATACCCTATTTTACAGTTCACATAAAAATTTACTATAAAAACAAAAAGGAGGTTACTTACTATTCAAAATAGGCTTCTGCCAATAGTTTAATATCTACACTGACGCACTCCTATTACACTTCAACATTTTCAAGACACTCCGGACCTTTCACAGGATTTCTCCAGTTTGACTTGTGTACTAAACACTTGCACTAGCTTCACTCTTATCACGCTGCTGTCTTCTGCCCCAGTTTCTTTCGCCTCGTTTTATGTGATTTGAGATAATGTCACCATAATATTCTCCAAATACCGAGCGATTATGTATTACCAGTCTAATCAGAGTTCCACAGATATGTGCCAATTCCTCTTGCAAGGTTGAAAGACCAGGCGGCATTTGGACAGGACGAGCAGTTGTAGAATTCATGATGACACTCACAAACTCCATTGCCCGCTTACCTACGGAAAAAAAAAAAAAAAAAATTAATTTTGGACATTAAGCAATCCAAAAGGTCCAAACCCTTACTGATATACATTTACAGAGTCCAAACAATTACTGATTATACATTACAGAAATCCATGACATTTCCAAGTCTACAGCTACACACTATAATCACAATGCTGTAATCATACAATTATACAACCCAGGTATACAAGAATTACAGAGAAAATGACTATACTTTGATACTTACTGATAAGGGACCTAATACGATGGTCGACATTTTTTACTTCAAGAACCTGGGCTTTTTAATGCATTTCTGGCCGACACAGGAAGTGGTTTTTGGTTTTTCATTTTCTTTAAGATGGTCATCTACCTCCTTAACAACTTGCTCAGCAATGTTGTCCATAACATCCATTGTATCTCTAAAACATTAAAAAAACTTGTTTACTATTCAATTTTTCTCATATACAAAACTTTTCAATGAAAATTACTCAAAACAACATGCATCAATCAGTCACTCCCATCAGAATACAAACAAGTTTTTTAAATGAAAAGTGTTCAATAATAACAATCTTCTAAAGTACATTAAAAATATTGCTTAAATTAGGTTGCAGAGTGGTATTTTTAATAAGCAGTTTCAACCAGCCTACCAGTTGACATTTGTGATTCAAAATGCTGCCCTGAGGGTTCAATCCTAACAATCATATTAGTAAATTAAAACTTAAACATTCAATTTCTAAAGACTGAATAAACAAGAAATGCTGAAGATTTGAGAAAACTTCTTAAAACTAATTTATTTAAAAATCTGTAATTAATAGAAAACTGAAGACACAAATGTGTATAGCTGTACGAGTCATTCTGTATTGTGAGGCTGGGCCATGAGGGTTAGTCATCAAATAACTATGGGTAAAACATGTGACCAATCTGTGAAAGATAGTATTACTCAATGGAGTTAGGAGTGAACTGTCAATCCTTTTATAATCAAAAGAGCAAAGATTAAATTTATTTTAACATCTATATTAGCTTTGTATAATGTGGTTCAAAGAAAATTTAATCAGTTGATCTATTTTCTGATAGTACAGTTTTCTGAAGCGGCATGTTCGTAATAATCTTCACTGGCCATACTGCAGACAGCTCTAGTGAAAGCAGAGGCATCACTAAGTAAATAAAAAATGTATCTCTCGGAATATACCTCCAACCTACTCGGCCTGATAGGTTCTAGTTATTAATTGAAAGTTTCCCAAATAAAATTACTAACGGCTTTTCTCAGCCTGTGCATCAATACATGTACATGTATGTATACCTTTTTGTTAAACATCTTACATACAGTATACTGTACAGTTTGGTTTTTGTTTTGCATGCAGTACTGTACATACAGTGTATTGTGTTGTTGGTTATAAGTATATACAAACCTATGTAGTGACAAGTAGAAAAAGGTAAGGAAATTGCCACTTCATATTTGCAGTGTTTTTCATGATATCGGAAATTTCCAATATCCAACCGGGTATTGAATGTACTAATCCTTAAAGGACAGGCATCAGCATCATCATATGTGTATCTATAACAGGTTTTGAGTGATGGATGGGCTAACTTGTATGAGTATTGTATTAATATTATGCACCATATGAATGTGGATGAATTTAGCATTAAAGATGTTATAGTACTTCAATGGTCCATAATTGACATGTGCAACTGTAGTAGCTCAGCACAGGAAAGAGCGAAGAGGTCAGAATGCCTTGAGTTGATGTGGGAATATACTGGCCCTCTCTATCCCCATGACAATCTTTATTATTTATTTGTAATATACTCATAACTTGCTGTTGCTTTTAGTTCTTATCTTTTTATAATAGTATGTAAGCTATAATTGTAATTTTGCCAAAGAAATATATAAAAAAACATTTATAACCTTTCAAAAAGTTACTGCATCTCCCCCATTTGAGTAAATCTCATAAATTTTACAACAATTATACTCAGAAATTTTAGTTCTTCTCTGTTACGATACTGTGTGAGCTTTAAGTATAATTTTACAAAATAAATTAGAAAAAAACATGTATAACTTGGTAAAATTAGCATATTTTATGAGTGTCTTGTAAAAGAGCCCCAGGCCCCCACACGGGGTTGTCCATAGTCACTTTCTTCTCTTAAAGGTAAGGAAATTTTTAAACCATGCATTTTTGCATATCTTCCTCTTTCCAATGATGCAATTTTACTTAAATTGGCCAAGCTTTAAAGTTTGCCGGTCATGGGGGTGTGCTTCATATATACTACTTTTAGCCCGTCCCTTAAGGGTTAAGATCTGGATTAAAAAACGGATTGCTGTAAAATATTTTCTTGACTATTTTTTTATATACTACATACTCTTCAAGATCAAAATGTTAAAAAAAAAAAAAAAAAAAAAAGAGAGAGAGAGAGAGAGAGAAAGAAATCCGAAATCCTTAACAAAAAAATTCCCTTGCAATTCACTTACTTTTCTGACAGGGCTGGATCAAGTATAATGCACAGGTTTCTTTTCAACTTCAGCTTAAAGGCATCAGGTTGTGTTACAATTGGACCAACAGATGAAAATGTGACGAGCAAAACCTGCTCCTATACACACCACCTGACTCAAGCGGTCCCTAAGTTCAAGTAATCTGCTGCCATCCAACACAACTGTCTAAAATAAAACAAGAAAAAAACATTATTGTACTAATATTTTTAATGATCAAGATATAAAAGAGTAAATAAGTGACATGAAAATATTCTAGAATAACAAAACATTCAAATTCTTTCGTTCCCATTATCATACAGCTGATGAAATTTTAAATACCTCCTATGCCTGCCATTCAAAAAACCCAATTATTAATGTCGGTCAGAATGTTGAGAAATAATTCCTAGGAATGATAAAAATGTGTTATGCCACTGACAAAGTTTAAGTGCTTACATAAAAAAAAAAACCAGTTTATTTGAAAAACTTACCTCTGGAAGCAACCTTTCATCTGGCCATGACAGAAGCTCCATATATGCTCTGTTAATAACCAGGCTAACTATATTCCTCATAGACAAATCATCTGCAGCAGCTATGTCTTCTGGTTTGACATGGCTCACAAGCCATTCACGTGTTAATTCTAGGCCATCATTCGTGTGTTTTCAGGGCAATTCAGCAAACTTTTTCTTTTCATACGTTACACTCTGAAAAAAATAAGTACAACACATGGAAATTAATGCAAATTTCTCTAATTAAATTAATCATGAATAAAAGAAAATTACTCCTATTCATAATCAAAGTTAACCCACTTAAATACTAAGGACTAATTTTGGTTTTCCCCTTAAGCCCCGTACACACTATGCACATGATGCTCGCAGTCTTAGATGGATGCGTTTGAAAAACTGCTTTTTCAACATGAAGCAGCATCACCAACGAGTTGCTGGGGCCGAGCCATTTCATTGCGCAGCTCAGTGATGCACCAACGTTCAGAGGGGGAGGATGTCTGCTCACCACCACCCACCAAACCCCTTGAGAGAACAAGGACTAACATTACAGTTTAGTGAATTACTGAAGAAACATCCATCTGTTTTTGGTTGGAAGATCAAATGCAAGCCATCACAAGATGAGAAACATCAGGAGTGCAAGCTTGGAAACCATAAAATCAGAGTTATCGGGAGTTTTTGTAAAACTGTACAAAATGCAGAATGAAGACATTACTCAAAAAGCTGCACACCCTGAAGACAATTCTACAGGGAATGTCTGGAATCAAAGCATCACAGAAGTCTGGAGCTCCAAAGTTATGGTGTTTTGATGATCTGCGTTTCTTGTAATAAAAAAAATATTTCTGTACTTTGTACCTATATTTGAACCTTACTTTCAAATAATTCTCCCTAAGGACATTATAGATGGCTTCACAGGTTCGGGGATGGATGATTGACTGAGGCTTCTGTTTTTGAAATCCTGGTTGATTATTGGAGGCTTGCATACGATCCTCCAGCTGCAAGAACGAGCTGGTGATATGCTGTCTCGAAGCTGGTGTCCTGCTGCCTTACATATATGGTTCAATTTTTTTTTCCAACAATTTATAAAATGCAAGGATTGGCATTCTTGTTGTAATTTTCAAGTCTGGATTTTTTTTACTTGTAGCTCCAAATATTTCATGGAAGCTTCTCTCAGGGGTCGCTGAGAAGTCATTGCTTACACAAAAGGTTCTAAGTTTTCTTCCTCAAAAGTTTTTCTTTTTGCACCACACAGAGCAACTACACCCCACAGTAGAGTCTCCTGGCAAAGTACATCATCGGCAGATATCCTGCCTTTGAAAGCTGAACTGCGAGAACAAGTGAAGCAGTGTTGCAGTACAGTTTTGGCCGTTTATTATTTTTTTTAAACACCACTACTGCATCACGTACCTGATACGTGATGGCATAATGTGTACCAGGCTTTAGAGGGGTAGTGCTGTCAGCGCACTTTAGAAATTACTTTAAGGTTATCTGCAGCGTCCCTTCGGCCTGTAGCTGCAGCCACTATCATTCTTTTGCTGTTCCTCCATTAATCTCTTTCTTCCATCTACATTCCACCCTCCACTAAATACTGTTTTCTAGTGCAACTGCAAAAGTTTTCCTCCTGTTAGACCTATAAAATCTCTCTCTTCTCAATTTGACTTTCAGCTCTGGGTACCTGTTATCAATGTTGGCTTTTCATGATAAAGATTTACTAATAAACCACATAATAGATAAATTATTCAATGTTAAGCTTAAAATGTACAGTCTGTATTTGGGTAACTTAAATAATGTATGATCACTTATTATAAAATTAAAACTGATGATATAAAGGAACTCATAAAAGCAACAACCTGCACAGAGAGCAAAACAAGATTATGTTGCTCTGTACTTTGAAAGACACAAATAAAAGGGTTTTTATTGTTGTTAAAATTATAATCTCAGAAAAACCCAAATTTGTTTCAAGCATATTCAGAAGTGGCTACAGTATTTTGCGCGAATCTAATATTCTTTTCTTATTCTGGTCGAGTAGATGTTCAACTAGTGTATGCTTCTTACATATTTCTCTAGGAATACAAATAGAAAAACATGGTACTGGTATTGTCTACTAACACCTTAAAATGTTGAATTACTTGTCTGGCACCGTCCAGAAATTTCTTCACTCTCAGTACTACAACCCCATACATAGCATAGTTTGTACTATGTGAGGTTCCTCCATTTCTAATCCAGTTTCAATTTACTAAGTTACTGTCTAGTCTTTTTTACAAACCCTTTTAATTCCTTAATAAATGGATTCATTTTTTCAACTTTAGATCTTCCCCTACATTTTGACAAAAAATTTCTGGCTTATGTGTGTGGTTAGGCCAAGTCAGATTATTTAGTTTTAAGTTTCTACATTTCAAAAAAGTGCAAGCATAATTAGAGTATTATGGTATTTGTTAGGTTTAAAGGAATCCATATTTGTGTACTGTCTCCATCATGGCCATTCCTACTGCAATTTTTAGTACAAATTTTTTTTCAGTTTACAGAATTAGCATTTCAAGATTTATATTTTCTTGTGCCATTGTTACTTCCAAGACCAACTGCTATTCCCATTTCAGCACATTTCCTGGACCTAAAAATTTCTGATACTAACTGAAAATCTACAGCACTGCAGACCCAAATATATATATTATATATATGAGACCTTCAGGGAATCACCTGTCAATTTTTTTCAGTCTCTCGAAGACCAACCTCTAAGATTTTTGCAAATAAATATACTATTCAAAAGTCTAAAAGGTTCTAAGACAAGTTTCCTTATGGCAACTACAGAATGATTTCAGATAAGGTGAATGGATTTTGAGGGGATTTTTCACTATCCTTCTTTCAAATAAGTGCTTAAGACACTGAGGCCTACAACCTGATATTCTCTATCCCAAGGACAAATAAATGTAAGAAAAAGACTTGGAAAGAAGCATTAAACTTACAAGGGTGCTAGAGAATTATGTAGGCAAAAGGCTCACATGAGCAATTTTAGAACAATAAAACCAACTCGAGAAATCTGTTGGGTAAATGTTACTCCTTGTAACCTACTAAACTGCTTGTGCATAGTAACTATAAACTGAGCTTGGACTTAGCATTACTAATAAACAGAATTTGAAGCAAGGTGAATAACTGAATTCAGCATTGGTATGCTTGGTTATGTTATAGTCCCTATGCATATACATACTCTGGTTACAAACTGCACAGCTCAAAATAATATACCAATAGACAATGATATTTTTCTGTTTTGTTAGTCATGTCTTTGACACTGATGACACACCTGACATGAGTAGAAACTCAAAACTAATCCTCTGCATTACAACAAACTTAATTTTTCACTAAATGCATCAACCAGAACTTTTAAATGAAAGGTTGATATCACTTAGAAATATCAAAATTACCACATACGTATTTAAACCACCTCATACTACAGTGCTTTCATGGCATATTCTGGAAACTTACCTGCAGCAATAATGTTTGTGGTCGGATTTGCTGAATAGTAAAGTTTGCCATGTCAAGACGCATGAAGATCAAGTGTTTCCATTACACCACGAAACACAGGTACTACTTCTGATTCTCTCATTAAATTTCTAATAGTCTCATCTCTAACTGGAGCACACCACAGACGAGACATTATGGACAGCACATACTGGTGAATACCTGAAAAACCACAATACCATATATATTCCAAGGTTTTTTCATCCAAGAAGTTTTGTTCAATACTAATAAACAAAAGATAGAAGAAAAAACTATACATTTAACAACACAAAAAGTAACAGAAATAAGTTACACACTATATCTGGATATTGTAAAGTATTGCATACTATTACATTAGATACCATGTTTAGTGAAATATGTTGACATTTATAGGAATGTAAAAAAACAATGTTATGACACAAAACCATACTTACTGACTAAAGTTTAGAATACCATGCTCTTGCTTGTTGTTTTATCAGCTCTACATCAAGACTATCAAATTCGGAATTTCCTGTCGTAATTTAGTATGGTGAGGTAAAGTGATATCTATCAAGTTATCACGAACTTTCTTGTCAGAAGTACAAAGCTTGTTCATAGCATGGAGGATCCTGAGCCAACTGATCAGTAAGCTGATCCCAAAATGCCCGATGCATGACATCCACGAACCTAAGGGAAAATACAGTGATATGAAACGTATTACTTGCTAATATAGGAGATCTAATAGAGTAATCTAACCTGATGTCATTTAGTGAATAACTGATGTGCAGTGAATCACCTCATTCATTAACCCCTCTTACGCCGACTGGACGTATTTTACGTCGACATTTTTTGTCTCCCGGTCCGTGTGCCGACTGGACGTATTTTACGTTTACTTACAAGGTTTTTTTAGTTTTTTTTAAAATTTTTTTCGCGGAAAAATACTTATAGGCCTACCAGCCTAAAACTTTTGAATCACACGCCTTGGGGGATGCTGGGAGTTCACGGATCAAGGTGTTGTTTTGTTTACAATCGTTACGCAGGCGCGCAAGCACAAATTTCCTTTCTTGCCGCACTAAAAAGT
Source organism: Macrobrachium nipponense (assembly GCF_015104395.2). NCBI lineage: Eukaryota > Metazoa > Arthropoda > Malacostraca > Decapoda > Palaemonidae > Macrobrachium > Macrobrachium nipponense. Next base: position 70,480,739 of record NC_087205.1, read on the forward strand.
ATCTGTGACCACATATCGGAAATTATTTCGTCACTTTGTTGACATAATTTTTTTTTTGTACCATTGTAAATTAGCCGTTACATGAAGTATTATATATGAAAATGTGTGCATTTTTATGTAGAATACAACTATAAATACTCATGATTTGTAGCTTTTATCAGTTTTGAGATATTTTCATATAAATACGATAATTGCCAAAATTTCAACCTTCGGTCAAATGGTCGAAAAACAACAATTGTAAGCTAAACTCTTATATTTTAAGTAATATTTAATCATTTGCCTTAGGTTTTGCAACTAATTGGAAGTCTCTAGCACAATATTTTGATTTATGGTGAATTTATGAAAAAACTTTTTCCTTACGTCCGCGCGGTAACTCTTCCGAAAAAAAAAATCATACATGCGATTGTGGTAATGTAAAAACAACCCATGGTTGTAGCTTTTATCAGTTTTTTGAGATATTTTCATATAAATGATGATAATTGCCAAAATTTTCAACCTTCGGTTAACTTCGACTCCACCGAAATGGTCGAAAAAACGCAATTGTAAGCTAAAACTCTTATATTTTAGTATATTCAAGCATTTACCTTCATTTTGCAACAAATTGGAAGTCTCTAGCACAATATTTCGATTTATGGTTAATTTATGAAAAAAATAACATTTTTCTTTACGTCCGCGCGGTAACTCTTCCGAAAAAATTCATACGTGCGTTGTGGTAATGTTTGCACCATTTTAAATTAGCCGTTACATAAAGTTTTATATATGAAAATGTGCGCAATTCAATGTAGAATACAACAATAAATAACTGAAGGTTGTAGCTTTTCTCATTTTCGAAATATTTGCATATAAAATCACGATAATAGAAAAAAAACCACGTTCGGTCAACTTTGGACTACCGAAATGGTCAAAAAACGCAATTGTAAGCTAAAAACTCTTACAATCTAGTAATATTCAGTCATTTATCTTCATCTTGAAACAAATATTTAGATTTATGGTGAATTTTAAAAAAAATCTTTCCTTCCCTCCGCTCGCGGATTCTCCGCCACAAATCTCCGAAATACGTACATCGCCCATTCTCTGGAATATTTGCTCCGTTTCATATTAGGCATTTCATAGAGTTTTATATATGAAAATGTGCGCAATTTCCATGTAGAATAAAACGAAAAATATTTGAAGGTTGTAGCTTTTCATATTTCCGAAATAATTGCATATAAAAAATATATATATAAAAAAACAAAAATTCGACATTCGGTCAACTTTTAACTCGTCAGATATGGTCGAAAACTGCAATTGTAAGCTAATACTCTTACAGTATAGTAATATTCAATCATTTGTCTTTATTTTGAAAGAAATTGGAGTCTCTAGGACAATATTTAGTTTATGGTGAATTTTTGAAAAAAATATTTGTTTAACGTCCGTGCGTTACGAATTCATGCATTACTTTTGTGTAAATATTTTATTTCTCTGTGTTGCTTTTATCGTTTTACAATGTGTATATACCAAAATGATCGCAATTTAGTGTACATTCCACAACAAAAAAAGTAACTTGTTACCTTTACCCCCCCGCTTTGCGCACAGCGCTATTTGAATACAATTATATATGAATTTCGTTTTTTGCACTATCATATATCGCATTATTTTATATATGAATAATGATAATTTTTTTTCATTTCTGATGGTTGCATACTAAACTTCAGCCAATGACAAAAAAGGAGCCAAAAAATGAACTCTTAATCTTGAAAACTAAGCGTGCTGTGATTTTTTTGAAAAAAAAATATTTTTCCGCTTCCGCGCTCACTCTGAAACACCTCCGGCATACACGGGAGACAATTTTTTTTCACCGCCTTCGGCGTAAGAGGGTTTAACATAAACCATTTCTAAAACACAACCATATGGGTACCATGAAGTTGGGGGGCTCGCTGTAATTATCAAGTCCTACCATAATGAAACTAGTCAGCCAAAGATGGCATAAGTTACTACAGTACCACATGACAGAAACAAAGAATAAAAGTCATAATTCCACAAAGAATGAATCATAGCTTACTTGTTTTCAACAGTATTATCTGTAGGCTCAAACTTTTCTAGTTTGAAGTTCTTATCAACAGCAATTTCATGTGCTAAAACCATGTTGCTGACTCCCTTTGCTGCCTTCATTACTTCTTCTAAGGACATAAATTTAGTGGTGATGCAGCCACCCCAGGAAATATGAAGTTCTGAACAGGTGATGAACCACTAACAGTTTTCGTTGCTGAAATATATGGAAACAGATCTTTTTTTAGCAACAAAATTACAATGCACTGCAATTAAAAAACTGAAATTCAAGACATGAAAAAGTTTTTGTAGTACACATCTAGTTAATTTACTGTATAAATTTAATTACAGCTGCTTGGTTTACTAACTTTGCAGATGCTGTACTCTATAATAAAATCCAAAGAGCAAAATTCCAAGGAGGAGAAAAATGTTTCTAGGGTAAATCTGCCAGTTAAATTTCTTTAACCAAGTACAATTTCTGAGATTCCTTCCACAGCAAACAAATTTTGGAAACCTTTTCTTCCCTAGGCTTAATATTCTTCACACATTATATACAGCAGCCTCATTGCATGAGATACAAGCGAATAACAGTCCTCTGGATAGGCCTAACTACTTGACTCCACAAATAAGGAACTTTAATAGGTTAAAAATTTTTTCTTTCAGATAAACAGTTCTTGACCACCAGTCAAGATGATCAATGTCCAGTGCCAAACTGTAGAAACTTTTGAAATAATCCAAGTATCATAATACATTCACCTTAATCAGGCTATACTAGTTAGGAAACTTGCTTTGAATAACTGCTCAGAGAATTGCGCACATTCAAATGCAAAAAATACAATAACATATTTTATTTACAAGGGTGGAAAGCTGTTTACCTTTTTTAATGTAACGCTTTTCCTAAAAGTAAATTTCAAGTACAAAAGTTAAGATGCAATATGTGACAGTCTGGAAAAATTATACAGGTTTACGATATTTTATCTGTAATTCTAAAAACCTAAATATTTTCTCTAGAGACAGCACATAATCACTTGCAAAGGTTAAACAGTACAACTACATTTATAATGATGATGATTTAAATAAAGGCTGTTTTGCTTGCTGCATCCAATTACGTACAGTATTTTGCATGTATTATCAGAATATAAACATGGCCATCGTACGCCATTTCCGTTTGATATTGATTACATTCTCAAAATCTCGGCTGACAGAAAATTACCAAGACACAACTGGTCTTGGTACTACCAACAGTTTCAATGCCATTAGTTGCTAGAAGAAATATAATTTGGAGATAGTACGTACATACTTTTCCTAGTAAATGAACAAAGTTGGGTTTAAAACATGTACATTACATATATACTTTAACTGTAAAAGTAATCTGGAAATCACTTCTGCCTATTTCCAAAAACATTTTAAAGCCTGCCCTTTATTAATTTTATTAATTCTTGGTTACAACCTGTAGCATAATTTAAGAAGAATGAATAAAAAAGGGATTTTGACGAAGGAAAAATCATATTTCTGGGTGATTGGCTTGTGTCGGCCCTATGAAAGGATCCTTAATATCACATTCTTTCTAGGTAAAATTAATCTAAAATTACCTTTCCAGAGAAAAACAAAAATTAAGAAAATGTCAGTAAAACTGACTCGCTCACTCTTAAAAAGAAGTGTCGGTATGGTAATAGGGGCGGAGTGGAACCACTACCACGAGACATTCACCAATTAGAACTTCCAATCAGAATCCCCATAAGAGAGAGCTGATACCAACGGGCGATGCAGCGCTACTACTACTACTAGAGGACGCCACGGACAGCAGCGCCCCTAGCGGACATCCTTAATCTAAAAACATCTTGTCCTGCATGGGGGGAAAACAATATAGGGTGGGTTTCATAGGGCGACCAAGAGCCAATCACCCAGAAATAGATTTTTCCTTTTTCGTCAAAAATCCTTTTCTGGGCTCAGCTCGTGTCGGCCTATGAGAGTACCAGAGAAACAGACAAGATGGGAAAAAGGGACAAATGAAAAGCAGTTGCAAACGATGGATATAATATAAGTAAATCAATTACCAGCATACAAACCTAAGTACTTAAACTAACTTATTCTAAACAGTAATATAAAATAACGTTAGTAAAGTAAAGTACTTAAAATATAGTAACCACAGTAAAATACAATGATGCAGTGTAATACAAACAAAAGGGATTTACTTAGAAAAATTATTTACAAAATATAACAAACACATTGTGTCCTACCTAGCATAAAAATAAGGGTAGGTACACTGAAGTACACCATCAGTACAAGTGTGGGATGTCCCTAGCAAAAAAAAATAAGGGCAATCCACTATTATTATTCAGCGGCTAAGGCTAGGATATCCGAGTAGCATGGCGATAGGGTGGGAGGCATGTTGGATGAGGTAGGTAGAAAGGAGACCTGGATCCGTACTACGACTACTATACAGTATCAGGAGAAACAATGTTTCCCGCTGCTACTGCTGAAAATTTTAAAGATTCCAAGGACTTTAGATAACTGACGTTAAAGACTGTCGGGGATTTCATCCAGTATACTTTTTAAGATCCTCAAAATTCATATGTTGAAAGTAATTAATTTGAGGTGGCTACTCCCCTGATATCATGTGCTTTTGGGAATGAATCAGGATTGGCTTGTTTAATGAAGTAAAGGCGGATTTGTTTGTCTAATACCTTTTACTGACAAAGTACCACCTTTTTCTCTCCATGAAGAGAGAACCTGAGGATCTTGAGGATGTACGAGATAGAAAGGCTCTTAAAGTTGATACTGGGCAGAGAGAAGGATCTTGGGGAATTAGGATAACTTTCCAAGGGCCCACCTTGCGAGGAGGTCCTCATTTTTGGTTTGGCTTAAAAAGCTACGATCCGGAGCAAGTAGAACTTCTCCTGATGGGAGAATTCCACATGACCCGCATCCCTGGATAGAGCCGACAGTTCTGAAATTCCTAGCTCCTGAAGCTAGGCTAATAAGAATAATGTCTTTCTAATAAGAAGCATTATGAATGTACAAGACGAGTTTGTCAGTATCTGAAGCTAGTTTGAGGACATCATTAAGAACCATGAAACTGCAGTAGGACCTTTGAGAGGTTCTAAGTCTAGCACCAGGCCTTCCAGGGATAGACGTGAAATAAGATTCAGTCAGGTGCTATCTGAAAACCTAATTGAAAGATCTTCTTCAAAGCCGATTTATGAGTGGTAATAGTGCTAGCTGCTAAACCTTTTTCAAACAAGGATCTGAAAAAGGATATAGCTAGATTAACTGTCATGGGTTGTAGTGTTTTGAGTTCTTTCAGGAAAGATGCTAATTTTTTTGTTTTTAACAGCTGAGTCATATTGTCTAATGGGTTGACTCTCTCTTATCTGATTCCTAGGAAGAGAATATTCTGTGGATCAATATTAGCAATCTTTATTAGCCGCAAACTTCATGAAGTCCATAAAGTTAGGGTCTGAAGATTCCTGAGGAAGCGAACACAGTCCTCATTTGTACTGATTGTGACAGCTTGGGATTGGGAATCCGTTGAGGTCGGAGGCCCAATTCCAGAAGAACGAGGATACCAGTTGCTCTTGGGCCAGTCCCGGTGCAATCAGAGCTACTATTCCTTTGAAAGTCCTCAGTTTGCTTAAGACTTTCAAGAGAAGATTCACTGGAGGAAAAACATAAATTTTTCTCCACTGATTCCAATCCAACGACAGGGCGTCCGTGGGCATAAGCCAGAGGGTCCCAGGTTGGGGGCCACATAGCAAGGGAGCTTGTGGTTTCGCTTGTGAGGCGAAGAGATCCACTTGGAGACTGGGACTCTCCGGCATTATCCACTGGAATGACCCGTCGTCTAGAGACCATTCTGATTCCAGAGAACTGACCGGGAACAGAGCGTCTGCTATCACATTTCTTACCCCTGCCAGGTGAGTGGCAGACAGATGCCATTTGTGTTTGTTTGCTAGGGCAAAGATGGCTATCATGACATGATTCACATGTTTGATTTGGACCCTCCCTCTGTTGATGCAATGAACTACCACTGCACTGTCCAAAACTAGCCTTAGATGAGACTTTCTCGGGGGAAGCAGTCTCTTCAAGGTAAGAAATACTGCCATTGCTGCCAGAACGTTTATGTGGAGCTGGCGAAATTGAACTGACCAAGTCCCCTGAAACTTGCTTGAACTGAGAGTATCCCCCCACCCCCCGGACAGGGAGGCATCCGTGTGAATGGTTACACTGGAAGGGGATATTGAAGGGGTACCTGCTTGGCTAAGTTCTTTACTTTTGACCATGGACGGTTATTGATTGCGAAGGATCTGTGGGATTACTGACAACTTGTCTCGAGATTTGGTGTTTTGCTCCTCGATCGCCAAATTCGATTTATATCTTTTAGCCTTGCTTTCAGGAGGATATCTGTTACCGAAGCAAACTGAAGGGACCCTAGATTCTCTCCTGGTTTCTCCTTGATGTTTGTTTGCATTTGAGAAATTGCCTGACAGATTTTGCTTTTTCCTTCCGTTTGGCCACTGGAATTGACAGATTGTGGGAAGACAAATCCCATTGGATTCCCAGCCACTGAAAACGAGACTCCGGGGTAAGTCTGGATTTCGTTTTGTTTATCTGGAACCCCCAGATGTTCCAGAAAGTGAAACTACCTTTTTGGTGGCTTTGCGACATTCTCGACGGTTGGTGCCCAGATCAACCAATCGTCGAGGTATGCTGCTACCATGATTCCCTGAGTTCTCAATTGTTGTACAACCACTTCTGCTATTTTCGTGAATACCCTGGGGGCTACATTCAGACCGAAGGGCATCACTTTGAATGAGAATGTCTGATTTCCTAGCCTGAATCCTAGGAATGGGCAGAAGTGTCTGGCTATAGGGATATGATAGTATGCGTCTGTAAGATCGATGGAGCATGTGACGGTCTCCACGCGGAAGTAAGGTCCTTACTTGCGAGAGGGTAAGCATCTTGAACTTGTCGCAACGAATGAAAGAGTTTAGCTTTGACAAGTCTAAGATTACCCTTCTTTTTGTTGAGCCTTTCTTTGGCACGCTGAATAAGCGACCTTGAAATTTTAGATGCTTGACTCTCGCAATAGCTCCTTTCTGAAGGAGTTCCTCCGCGTAATCTGTCAATTCCTCTGATGGTATTTGGTGGAATGATTTGATTGGAGGGGGATCTTTGATCCAACTCCAACCCAATCCTTTGGACACTATGCTCTGTGCCCAATGCTGAACCCCCACCACCTGTGGCGGAAGAGGAACAGCCTCCCTCCTACCTGGGAGCCTCATTGTTGATGGCGGGTTGACCACCACGCCCTCCTCTGAACTGCCTGCTCCTTGTCGCCCTTCCTGCGCCACGCTGGCGAAAGTACCTCTCGCCCTACCTCTCGGTTGTTTGTTCAAGGAAGTGTAGCCTTGAGCTTCATACGTAGGGTTGAAGGCCGGCGAGATTGCGTAGGAGGTCGACGGCTGTGATTGAGGAGACAACAGGAGGATGGGCTGGTTCTGTTTTGAACTAGTAGGTTGTCCCTGTTGGTAACCGGGACGGCCTGAACAAATTGCTGCTGTTGCTGGTGTTTCTGGTACGGCTGGAACCTTTTACCAGCTTCTTTGGTTTCTTACCAGCAGTGGGGACGGATTCTTGTTTCCTCTTGGAAGAAATACCCCACCTAGCTCTAAGGCTCTGGTTGAGCCTAGCAGCCTCGTGGTGCACTTCGTTAACAGCGGACTCTGGGAAGAGATCCGCTCCCCACATGCTAGAAGCCAAGAGTCTATTAGGCTCGTGCCTAATAGTGCACTCCTGCAGAACGTGCTTTCGGCAATTCCTCCTAGCTTGGAAGAAGTCGAAAGCGTCTGTCAGAACCGTCTGAAACTGGGACTTGGCCAAGATCTTAAACAGCGGTTCCGTCGCATATGACGAGAGCAGCCATTTCCGTATTATCAAAGAATTGAGGGACCTGCCAAACTTGTTCGCGCGTCGAACTCTGCCTGAATCAGGGAATCAGGCAGCCTTGGCAGCTTCTCGCCGAAACTGGTCCATGGCGCAGTCCGGTTTGAGCTTGCCAAGCGTGAACGTAGCTGGCAAGTTCTCCCACAATTCTCCGAAAGCCGGGAAGAGCGGAGAAGTAGACTCGCCTCCCTTAGCTGTGGCATGGGCTCATCCTTGAGGACTGCCTGAAGAGTCTTCTCTACTATTTCGTGCGAACGGAAGAGAAGCCTCCTCTTCCGTCGCAAAAATAGTAAAAGGACTCTTATAGGCCTGGAGCTTAGTGTTTGTGCACTCCCAGTCCTCAAGGCAGTGAACCCATTCCCGTTGCATGATCCCTACTGTATGAACCGACTATAGATCTTGTCTTCCCTAGTAAGAGCCGTTACAGTCAGCCTAGCATAACCGATGAAAGGCTGCGTCAGAACCCGAGGGTAAAACTCGAAGTCCTCAATCCTCCGAGTTCCACACTCCGGGATAGAGATCATCCCATCCTTAAAGGAGCGTAGGCAGCTACTCTCCATGGATTCTCCAATAGAGAAAGCTGGCAGAGATTCGTATGGCGGGAGCTGGAGAATGCCAGCACTTGGCACTGGGGAGACTGGAAGAGGGACCTGAGATAGCCCAGCTACTCGGTCCTCGTTCTCTCTAACCCTGTTAGAGAGATCCTGAATGGACTGGCCTGATTGAGACAGAGTGCTCGACAGTTGTGCGAACACTGCTCTGAATCTCGTCCCCAGGGCGGAGACTTGCGAGCCAACCAACTCGCCCACCTGTTGCATCACCACTGCTGAGAAAGCAGTGGGATCAAAGGTGCTGGGTCCCGCTCCTCCCACCGGCGTTGCCGGAGTGGAAGCGGTGGAGGCAGGAGAAGGCATTGGCTCGGCAGGAGCGCGAGCCTTCTCCTTAGAAGCCTTGCTTCTAGAGCTCTTCGAGTGAGAAGAACTCGGCTTGGCCTTCACCGCGTCAGCGTAAGAAGTCGAAGACTTCCTAGCCGAAGAAGACGAAGACGACTTCCTAGAAGTCGTCTTAGATAGAGTCTTCGGTTCTCTCTGTCCCTTCACCTTTGGGGGTACAGAGAGAGCGGGAGAGCGGGTAGGGATCTCAGATCCCACAAAGCCTTGAAAGAAGCGCTCGAAGAAGGGACGGAGAAGATCCAGGAGCACCCAAGGAAAGACCTTGGGCGCCCGACACACCTACCTCAACCAACAAATCCTCTGCCCTACCGCCATAGGCTCGATGTTTAGTCCAGGGCAGCGACGTCCGGGACCGACTCCTGTGAGGCTACGACCCCGAAAGATTGCTGGAGATCTTGCTGGATGGGGAGGCTATGAGAGGGGTCTGCGGACAAGGGGTCAACGTACCCAGTTGACTTGCCCGCAGGGAAGATCTGGACGGCCAGCTTCTTGTCCAGGATGTACGGCTGGCCTTTGGCGGCGTTCTTCCCGAAGCCGCCCACCCACGCTTTCAGGGTAGCAAGGGCGACCTCCCTCACACCAGTAGCCTGAAAGAAAGGGCGAGATGAGCTTCTAATGGCGGAACGGGGTTAACAAACTTATGACTAAGAGTTGTTAGTAAAAAGATAAGGAAGCCTATAATGGACTTACCCCATCCCCCAGCTGACCCGACTAGGTCGTAGCAGATGGCGCAGGCTTAACCGGGTTGCCAGACGATCATATCGTTGAAGTGACGTGGCAACAAGGGGGTGCGAAAATGAGACCTGCACTCATCGTGGGCCGCAGGGGTCGTACAAACGTCGCGTTGCACGGGCCACCTGGACAGTTGGTAGCCTGTAAGTGGAAAGATACATGAGTATCAGGAGAACACTTACAGACTACAGTTGCTCCGCTGGTGCCGGAGCGATAAAGTTAGATTAAACCAGAGCCCCGCCATAATACGTGTGGTAACCAGGTTGGTTGGATGTCCTAGGCTATAGCTCCGCTGATGGCGGGGACCAGAGAAAAATCCAACCAGGAGTGGTGGTAAATGGGAAACCACGACGGAAAATGGCGGATGGTAGACATATGAATAATAAATAAAACAATTCATCGTAAAATTAGGGTATATCCTTAAAATAACATAATATCAAACCTTTCTCCACCCGTCTACTAGAAGAGTGCCGGGGTAAGAAGCAAGCTCCCTTCCGTAGCGGGGGAGAGATGTAAGGATATAGTAGGCAAGCAACCGACCACTAGTTAGTGCCCACGCCTGCTGGCGGAGCCAGTAATCTATAACCAAAGGTGCCCCGCCGGTCTGCGACGGAGGCTCCTTTCGTTATAGAAAGGGAAGGTGGCTGAGCGACTGGGGAGGGGGGGAGGGAGGTAATCGGGCGTAACACGGCCCGTAACCCCGGCCGCGGGAGAGAGAGAGGGGGGGGGGGGTGGCCTACTCCTCCCCGCCTCAACGACTACCCGCTCGGAGACCCGGTACCTCATGAGTGGTCGCCCTATACCCCCCGCTGGGAGGAACCCCTGGCCACCTCAGAGAGGGAGAGAGAAAGGCGACTGAGGTTGTCATGACAACCAAGGGTCCCCCAGCACCTCCCTATACCAGGTAGGGAGGGTAGGGGCAGGTAAGGTGCGATGGAACACGTGACCGCAAGTGGCCTAAGCCGCGAGCAAACATAAATCCGTGGGAGGGCCACGTGAACCAGGCTGTACCAAACCATGGGACATGCACCTAAGCTAGCCTAACACCCTAAATATAATAAAATTACATCGAAAAGATGGAAGAGACACTTTTAGTAAAAGAAAAAGAAGCCCAGGAGGAGGCAAACTGTTCCAAGAAACAGAAGCCTACTCGGAGCCAGCGATAGCCGATGAAGAGCAAGAGCCGGGATGCTGGCAGGAATAATAATAATAGCCCTAAATACCAAACTAAGAGAAATGGTAGGGGGGCTAAACTAGCTAAAACTCGATGTAAAAAAACAATGAACGTAATATAGTAAGCCCATAAGTATAAGAAGTCCCAGTATGGAGGACCGGGAATTCTTAACGAGGCAGCATGGCGCCACACGAGACAACCGGGAAACCGTATATGACCTATTAGGAGGAAAATACAGGTTCCCGGAAGATAAAAATGTAGTAAAAAACATTACTTATGAGTTACTTAACTTAGCCGTTGCGATGGCAGAGCGTTCCATAATGATGAATAGGATAAATCAGAAAAAAGCACAGCACAGAAAAGAATGCGTCTGGACGCTAGCGCTAATGATTAAGATGTCCGCTAGGGGCGCTGCTGTCCGTGGCGTCCTCTAGTAGTAGTAGTAGCGGCTGCATCGCCCGTTGGTATCAGCTCTCTCTTATGGGGATTCTGATTGGAAGTTCTAATTGGTGAATGTCTCGTGGTAGTGGTTCCCACTCGCCCCTATTACCATACCGACACTTCTTTTTAAGAGTGAGCGAGTCAGTTTTACTGACATTTTCTTAATTTTGTTTTTCTCTGGTAATTTTAGATTAATTTTACCTAGAAAGAATGATATTAAGGATCCTTTCATAGGCCGACACGAGCTGAGCCCAGAAATGTAGTATATATATCATTTTTTACTTATGGAAGCCACCATTGAGAATAGGCAAGTTTTAACAAACTGTCTACTTGATAGTAGATAGAAAAACAGAGAGAATTGGCAAGTTTTACCAACTTGCCTACTTGATAGTAGAGAGGAGAGTTGCCCCAGTTAGGTTATTAAACCAACATACCGATTAGCAAAAGTTTAAGACTGGTTGCATTGAGAATAATGATAATTTTAATAAAACTGTTGCTTCACTGTATCTATAAGCATATTGCATGTACAGTGGTACTTCAAGATACGAAATTAATCCGTTCCGAGGCGCCCTTCGTATCATGAGATTTTCGTATCTTGGAACACATTTTACATGTAAAATGGCTAATCCATTCCAAGCCCTCCAAAAACACCCAAGTAAATTATATTTCCAGGCCTAAAACACATGTTCTAGGGTTACAACGCCGATCCGACGGAAGAAATATGACTCCAAAAAGGCAAAATACTGTACATACTTGAGTAATATTCAACTGCATGTAATGTTCAACCCCATTTTTACTGCATATATTTTAGGACTTAGCATATGTCCCTAGCAATAAGCCTAGCCTATGTTAGCAGTTGCTACTGTAGCCTAGTCTATGATTCTGACATCTAAACCTAAGAGCTAAAAGCTTAGAATATGCCAATAAAATGTATAAATAATCAGTATGTACTCATTTCAAATAATTATCAATTAATCATTAACTATAATACACAAACAAACAAAAAACAAACCTTCCAATCAATTGTTTACATTCAGCTCTTACCCGTCTTGAGTATCGAACGAGCGCCAAGCAATCATTTTTCCTAGCAACACAGTAAGCCATAAATTGTCATTAGTATCTCTCTTCAACTAATGAAACTACAAACAGTATAATAACCATTCATTTCTATTCTTTATTCTATCTTTACCTAATGGAGATACGAGTTACTGACAGCTATAATGAAACATACGTATACGTAACATAATAATAAAACAGAAGAAGAATTCTAAAAAATACGTATTTGTTGGCAGTCTGATTTATTTTATATTTTTATGATATCTAATTCACAATTTTTTTATTAAATGTATTGCATGTACTATTTCAAATAATTTATTAAGTAACCATTAACTATAATAAACAAACAAAAAAAAAAAGCTTCCAAACGTCTGTTTACGTTCCAGCACTTACGAGTACCGAACGATCGACAGCAATCACTTTACACAGTAAGCCATAAATTTTCATTATCTCTCTTCAACTACTGAAATTACCAAACAGTATAATAACCATTCATTTCTATTCTTTATTCTATCTTTACTTAATGTTTTGTTATTATTAAATGTATTGCATGGATAAGTTTTTCAATTTACAGCATCCTTTTACAAATAGAATACTTAAAGCACAAGGGGTAGATGCTGACCAATAGGAGAGCAGGACCTTATGGGGTGGACTAGCATCAGGAACCAATGGGAGAGCGGAGGATGGTGGCAGAATTACTCAGTTGGAGGCGCGGGAGTTTTAAAATTGTTCTCTGTTGTCCGTGCGAATCTCGGACTTTACAGCAACAACCTTTCGTATCTTGAAAACTTTTCGTATGTAGAGCAGTAAAATTTTTCGCATTGGCTTTCGTATCTCGAATTTTTCGTAAGTAGAGCCTTTCGTATCTCGAGGTACTACTGTATTAGTCATTATCGTATAACAAAATACGAACAAAGCAATCAAGTGACATTTGCATTCTGGTTTGTTTACATCCTTAATATCATCACCTGATTGTCTTTTACCAACATCATCACTGTCTTTAGTCATCATATGAAACTTCATTCAGGTCTTTTCCTTTGAAACAATCAAATCTGGGTTAAAAAATTGTAACTACTTTATTTATAAACACAATATGTAAATTTAATGAAGTATATGTACATGTGTGATCTTGTCAATTTTATGCATTGCTTTTGTCCTCCGAATTGTTTTGGAGCCTGCCATTATTTGTTTTCTTTGGCCACAGCTTCAATACCTGCTGCTTCAAATTAGTTGCCCACTTTTTTAACATCTCCATTGTGTGACAGATGTGTAAAAATGTACGTACTTGATTTTTCATTTATGGAATTACCTGAAATACCTGAAAATAACCGAAACGTGTCTTAGTTATGGTAACTATAACATCAGCAACCAGGTGTTTGTCAATTTTGTTCTTAATGTCAATGTCACTTGCTGTTGTTTATTAGTGTTTTGCATGCAATAGCAAGTGGTTGTCAATTGTAAGAAATAGTAATGATTCTTACACATGCACCAAATTTGGTAAGCCTAGTTGAATTTATAGATGATTCGCACTTAACCTACTGAACTTTTGCTCATAGGCCAATTACTTAGTTAAAAGCTAACTTGCATAGCCTTATTGGTGAAATCTATCGAAAAGGCGACATTCATAAGAAGCCTACCCAAATATGTATAAACTAAAAAAAAAAAATAAAATAAAATAAAATAAAAAGCCTGCACACTGTGCATAGCCCCACAAAATGCGTACCGGACACCCACCCGCGAATAGCCAGAATCTGCGAATAGTTGAAACCCCTATAAAAACACTTAAAACTGCCTATTTTGCCAGTTGAAACTCAAGAAAAACCCACTAAGAAAGCTTAGGCCTTGTTTTTTTTAAGTTTTATCACAAAAAGTGCATTTTATGAAACATAAAAAAACCAGGAATTTGTGGATATTATTTCTCAGAGAAAAATACTGTGAATACGCAAATTTCCTGTGAATAATGGGTAGATATGGTCCATTGTGAGTCTGTGAATGTTGAGAATGTGAATACTGGGGTCCACTGTAATGGAATCATGCTTTGTGAGAAAATTTTAAGGATCTCATAATACACACGATCAGATGATATATGATTATATACGCAAATTATGGTTCTTTATATGCTGTTTATTTTTTAGTTTAATGGAATGTTATTGTTGGAAAAGAAATAAGCTTTTGTATATAATAGCAACATTCAGTTCTGAAATCCAATAAAATCCAAAAACCGAAACAGAGATTGCCCACGAGGGTTTCAGATAAAGGATTTTGTTGAACCTGTAATTAGCAGTAACATACATACTTCCACTATTTGATATGAAAGAACGTATTTTACTTTTTTCACTCCAATGAAAGATGTAAACCTTGTACGTACTATTCTGATGAAATCAAGTTATAAAATTGAATGCAATCTGTTGATTTTTGTATGCAATAAACATGCCCTCAGCGCCATCTACTAACGAAAAAATAACTAAATTTCATTCACAACGATACATATTCAAGTAATATTTCGACTTGAAAACAATTAGTATAAAGTAAAATAACCTTGGCCCATATCAATAGAGTATCTACAGACTCATTTACTCTCTGATTTGATTTCAATACAGCAAAATAAACTTACCACGCAATCTCCCTCAGCTGACTTCCAAACCAAAACACTGATGGCTGTTTGTATTTTATAATACAAAAAGTAATATGAAAATAGTACAATATTATTGCATGCAGTGAAGTAAGGCATAACTTTGTGCCAGAAAACCATAAAAAAAAGAGAAAGTAAATAAAGTTTTCTGAGGTTTGAATGATTTATTTTTAGATTATTTTAAATGGGGAAAGCTGAATCAGGTTACGAATTTTTCGAGTCACGAACAGCGTCTTCGAACTAATTAAGTTCATGAACCGAAGTACCACTGTATAGTATATGTAAAATGAAACAACAAACGACAAATTCTAAGTCCTAGTTTTATATGATATGCAGGCAAAACCTGTATAAAAATTGAAAAAATAGCATCAAACTCTTAACTGCTCTAAATAACACTATATGGGTTAAAAACTGCCATATCTCCCAGCAATGTACTTTTCAACAGCAAAATGCATCTATTTTATTTCATAAGTTACTACTAATGATATAGTACTGACAGAAGAAATGAGTCTTTGTAGGAAGCCAACAACAACCCCAGCTGGAGTTCAGATATAGATTCCTCTACATAGCCACATTATATCAGAAGATCCATTTTAATACTGATACAGTGGTACCTCGAGATACGAAAGGCTCAACTTACGAAAAACTCGAGATACGAAAGCTAACACGAAAAATTTTACGGCTCTACATACAAAAATTTTTCAAGATACGAAAGGTTGTTGCTGTAACTGATAACAATTTTGAAACTCGCGCGCCGCCAACTGAGTAGACTCGCCACCATCCTCCTGCTCTCCCATTGGTTCCTGATGCTAGTCATCGCTATGAGATCATTCTCTCCTATTGGTCAGGATCCTTCCCATCATGCATCTACTACGTAGCAGTGTGCCTCGGCCACTTGTCCCAGCATCGCTATCGTACGCACGCGGTATTCGTTCGTTCTAACGATTTAGTTTATTAACGTAAATTCGTTAGTGATTTCGTTGTAGTATACGTACTTTATCGTGTTGTATGAGAACTTTACTCTACTATACGTAAATTAGACAGTATATAGTAGTCATGGGTCCCAGAAAGTTAAAATTAAAATTCACGGAAAGAAGAGGATGCTCTCTTTGGAGACAAAGATGGAGATTATCAAGAAGTATGAAGCTGGTATGCGATTGAGTGTGATCGCCAGAATACGGCTGAAATCCGTCGACAATAGGCACCATCTTTAAGCAGAAGGATGTCATCAAAGCAGCTACACCTTCCAAGGGCGTCACTATTTGGTCAAGCAAGAGGACCCACATGCACGACGAGATGGAAAGGCTTCTTCTTGTCTGGATAAAAAACAAAGAAATCGCCAGCGATACGATAACGGAGACGGCAATCTGCCACAAGGCCAGCGATATTTTCGGCGATTTGATTGCCCAGCCGAAGACGACACAGAGAAGGGACATCAACGCCAACCCCAGAGTTCAAGGCTTTGCACGGGTGGTTCGAGAAATTCCATAAACGGACTGGCATCCATTTGGTGGTGCGGCATGGGGAGGCTGCCAGCTCAGACACGAAAGCGGCCAAAGCCTTTAAAAAGATGTTCGACGAGATGATGACCAAGGAAGGCTACAGTTCTCAGCAAGTCTTCTACTGTGATGAGACTGGCCTTTTTTGGAAAAAAATGCCTCGTCGTGGACGCATATCACGCAGGTGAGAGAAGAATACTACCCGGGCATAAGCCTATGAAAGACAGGCTTACGCTCGCACTTTGTTCAAACGCAGTTGGGGATTGTAAGGTGAAGCCCCTACTGGCTATCATTCCGAGACTCCTCGAGCCTTCAAGGCCCACAAAGTGCTTAAGGAGAAGCTTCCAGTGATGTGGAGGGCTAATGTGAAGGCCTCGGTAACAAGACTTTTGTTAACGGAGTGGGTAAATCTGTGTTTCGGCCCGACAGTGAAGAAATTCTTGGAAGAGAAGCGCCTCCCTCTGAAATGTCTGCTGGTGTTGGACAATGCCCTTGCCCACCCTCCTGGCCTCGAGGAAGATATCCTAGCAGAGTATTCCTTCATCAAGGTTCTTTATCTTCCGCCTAACAACACCCCTTTCCTCCAGCCCATGGACCAGCAAGTGGTATCGAACTTTAAGAAGCTGTATACGAAATATCTTTTCAAGAGATGTTTTGACATCACCGATACCACAAACCTCACATTGCGTGAATTATGGAAGGAGCATTTCGATGTTGTGACATGCATCCGACTCATTGACTAAGCTTGGCAGGAGGTTTTGAGGCGAACCTTGAATTCCTCGTGGAGGAAACTCTGGCCTGATGTCGTATCCGCCCGAGACTTCGAGGGATTCGATGTGGTCGAAGCTGGTGCTGCAGATTCAGAAACAGTTGATAATCCTTAAACTGTTATTCAACCAGATCTTGAGATCGTTGCACTCGGCAAGTCCATGGGGCTGGTCGTCGACGAGGACGACATCAACGACCTTCTCGAGGAGCACCAAGAGGAGCTTACAACGGATGACCTGTAGGATGTTCTAGCTGCTTTTCATAAAGTGCAATCATTTGTAGAAAAAAAGACACCACAAAAAGGCTCACACAGGTCGTATGCTTGCGCAGTTCGATGACAATTGCCTGAGTCGTTTCGGGAACATTGTGAAAAGTAGGCAGAAGCAATCTTCCTTGGATAGTTATTTTTTTAAAGAGGCCTTTAGTTAAGCAAAAATCTTAAGCAAAAAGGAAGAACCAAGTGATACTAAAAAACAATTTTGAAAGTGGTGATGAAGTTGAAATTTTGTAAATAAAAAACGTACGTAAAGTATAAAAAAGGGATTTTGACGTAGGAAAAATCTATTTCTGGGCGAGGAAGCCGTGTCGCCCAGTTAAATATGTCTGCTTTAGCACTATTTCTAGTAAAATATTGCTATAATACCAGAGAACTGCTAAATTGGACATGTCAGAAGCTTCTGACTCGCTCACCTATATAAAAGGTGTCGGTATAAAACTGGGGCGAGTGTTAAACACTACCACAGCAACCCTCCAATTAGCCTTTTCCTCTCATCAAAAGACCCTAAATACGGGGAGCCGACCCATAGGTCACACCTAGCTACCCCGTTGAAGGCGTCTGTGACGTCATACTTTTCGATAGCCATATTGTGTTCGTATGTTCGAATATAGCTATTTGTTCTTTTATTTTTATTCTTGGTTACGGATCGTCAATCTACCTCTTCACCCAAGTTAAGTACTGTTTCCGCCCTTTTTCAATATTTAGAGTGAATTTGCCTTTCGTTTTGCCTTTATTTAAGATTTTATTAGGCGTCACTTATAAGTAGCGGGCGGGCGGCAAGTCGTATTTACGGCTTATCCTTGAATTGGTTTATTTCATTCAAGAATTTTCCCTTTTTTCTTTTCATCAGCTTGCCGTTTCTTATCGTTTTGTCAGTAGGCAAGTAGTTTTTCCCTTTTGCGACCACCGTTATCGAGTGGCCTTCATTGCGGTTTTATATTTTACGTAAGTTTAATTTCATTTCCCCCGTGTTAAAGCATGATTTTCTTTTAGCTTTAAGTAATTGATTTTATTTTCTCTATGTATATGTTGGATGTTAGGTCGGTTAGCCTACATAGGCTATGCCTGCGTTTTCCTCGTGATGTTTTATTTGCGAGGGTACGCTGCTCACGTGATCGTCACCCCATCAGCCCTCCCTCCCTCCCCCTCACGTGGGGACCCCAGTAGTTGGGTGCTCTCTCGCCTCAGTTGTCGCTGACAGCCGTTCCATCAGCGGAGGGGGATGTAAGAGGGTCCTCCTGGACTTTAGGTTGGTGGGTGTCGCTTCTCAGCCGACCGCCTCCGGAGTTTGATGATTGCTTTGCGTATGCAGCCTCGGCTTCCGTGGATTTGTTGTGCTCTGCTTCTTTCAGCTCCCGGAGCTTACATCCATCCGCCTAAAACAATTCCCTCTCCGCATAAGGCGGATTTAGATTCCGGCTTCTCCGGTAGTCGTTGAGGGCTATGTTTACGGAAGTTACTCTTCCGTAGGCGGAGATATGATATTTTTTATTTTAGTTCTCTTTTTTTATTTTTATTTTTATTTTCTTTTCTTTTTTTTGCCACGGAAATTGCGGGGTTCATGTGGCCGTGCCCGGGGTTACTCCGTGTACCCAACACCCCGGGTCATACAGCTCCGTTGTTCTAATATTACACAGTCCCCGGGACTAAATATATGAATATATATTATACATATAATAATTTTTTTATATATATATATTTCAGTCCTGAATGCTCCGGCATATGAACATTATTATCATTATAATCCTAATAAGTTTGTGCAATTGTCTTATATATTATTGCACTTACAGGCCACTCAATGTTTTGGTTGCGGTCTACAGGATCCGTGCAACCAGATGTTTGCCGGAATCATGCCCCGTGCGCAGTTATTGCTTACCGGTTTCGTAGTCTGGCATCACGCAAACTGCTTTGCCTGCTACGACCTTGTACAACAGGTTACCTGTTCGGTAAGTTACCGCACTGCTTGTTCTATGCATATTGTGATGGAATTATATACACTACTTTTTGTTAGTGTAAAAAAAAAAAAAATAAATAAATAAATAAAATAATAAATAAAAATAAATAAATAAAAAAAATAAATAAATAAAATAAATAAATAATAAAAATTTCTTTAAATTAAATTACATTAATTAATCAACATATGTAAGGATAATGTTCAAAGATTTTACTCGAAATTGACACATTCCTTGCATTACAGACGGAGCAGTCTGTTAAGCATGCTGCACTCTCCACCCTCAAGATCTGGGTTGGAGGTTTTGGAAAAAGTCGCAGCACCAATTATCAAATCAATTCAAGATTCAGTTATGGAACAGCAAAAGGCAGAGTTGCCGGACCTTGGTTTCGAAGTAGTCTCACTTGAAGTAGTAAGGATTTGCCCGTTACACTAGATATGGTTACAGGTAACAGTGTTAATGAGGCTAGCCTAGTTGGTCACCGGGGTCTTTCCTCGAGTGACTGATTCTTCCTCTTCCTTTACTCCCAATTCCTTCATGGGTTTCACAGGAGGTTTGCCCCCTCCCAGGTTGCATTCCTTCTCTGTGATTCCTACATTAAAGAGAAAACCATCGGGTAAAACCTTGCTTAAAAGCCAATCAGACACAAAGCCAAGGCCTGGGCAGGTGCCAGAGGTTCATACACATATTAAACGTAGGCTGAGATTTCTAAGTCTGCAAATCCAAGGCCTTAAGGAGAGAACTCTTCCCATTGCCCCTCAAGTCCCATCCCTTCAACGTCTTGAGATCGGATACCTCATAAGGTACCGTAGGGAGGGCTGGAAGGTTCCCCTTTAGTCGGCAAAGACCTGTTCAACACGAATATTTTAAATCAGGTCAGTGGTCTTGCTAGCTTAGTCAGTTCAGTCGCAGCAAGGTTTGAAAGTGTGTTTTTAAAAGTTTAGGTGCTGGACTCCCTGATTGCAGGTCTCAGACAGGAGTCGGCAGTTCCGGCACCTCTTAGTAACTTGGTGCAAGGTCAGAGCATGCCTGACAGGTCCACGCTCCCTCCGTTCCACCCTGGTGATCCTTGGAGGGTAGTGAACTTCGCTCCGTTTGTCAGCGGGATGTTGACTGCAGAAGGTTGTGGTACACGTAGACTCGAGGATTTCGAGTTCTTCCCCGAAAGGTTATGGCCACCATTTATAGGTTATGTTAGGCTTATGGAGGCAGCTTGGTTTAGGGAGGACAAGGTCTCCAAGGGGACTGTTATCCTTTCTAGCAATCAGGCTCATCAAGTATGGATATGGAGCCTAGAAGTGGATCTGCTCAAATACTAAGGTAACAGCATTTAAAAGCCCCTTTCACGATGTTTACGTCTGATGACGGAACTCCTTACCTTTTACATAAAAGGTAACAAACTTACCCTTCAGGCAGTGCTCGGGAAGAGCCCCAGCTTAGCAAAGACAGATCCCACATCATTGCTTACTCCCGGTAGGTAGAATTTGTGGGAAGTTTGCCGGCTACATTCTCGGTAGGCAAGCTTAAGCCAAACTGTGCAATCAACTTGTTTAGTGAGCGCCTCTGTCAGACGCAATGATCCAAGCCGAATTTGATGCTAGGACACGTCTTGCAAGGTCTCTTAACTCTCTAGTGATGACGGAGACGGCGGCTCTGGAGTACGCTCATGAACCGCTGTTTAAGGTCACTGCGGAGTAGTTACTTTTAAGCATGCAATGTGACTCGTTCGGCTTTGCGGTTACTAAGAGAAATGGCAGGAAGCATGTTCTATCCGAGGCTACGATCAGGCACGAACCCAACAAAGCTTCCTGGCTTCCTCAATCTCTTCCCAGCCTCGGCAGTAAAACGGACGGTTCAGAAACGAGGCATCACGTTTTTAATCAAAGCATCATATTCGCGTTGGGGCATTCCTTTCAAAAGGAAATTAGAGTCTTCTTCCTCCAGTTTTAGGGCTAGGAAGGGTCATAGAAGGTACCAACCTTTCCAAGTTCCGCAACAGCATCCTGTGCTACAAGCTGTTCTAATTCAGCAAGTTCCCCAACCTTCATCTTCTAAGGCTCAGCCTCGGCAACAGCATCAATTTGTCTTCCTTTCGCCGTCGGGCTAGCCAACAGGTTCCCCAAACTGTATTCAGTGTGGCCTGCTTTTTAACCCGGTCTAGAGAAATTGGGTATTTCAACCTTTTACCAAGGTTGCTAGGGGTTGCAGGGCTAGAGGGCCCCTTCGTCAGCGTGGAGGAACCGGAGCCCAAGGGCGAGCTAGAGGTGCATGGTCAGGAAAGGAACCCGACCCTCATCATCTCAATGAAGTTCCTCAAATAGGAGGCAGGCTGTATCTCTTTTAACAGCAGCTGAGCGGAAAGCATAGTATCCATCTATCAGCATCCAACCCAAGGGTTGATGGATTACTCCAGGGATCTTCTCCAGAAGGGAGCAGTCTCCAGGACAAAGAACTTGAAATTTCAGAGTCGTCTATTCAGTGTCCCAAAGAAAGGGACTGACCAAAGAAGGGTGATCTTAGACTTGTCCCGTTTAAACTTGTACATTCCTTGCGACAAGTTCTAAATGCTGACCTTCTCTCCATGGTACGGGCCTCACTTCCCCGTGGGGGCGTCACCACCTGCTATAGATCTTACAGACGCCTATTATCATGTCCCGATGGCTCGGCACTTCCATCCATTCCTGGGCTTCAAACTAGGAAAGAAGCCTACCTTCCTTCAAGGTGGATGCCCTTCGGGCTGAATATAGCCCCAAGGGTTTTTTCACGAAACACTGGCGGAGGTAGTGGTGCAGGAGCTAAGGTCTCAGGTTTTATTGGTGGTGGCGTACCTAAATGACTGGCTAATCTGGGAGATGGCCAAAGGCAAGTATATGAAAGCCACGGACGAGGTCATATCTTTCCTGGAATATATAGGGTTCAAGATCAACAGGACCAAGTCCCGATTGGCCCCAGAATCCAAGTTCCAGTGGCTAGGTATCCATTGGGGCTTGGATTCACACAATCTTTCCATTCCATCAGGGAAGGGGATGCTAAGGTAACAAGCCAATTCTTAAAATGCAAAAAGGCTTCGAGAAGGAATCAGGAGACAATCCTAGGCTCGCTCCAATTTGCCTCAGTCACAGACGTTCTGTTGAAAGCCAAGCTCAAGGACATCAATCGAGTTTGACGTTCAAAGGCCAATGCCAAGTGTCGCGACAAGTTCGGCCGGGTACCTCTGATTCCCAAGGAACGTCTACGTCCATGGGCAATGGCCGAAAACCTAGCCAAAGAGTTACAGTTGCAGTTCCCTCCCCCATCCCTACTGGTGCATACAGTCGCATCACTGTCAGGTTGGGTAGGTTATTCACAGCTTGACAAGGTTCAGGGAACTTGGTCACCTCAGTTCCAAAAGCTTCACATCAACATCCTGGAAGCTATGGCAGTGTTTCTGACCTTAATGAAGCTCCGTCCTCCGGAGGAGACTCATATCAGATTGGCTCTCGACAGTGCGGTAGTGATACACGGTATAAACAGAGGTGGTTCAAAGTCAAGTCATGTGAACCACTGTGATAGCAACTTTTTCTCTAGCTGACAAGAACACCTGGCATCTATCGGCTACCCATCTGGCAGGAGTCCACAATGTAGTAGAAGACGCACTGTCCCGGTCAGTCCCCCTGGAGTCAGAATGGTCACTGGACCAGGAATCCTTCAAGAGGGTTTGTAGGAGAGTACCAGGTCTGAAAGTAGATATGTTCACTACAGGGGTAAACCACAAGCTGCCTTGTTACGTAGCCCCAAATATGGACCCTCTAGCATACGCTACAGACGCCCTGAGTATAGGTTGGAACCAGTGGAGGGATGTTTATTTATTCCCTCCAGTGAACCTTCTCCTGAAGGTGCTGCACAAGTTGAAATCCTTCAAAGGAGGTGGCTCTCATAGCTCCTTACTGGCCCAAGAACAATTGGTTTCCCCTTCTCCTGGAACTAGGTCTTCGTCCTCACCCTCTCCCGGACTTGAGGCTGTCACAACAAGTTCAAACGGTGACTGTGTTCGATTCCTCAGGTCTTCACAAAACCCTATCTTTATGGATTTCATGAAGTTTGCAGGTAGGAGGGTAGGGGACATTGATCCACAGAACATTTTGTTCTTGGAGTCAGACAAAAGAGAATCTACACTTCGCCAGTATGGTTCAGCAGTTAAACAATTGCCTACATTTCTCAGGGAATCAAATGTCAAAGTAATGACAATGAACGTGGCTATAACATTCTTCAGGACTTTATTCGAACAAGGCTTGGCAGTTGCCACAATAACAACCACTAAGTCAGCTCTGAAAAAGATTTTTTTTCTCGGGTTTGGTATAAATCTATCTGAGTCTTTTTTCACCTCAATCCCAAGGGCTTGTGCACGCCTGCGGCTTATTCACAGGCCGTCGTCAGTGTCATGGTTTCTTAACGATGTTCTCAGGTTAGACTCTAAAACAGACAACTTCAAATGTGATTGCCAAACCCTTTTGCGTAAGGCACTGTTTTTATCAAGTCTGGCTTCAGGTACCAGAACATCGCAGATGTAATCTTTATCTAGTGGCCAAGGGCATATAGAATTCCTTTCGTCGGGTGACGTGTTGCTTTCACCAAATAAATATTTTATGGCTAAGAATGAGAACCCTTTGGTAAGGTGATCCCCATGGAAGGTTGTTCCGATTCCGCAACATCCTTCTTTATGTCCTGTTAAAACTCCTAAGGACTATTTATCTAGAACATCTACCTTTCCGAAGGCCCCCCTCCCCCCCTTTTTCATGTGGGGCGGTGGTGGTACCATATCTCTAAAGGGCATTAGTTTTTGTATTTTATCAAGAAAGTCAGCCCAGGGTCCTTTCCCAAAGCGCGTGGTATTCGGGCTATAACAACTTCTGTCAATTTCTTCAAATATATGAACTTTGATGATCTGAAGAAGTATACTGGTTGGAAGTCGCACTGGGTTTTCCAAAGCATTACCTTAAGTCTTTGGAGGATCTTAAATATCATGCAATAGCTGTAGGGAGGTCAGTGTCTCCTGCTACAACATCAATATAGTACTGTCCTTGTGTCATATGAATATTTTCCATTATGCCAGCATTATTAACATTCTACCTACCGCAGCACATTTCTTTGTTATTTGACTTGGTGTACGGTGTTAATTTATACAATTTAATATTCTATTTTGTTTCAGAGTGATGTAGCTTGGTGTTTCTCTGGTACAATTTCACGGGAGCGACACGGCTGAGCCCAGAAAAGGGATTTTGACGTAGGAAAAATCTATTTCTGGGCGAGGAAGCCGTGTCGCCCAGTGAAATCCCCCCCTGGTTTTTTCCCCCTCAAAAAAAGGAAAAAAAATGCTAATTTAGTTTTTTTGTAAAGTTAAGTGTTACAGTTTTGTTAATGTGTTTCGTAAATTTTAGTTTATGTTTGTTTCCCTTACATTTTTTATGTGTTTCGTAAAGTTAAGTGTACGTACGTACGTACTACGTATCTGCCGTTTGTCCTCCTCTGTCACCACTTTCGGCGATGGCCTCACTCGAAAGGTAAGCTTCCACATTTTACTACATACGTACAGTATTTCTTGTATACCATGTACACTAATACACTTTATTTACAGGTACTTAGCAGTACGTTATTAAGTTAGGTATTGAATGGTCCAAATTGTTGTAGTATTTCATTGTTTATAGGTCAATTTAGCTTTATTATGAAATTAACTCGGGTGTTTTTGGAGGGCTTGGAACGGATTAGCCATTTTACATGTAAAATGCGGTCCAAGATACGAAAAATTCATGATACGAAGGGCGCCTCAGAACGGATATTTCTCATCTCGAGGTACCACTGTACAAGAAATTCTGTAAACTCCAGGCTCTGAAAACACAATCTAATTTTCTTTGTGATCAAAAAGTACGATTAGATAGTGCTCAGCCATTACCATGCATGAAAGGGTTCTTGAATTGCTCAACCTGATCAATACTTCACATCACCACAGAAGGCACAAGTTGCCATCTGATGCCTTTACAAACAAACAATTATTCTTGGTACCACCAGCGGGACTATGACAATTGCAGTAAGATGAAATATTCCCATATCTTGGGATAAAATTGTTTAAAACTATGCATGAATCTAGATGATTGAATACATCTTACTTCACCTAGAATAAACACAATTCTAGTATATATGCTGATCTCCCCTTTTCTGATGGAGGCCCATAACATTGTTAATACATATACACTTGTAATATTAGTAATATGTCTGTCTAGTATGAGTTGCTCAGTGCGTGTGAGAATTGCTCTTTGATTAGTTTCATCTGATCCATCATGTGAAAATTGCTCTTTGACTCATTTCATCTGATCCATCATTATTATAGTGGTCTAGCTGAACAACTGAGTCATAAAGGACTACATGATGCATCGACAACATGATGGCATCTTCCACTGGATATGGCTACTCCTTTGACTGGGGTCTCAGCTCCTGAATAAACTTTCCACCTTTGCTGCTATGTATCTATCTGCAATTTCTCCATTATTTCAATATTAAGTCACCAGGGCCCAATTCATAAACATGTATACGCTATACTTCAGTGATCATTGCCCTGAAAACAATATCACTACATTTACTACTCTACACTAGCTAAAGTAACTTATAAAAGTAGCTGGCTCTCCCCCCTCACAATACACAAAAACAAGGTCAATAAAGCACTAGGCAAAAACTGTCCTATTTCCTAGTGAAGAGCCAAACTGAAAGTCCCATATGGTAATAACGATAAAATATTCAAAATCTCCTAAACAAGACGCTTTTATATAATAAGACATTTTTTTAAAAAGCCATTGATCATAAAATAGCTTTACTCCTTGTAAACAGCTTCACCCACACCAACTTGAAACATCTACAAAGGAGAAAAGATACAACCTAGTTCAAACTTAAAAGCAATAATTATCTGAGAACTCAGGTGTAGATAACATCTGGATTACAGTAGCAGACTTACAACTGAACGACAAAACGAAATACGGATGATGATATTTTGTTAAAGCACAAATGAAATCACTATACTTATCATTTTATTATCAAAACCACTATGCTGGACAGAATTTACCCAAAAAGGCAAAAGATTTAACAGAAAAATAACCTCCTCAGGTATTCAACACTCATTTTAACGAGCAAAAGGTTGGACAGAGGCCTCCCTTATAGTGGTAAGAACCCCTTAAAAGAAACTGGGACGGAGGCCTCCCTTATGGTGGTAAGAACCCCTTAAAAGAAACTGGGACAGAGGCCTCCCTTATGGTGGTAAGAACCCCTTAAAAGAAACTGGGACAGAGGCCTCCCTTATGGTGGTAAGAACCCCTTAAAAGAAACTAGAGTTCTTTCATCCCTTAAAAGAAAATTCCTTGAAGAAACTCAGCACTCAATTAACCTCTTATTGATGTATTAATAAAATCAGTTTTCATACACACAGTACCCCTTACCCCTTTGAGGAAAAATGGTCACTGGCTACCATTTTTCTATAACTTGTGGAATGTCTGACAATGACAGGCATTAAATACATTCGGCCACTCTTCACTTGAGATGTCAGGACTGTTTTTTAAGCTACAAAATATGTCCTCAATAGCACACATAAGAAATAATGACATACTCTACTGAAACATGCCCAAAATAAAAAATGTAAATAATACAATGTACAACAATCTAAGCAAAATTCATACAGGTTCAGCCAAGCAAAACTTAGGTCTTCATACAATTTAATACTTTCTCCACTGATGAAATATCAATCCAGTTAATCAACTGACGATTAAAACTCAGTTTTCTATACTTTGAACTAAGATGTTCACTCTATTACTGTATCGACAGCCTAGATTACTGATCTGACCTTATAAACCTATTTAATAAAAGGTAATACATATTAGTATTAGTATGTAGCTTATGTAACTTAAACTGAATTTCAAACAAAATCCAAACATCTGTAATAAACAAGTTTTAGGAAAACTACATGATACACAGCACGCTAGAAGTACAACCTTCAAATGGCACTGCAATTCTTTCTACTTTTGATTTATTTATACTAAATCCAGGTGGCAAAACTGCTTATGCAAATACTGAAACACAAAACAAACTATGGAACAAACCAAAGCTTCCCATCTGACACCTTTTCATGTTACCAACACTAATTCTGAATGTCACAGGACCTCCAAACTTCACACTTGGCCACTGTACCTCCATCAGGAATCTGCCATAGATGTTTGTTTTATTAAGCTCAGTATACTATACTATTATTAATTAAATAAAGCCTTAAGGTAAATTTTCATAACAGCAACACGCAACCAACAAATACAATTTACAGGTGAAATCAACTCCCCACAGACATCCAATCAAATCACACTAGTTAGATATATATTTAGCTTAACACAACAAATGGAAAGGTGGGGAACAAGCCATGTAAAATGTTCAATCATAGTGACAGAAGATAAATAACCCTTAAAAATCTTAGGGAAACTCGATACATCACACAAGAGCTGATAAAATGCAACTTAGTATGTCTCCTTTTTGTAGGAAAATATACATCTGGCATAAAAGCTTAAATCCCCAACAGCACTATTGCTAGGTCTCAGGCAATTTAATTTCACTATTATAAACTTCATGGGTCTGGCCTTCTGATAAGTACCGCATTTGCCAGCTTATAAGACTCGCCCTCAAATAAGATGCACCCTTATTTTACAAGGATATTTTGTGGAAAAAATCATTTTAGTAAGTTTCATCGTACAATTATTGAAAGATATTTTAAAGTGACTTTGTAGGGAAAAAATGTATGATTCTGTGCATAAAATGCAATACTGAGAGAGCATACTGGAATAAAGTAAGGACTTTGTAAGAAATTTACCATAAACAAACGCTTATGTGTTACAGCGACAGCCACCAGGCAGGCACTATGATTTTGTTTACATCCACTGACTGAAAATGGCTGACAGGTTCACTGCCAACATACCACAAGCAATTTTTTGTAAGTTTGTGATAGAACACTGATAATTTGGCTTGTTTTCCATATTTTACTATTAGCAACAATTTCTGTGCCTACCCAGTATTAATGGCACCTTTTTGATACATAAAAAAAAAAGTCCATCTAATACACCAGCAAATACAGTAATGAAGACCCTATAGTAAAGCCTACACTGTTATATTTTCAAAGCTTTCCATAAAGCTATCAGTAATTCCACAAAATTTCTAACATTCACTAGACTGTATTTTACAGTTACCATCCACGAGATTTATCAAAAGAATAGATCACAACTAAAATGATAACCTACCAAAATGCCAACATAATTATGTAGCTTTTAAGCAAATTGCTGTGAATTTCAGGGCCATGTCTAATCAATTTTCATTAATAAAATTTTACCAAAGCACTGGAGATGGATCATATTTTGGAAATAGCTATTTAAAGCCACAGCCTAATTGGGAAAAATATGCAGTGATGTCTAATGTGAATAACTAAGGCACTTATCAGAGTAAATCAAAGAAATTTAAAGCTTTACTAGTCACCCTGCCAACATACTTTATTAATGAAGACTCAGATGTTGGTATTAGTAGTAACAGTAGTATATGGAATTCTTATATGTAATGTTTCACCACTCAACCCCTAAATGGAGTACAATGAGGAAATGGACATCAAATGGGAATATTAACTGTTTAGTACAGTCCCACTGCACAATTCACATTTCTTTTAACTTGAAATATGCACCAAGCCTTACTACACACATTCTGTGAAAACCAATGTTACCCTGGAGTTTCAAGGATACGTAAAGTATTAATCAAATATCCACGAAATTTGCCACACAGTCATAGGGCCTGTGTGGAAAAAACCAACATTTACTAAATGAATAGAAATGCATTAAATAACATACTTTGTTTTTTCCTTTGGACACGGCCATGCAAAGTATTGATAATGATATTATTAATCATAATGATAATAATCACATCAATATTCATTAAATTATTATAATCATTCTTGTTATTATAATATTATAATCATCATCACTGTTATTATTCATACTTTGACATCAGAGAAGAGGATAATAGAATATGCATAAATACATATGTATAACCTGGCTTTGACCTATGAATGATCGGCCTATTGTCGGTATATCGGGCCAAAATATAGTACCAAACACCTATAAATGATCATATTTTCATTTCAATATTATTATATTTTACCAATTCCAAAGGTGTTGTATGACTGATAGTCAAAGGGTAAATAGAATTGGCGCTACCAATGCTACGTATTCCTATTGTCAACGCAAATTTGTACAAAGACAATAGTAATACATATTGCCATATGTATATTTACCAAATTCCTTTGCTTTAATATTTTGTGTAAATATACCAAATTCTTATTCATTGCCCATGGTATCATCAATGGAGACTGCAATATTATCGTCATTCTCAACAATAATTTGCATAGCCTTTCCATTAATACTATTCTAAAAGCAGGTCAAATATTTGTGCTTCTACAATCATTATCATATACTACTGGGAATCCCGTTATTATGTCTGATGTCATAGTTTACGTCACAACTAGCCTCCCTCTGGGAGCTTACTTAATTCAGCTAAGTTTCCCTTTAAATCTCTTTGATTTATTCTGATAAGTTCCTTAATTATCCATATTAGACATCACTGCAAATAGCTATTTCCAAAATATGATCCATATCTGATGCTTTGGCAAGATTTGATCTATGAAAATCAATTAGACACGGCCCTCAAATGCACAGTAGTCTATGTTTAAGTGCTACTGTAATGATTAATAATGATAATCATTGGGATAGCCAAAATACATAATCAAATAAAGGACTATAAATCATTCAAACATAAAATACTAAACATATAGTGCAGTATACTGCATTCTTATGTGGTATAAAACACAAGTGTGATACTTAGGAAAAACTATCATTCCACCCAACATTAAAAAACTACATTACCATAATTGATGGCATATAAGAACTTTCATCTTTTTTATTAACTTGAAATACTCACTGGTATTTACATTCTTATATGCAATATTGAGGTACCTGGCTGACTTACGTTTACCCAGCCTCTGTACAATATGTAGGCTACCAGTACTTGTACATACCTAGCTAAACTCCACAGCACTGTAATATCACCAGTATTTACTCAAATAATAATTATTACAATTACTACTACTAATATTATTATTATTACAGTAACATCCCTGATAACTAGCACCACTGAAACAAAATGGTTACATGGTTATTTCAATTTGCTCGCTGCATGAGAGAAATCCTTCTAAAATGTCATACATGCATCTTGAAATGGCAAATTTTTCATAGATTTATATTTTTCATAGCTAACAAATATTCGGTCTTGACATTAGGATAAATCTTCTGGCACCAGCTGGAAACCAGTTAAAAAAAATTAAAAACTATCATTTCATCCTTCATGTTAGAAAAAATATTTCATCTCACATATTATACATTCTTGCTAAAGTGCATAGTGATTATAATATAACATACTTATAATACATTATAAAATTGAGCAAAATTATTTTTTTTTTTAAAGAAAGAAACTGTTCATCTTGTAATTAAGTCCCCAAAAAGGCAGAGATGCTCTATTAAATAAACTGTATGTAACTGTATACATTATGTAGTTTCCAGATTTAGTGCAAATCATAGTAAGTACACTAAATTCCATTCCTTAAATTCTTTTTTAATGACTGTGCCATGCTTCTTTGCTTGTGTGTGCAAGCAAGCATTTTGAAATTCTATGATTTATCATCAAAAGGAGGGCAATTACAGTGGTCCCCCTGTATTCGCGGGGGATGCGTACCAGAACCCCCCGTGAATAGTTAGAACCCGCGAATGTTTGGAACCCCTGTAAAAATGCTAAAAACAGCCTATTTTGTTAGTTAAAACTCAAGAAAAACCCAACAATTTTCCTACATAGTTTTTTTAATAGTTTTATCACAAAAAGTGCATTTTATGAAGAAATTCATAAAAAAAAAAACAGGAATTTGTGGATATTTATCATAGAAAAATACCGCGAATGCGCGAGTCCGCGAATCTGGAGAACGCGAATACGGGGGGTCCACTGTACACTTACATATATGGATACTAAAGAACAGGAAATCACTGTAATTTATGTATAAAAACCAATACTTTTTTCAAGTGATTGCACCACACTTCTGCTTCAGAGTGCAAGTACAAGCTCTAAAATTCTAAGGGCATAGTGTACTTACTGCGATGCATAGTCTATGAATACACAAGCAGGGTACCCTACACTAGGGTTACATAATTACAAACATGCATAACTTGTAATTATGCCGAATGAAAATCTTATTCTTACAGTACATATACATATTTTTAAATAATTTCTTATATTAACTACAATTTTGTTTTTTGTTTACATTCTACTTGCAAATTTAACCACTATGAAATTCAATGTCATCACTGGAGTTACCACTGGAGGCAGAGGGAGTTTTCTGAAATGTTTGCTGCTATATCTAAGCTGTTTTTGTTGTCTTTTGCAAATTACTGCAGTTATTATAATAATTTTTATAGTTGTCCTAGTTGCAGCTTTGTTCAAGTTTTTACCAGCTAGACTGTAGTTATATACAACATTTCAATAACAACATATCCTAACATGTATGTGCAAAAAACATTATTTTCTCAATATTCCCTTCTGAAATTAACAAGGAGGGGGGGGGGGGGGGGGGGGAGTTTTATGTGCCCAATGTTTTATATGCCATCAAATATAGTACTGAATGTCCCCCAACTAAGGCCACTATACCTAAATGCCTCCAATTCACATGATTTTAATATTATAATGTACATTTACAATAAAAAAAAATAATAAAATCAGCTCTTCCATTTCATCTCATGACTGCATTGACCTTGCTATTCATTAAACAATTTTAGAAAGGATCTGACCAACTGACAAAAATCTGGATGATAAACCCATCTGAACTCAAGGGATTATCAATATGTACCTCTAAGGAAAGTCAGTGCAAAAGAAATGTAGTGGGAAAAATGGAAAAGTTGTAAAAATTAAGATAAAAATGGATAAAAATTAAATACAAATCTAAGGTAATTAATTTGAACCTGCCAAATACTTACAGGTTTTCTGAATACTTACATTTATCGTTTCATGTCCAAGGAGCAAATATGAAAATAAAATTTCAAGGTAAAATTTAGATTACAGTTCATTTTCTCAGATAAAATTTAGATTACAGTACATCATAAGAAATAGTAAGTAAAAATAAAGGGAGAAGGATAAAAAAATATTTATGAAACAACCTTATCAGCTGATATTTTAGAATACAGCACACTGCATTATGTTGCACTTGCGTTACATAGACAACTACCTATGTTTCTACTTTAAAGTACTAACTTGAAGCTGATTTTACTTCAAGAAACTCATTGACAGGACCAAAGTATAGAAAAAGTTACCCAACATTTAATTAAACCATTGACATTACAATAAATTCCCATTGATATTACCTCATGTTTGTGACCCCTTTGCTTGGATATGTCAATGAAAGTAAACACTCATTGTTATAACAGCAGCTGAAGAATTCATAAGTGGTGTAGTATAAGTAATTCACATACATACTGGAATGCTGACTATATTTTATGGCAAGCTAACTAGTATTAACTATATCTTAAGGCAAATTAACTATGGTATTAAAAAGGATGGGGGCGGACGTGTTGGAGGTCTCTCTCGCGTTTTTTCACAGATAAGAAGGGTTTTTCGCCCTTGGTGATTATACCTTTTACAGTAAGCAATGTGTTAATAGTGTCTCCACATAATACCCGGCGTATAAGCCGGAGAGTGTTATGCAATTGCAGATATTCTAATATTCTTTCTGCTCCAATCAGTGCCTTAGAAATCTTTCAAATCACAGCTACTCGAGGCCTATTGGTCCTGGGAAATGGGTAAAAGAATGCAGTGTATGTGTTAGTGCTTGGCCCTTCCCTTACCACAAAAATGTCATCCGACCAACCTCCAACCGTTGCGCAAGTGACCCAGGCACCGGTACACACAAGTTCCGTACTCGCGAACAACTGTCTGTATTTTACCCTATACCAATCGAACCGTTCCGACGTCGAGTCCGCTATTCAATCTGTCAGTGATGCCTTCTCCGATGAGGAAATCAACGTTGCATATACGAAATGCAAAGATCTGATACCAGAGAGCATTCTCAAGGAGCGATCCGCGAAGAACTTGTCATCTCACAAAAAAATATCATATATCACTAAGTGGCTAAGGACCTGCTCGGTGGAAATCTACGCCGATGACCCTTACAATCTGCCTCCAAAGGGGCCCGCTGACCTAAGCCTACCCGCGGTGTACCACACGGCAGAAAATGCCTTCCAAACAGCAAAATCCCTCTCAGAAATAATGGGAAAAAACTCAGAAAAAATCGAGGAGACAAATGATATATTATCAAGAATCTGGGACGTGATCAAAGGACTGCAGGATTCCCTAGACAGTCTTAAAACGGTGGAAACAAATGATCTCACACGGATCTGGGATGCGATCAAAGGAGTGCAGGGATCGATTGACAATCGCACAGATAGCCACCAAACTCCTATGAATGCGGCATCCAGTTTTTCCTCGCCTCCCAGCCAATAACGGAAGTGCCCCCTTCACCTGTAGGCCGTTCTGAGGAGACAGTTGGTCCCCCAACCTCCCTCCCTCCCAGTGCCTCCGGTGGAAGATAGACCTCCGGTGATGATTACCAGCCCTTGTGATCCTCCCCACCCTATTTCTCCCCGCCAACCCCCCATCGTAGATGCAGATGAGAGTGATCTTGAGGGGTCTAGCGGCTGGCAGATACAAACAAGTAGAAAGAAGAGAAGATCCTCTCGTTTGGCCGCTGGACCAGAGCCCAACATTCGAGTTGCACCTCGCCCGACACCTGAGAAGAGAGGTCACGTAGCAATTCACAATCTGCGCTCATCGGTGACGCTAGACGCCATAGTGGAGAGAGTCAAGTTTCTCACTGGCTCTGACCCACTCATCTCTCGCGAACTCCCATGTAGAAATAAACATAAAGTGGCTTACAGGATTACCTGCCTATTTCAACACCTCGACGTTCTTAAAGGCGAGAATTTCGGTCCTAATATATTAGTTTCAAGATATAACCTAATCCGGGACCAACCACCCCCAGGTGAACTCACTGACACTCCAACCAGGGTCATTTCCACTGCAAGTGCCAGCCAACCGCCCACGTTGAGTGACTGCCCACTCCCCCTGGATAACCCCCCATCCACCCAAATGATCAGCGCATTCATCTCCCATCTTCGTGAGTAGCCATGGATACATTAAACATAATCTCTTGGAATATTTTTGGCCTCAAGTGGAACATTCCTCTCCTAAACATGCTCTGCAAAAATTTCAACGGCATCATTGCTTTGCAAGAAACGCTCCTCTGGCCTCATGACCTTGCCATCTGCGATTCAATTCATGAAGACTTCAGAACCTTCTCGACTTCATCGATGCAAGTTACAGATCAAATCATAGCCGGTCGTCCGAAAGGGGGACTTTCTTTCCTGTGGCACAAATCGTTAGACAATATGATAAAGGTGATGACCTACAGGAGTGACAGATTGCTTGGGCTTCAAGTGACAGTAGGGAACTCTAAAATCCTAATTATCAATGTTTATATGCCATGTGAAAATAACAATTAATTTTGATCATTACTGCATGATCCTAGGGGAGTTACACAGTATTATTCAAGATTCTCCTGCTGATCATATTTGTATAATCAAGGACCTTAATTCTCACCCCACAAAACAATTTTATAATGAACTTACTCGCTTCTGTCAAAATCATGCTCTCCAAATTAGCGATGTAATACTCCTCCCTCCCTCCTCCTACTCATATGTACATAATAGAGCGGACGCAATTACAACCTCCTGGCTGGACCACTGCATCACATCTCCACAACTTCATGATTCTATTATGACCTGCAATATTCACTACGATCTTGCAACGGGCTACGATCACATCCCATTACAGGTGTCATTCAGTACCCCATCCCTCCCTACCGGAACCCACTAACTGACCGCCCTCCAGCGGTTAACTGGGAGTTTAAAAACCAACAGAAAGCAGATGACTTTCTTTAGGGCGGACCACAGAAACCAGGTTGCGGTCAATAATTCAACCGGCTGACGCCTTGCTGTGTACCAACACAAAATGTAGAAATGACCACCACAAGAGGTATCTGAATGAATTCTATTCGAACATAATCTCCGCTATGCTTGCTTCGGGCAGGACTGCCTTTAGATTTCGTCAAGGTAATTCTCGTAATATACCTGGTTGGAATGACTTGGTTAAGGATTCTGTATACATACTCACGAGAAATGTTTTTACTGTGGAGGCAAAATGGCAGCCCGAGGGAAGGACACACTGCATTACTAATGAGGCAGGCGAGAGCGCAATTCAAACTTGCTCTTAAGCACTGCAGGTTAAATGAAAAACAACTAAGAGCCGATGCAATGTCTAGAAACGTAGAATCTGGTGATTACCCTCGTCTTTGGAAAGATATCCAGTCCTTAAATCCCAAAACTAAAAAGCTATCACAGAGAGTAGGGGAAGCAGTCGGAGACGAGGCTATCGCAAAGATGTGGGGTGATCACTTCAACAATATCCTGAATTGCATAAATGATCAGGATCCCGAAGCGAGGTAGATAACCTCCTTAATGACAACATTCAATTTCATTTTGCAGACCGTATTACACCAGGTAACATCAGCGATGCCATAAACAGCATACCTAATAATAAATCGCCCGGCTGTGATGGTCTTCCCGCAGAGGCTTTCAAATTCTGCCATCCGATAATTTACATTTTGCTAGCTGCCTTATTCAATGCGTGCATAATTCACCAGTTTCTTCCAGACTCCCTACTCTTAGTTCACTTGATACCATTAATCAAAAACAAGCTAAAGGATGCAACTGACCCTGGCAACTACCGGCCAATTGCAATCACAACGATCGCATCCGAAGATACTTGAGTCGGTTCTTCTTGTGAGACTTCTCCCCTTTCTACACACCACTGACAACAAGTTCGGGTTTAAAGCAAACCACTCAACCAACACCTGCATCTACATACTGAAAGAATTGCTGAACTACTACCTATCATCAGCATCTCCGGTTTCCCTGTGTTTCGTAGATGTGAGAAAAGCATTTGACAGAGTACAACTACCTGAAGCTATTCCTGAAGCTGCATAAAACGGGGCACACCCTATACCTAATTGGCATTTTACATTGCTGGTTTCTCCACACAGCAATTCTGTCTTCAAATGGGCAACGTATTATCGTACACCTTCGGCTCCCTAAACGGGCTTCGGCAAGGGGCATTCTCTCCTCCTTACCTGTTTAATACGTAACAGATGCCTTGAATGTCAAACTGAACTCACTCCCAATCGAATGCACTGTCAATGAAACTACTATAAACAACCTCTGTTACGCAGACGATATGGTTCTGATTTCCCCATCAGTGCATGGCCTCCAACGACTCATCGACACTTGCCGCCAATATGCAGAGGAATTTGATATAATCTACAACGAAACCAAGACCCAGTGCATGTCGCTTCTCCCGAGATCGCTTAAGCATATTGCAGAACCACAAATTTTCCTCGGAAACCATCGGCTGGAATCTGTGCGCGA
This sequence comes from Macrobrachium nipponense, assembly GCF_015104395.2. Classification (NCBI taxonomy): domain Eukaryota; kingdom Metazoa; phylum Arthropoda; class Malacostraca; order Decapoda; family Palaemonidae; genus Macrobrachium; species Macrobrachium nipponense. Next base: position 70,517,863 of record NC_087205.1, read on the forward strand.
ATTTCCGTAATTTGGGTCACATTATTACCGACGACCTAAAAGATACAGCAGACATTGAACAGAGGCGTCATAAACCTAAAAGATACGGCAGACATTGAACAGAGGCGTCATAAACTATGTGCAACTGGCAACATGATTGCAAGGAGGTTTGCCTTCTGTCACCGAGACGTAATACTGCTGCTCTTCCGCTCGTACTGTTACAGTATCTATGGGTGTTCCCTCTGGACGAACTATACCCGAGAGACCATGAGACGTATCACTGTTGTGCACAATGACATTCTGAGACGCCTCACAAACACTCCACGCTACCACTCCGCCACACAGA
>NC_087205.1:70518687-70565450 GCF_015104395.2 Macrobrachium nipponense
TGCTCAAGAGGTGAGGGCGCGGCCTCGGAAGCATTTCAAACAGAGCATGACACTCAGTAACATCCTGAGTGCCACGCTTTAACGAAGCAACTCTGTGTTCGCTTCACACTCCCGACAATCTGCGGTGTTCCGTAAAAAGACCAGACTGGTTCATGTCCAAGAACACCCTGGCATTATAGCCAAGGAGTTCTTTTAAGAGGTCTCATTCATTATGTTTGCATAAAGATTTGAGATTTTTTCTTAATATGAATGCTCAAGAGGTGAGGGCGCGCCTTGGAAGCATTTCAACAGAGCGTGCACTCAGTAACATCCTGAGTGCCACGCTTTTAGCGAAGCAACTCTGTGTTCGCTTCACACTCCCGACGGGATGTGAAGACGAACATTTCAGATCCGTAAGTCGCTAGGACCATACATATCCGTAGATATATTATTGGGGGCAGGAAGCAACACGAATCCTATCCTATAGAAAAGGGATAGGTGTGCTTTTATCTTTTGAAGGGTTGGTCGCTTGAGGCAGCGTTCCTTTTTCTTTAGCCTAGAAGTTATGGAACTAACTTTGATAGGTTAGGTCAGGTGGTGGTTTTAGCTTCGTTGCCCTCAGAAGTTATGGTCATATGGTCTAGTCACATTGTGGTCACGCCCCCGTTGACAGATCATTTAGAAGCGCACCAGCATTACAGGTCTCTACCTCGCTGGCAACTCTAGTAACGCAGAAGCAGACTTTGGTGACAGTAATCACGAAGTCGGCTATGCTAACAGGTGAGGAACTAAGATGTATATCATCTACTTAATTTAAGTTTCCCAAAAAATCCTATTCTGTCTCTTCCCACCATCCGAAGGTGGGATTCAGCTATATATATATCTGTCAGGTAAGTTTCATGAACAAAATGTTATTGTATAATACAATTAAGTTTGTTCATACTTACCTGGCAGATATATATAATTAAAGTGCCCACCCACCTCCCCTCAGGAGACAGTGGCACTGATAAAATATGAATAGAAAAATGGGAATAGTTTCCTGATATCCGCCTCCCACGGTGGGAATGGGTACTACCACCTGGCCGCCCACTGCGTGTGCCGCGAATTTTTAAATTCTGTCGGACTTCAGAAAATACAGCTACAGTAATACTTTGGGTTACGAACCGATTAGTATACAAATTTTTTAACTTACGAAGTGACGCCCTCATTCTGGAATACGAATTTCGCTTGGAATACGAATGCGCGAGGGACTTTCATCATGTAGCCGCTTGATGTTTGTTTACATCGGGATGAGCGTGGGATCTGCGAACGCATTTTTTTCGGCCAAAACTTAACGCCTGCTTTGTTTACATCGGATGAGCGTGGGATCTGGAACGCATTTTTTCGGCCAAAACTTAACGAGGGTCACGTGACTTCCTCCTACGCATCCCTTGACCCTTTTTTAAACCATAACTCTTTCAATATCTCGCTGGCGGGTAAGATTGAACGCATCTGTCCGTGATAACGCTCTCAATTTGCTTAGTGATTTGCGCACGTGTTGTGTTTCCGTGATAGTGCTTATACATTACTATTACCCAAAATACTAAAGACAATGGCTCCCAAGATGACGAAGGCAAGCAGCAAGAAGGAAAGCATAAGAAAGAAGGAGATGATTACAGTCGAAATGAAGAAGGAAAATTATCCAAATGCATGATAAAGGCGAGTGCGTGAAAGACATTGCAGCATTCTTCAAGCGGTCGCAATCAACGATCTGCACTATTTTGAAGAAAAAGGAAGAAATTAAAGCCAGTAAAGCATCAAAAGGTGTCACAGTATTGACGAAACAACGGCCTTATATTCTCGACGATGTAGAAAATTTGCTCATAGAAAAATATTTTTTCAAAATTGTGAAAGACAACATAGTGTTGCGTAAGCGTAAAATTAGTGATCGTAGTGAACGGTGCTCTCTAGAGAAAGAACCAGAAAGTCTTCCAGAAGTGTTCACGGAGGGAGATTTCCCCCCCAAGCCCTAACCCTCTCCTCCTCACCCTTCCCCTCCTCCCGTCTCCGTCAAGCCAGCAGCCACACTCGCCAAAGGTAAAGTTCAGGTTTTACTGTGCATGCATATTAAATCTAGTGTTTATATTTAATTTCATTCTTCAATTTTATAATTTTATGTAATTCCTACACGAATTTTCAACCTTAGTGAACAAAAATAAATGGAAAAATATGAATTGAAATGGTTATTCATGGTCGGGTGGAACGCATTATTTGCTTTTTATAACATTCTTATGGGAAAATCCATTTAGGTTACGAATTTTTTAGGTTACGAAGCAGGTTCTGGAACGGATTAAATTCGTAACCCAAGGTATTACTGTATATATATATCTGCCAGGTAAGTATGAACAAACTTAATTGTATTATAACAATAACATTTTTATACTTTACGTACGTTTTTTATTTACAAAATTTCAACTTCATCACCACTTTCAACATTGTTTTTTAGTATCACTTGGTTCTTCCTTTTTGCTTAAGATTTTTGCTTAACTAAAGGCCTCTTTAAAAAAATAACTATCCAAGGAAGATTGCTTCTGCCTACTTTTCACAATGTTCCCGAAACGACTCAGGCAATCGTCATCGAACTGCGCAAGCATACGACCTGTGTGAGCCTTTTTGTGGTGTCTTTTTTTCTACAAATGATTGCACTTTATGAAAAGCAGCTAGAACATCCTACAGGTCATCCGTTGTAAGCTCCTCTTGGTGCTCCTCGAGAAGGTCGTTGATGTCGTCCTCGTCGACGACCAGCCCCATGGACTTGCCGAGTGCAACGATCTCAAGATCTGGTTGAATAACTGTCTAACGATTATCAACTGTGTCTGCACCTGCAGCACCAGCTTCGACCACATCGAATCCCTCGAAGTCTCGGGCGGATACGACATCAGGCCAGAGTTTCCTCCACGAGGAATTCAAGGTTCGCCTCAAAACCTCCTGCCAAGCTTAGTCAATGAGTCGGATGCATGTCACAACATCGAAATGCTCCTTCCATAATTCACGCAATGTGAGGTTTGTGGTATCGGTGATGTCGAAACATCTCTTGAAAAGATATTTCGTATACAGCTTCTTAAAGTTCGATACCACTTGCTGGTCCATGGGCTGGAGGAAAGGGGTGTTGTTAGGCGGAAGATAAAGAACCTTGATGAAGGAATACTCTGCTAGGATATCTTCCTCGAGGCCAGGGGGGTGGACATGGGCATTGTCCAACACCAGCAGACATTTCAGAGGGAGGCGCTTCTCTTCCAAGAATTTCTTCACTGATTTACCCACTCCGTTAACAAAAGTCTTGTTACCGAGGCTTTCACATTAGCCCTCCACATCACTGGAAGCTTCTCCTTAAGCACTTTGTGGGCCTTGAAGGCTCGAGGAGTCTCGGAATGATAGACCAGTAGGGGCTTCCCCTTGCAATCCCCACTGGCGTTTGAACAAAGTGCGAGCGTAAGCCTGTCTTTCATAGGCTTATGCCCGGGTAGCTTCTTCTCTTCCTGCGTGATATGCGTCCGACGAGGCATTTTTTTCCAAAAAAGGCCAGTCTCATCACAGTAGAAGACTAGCTGAGAACTGTAGCCTTCCTTGGTCATCATCTCGTCGAACATCTTTTTAAAGGCTTTGGCCGCTTTCGTGTCTGAGCTGGCAGCCTCCCCATGCCGCACCACCGAATCGATGCCAGTCCGTTTATGGAATTTCTCGAACCACCCGTGCGAAGCCTTGAACTCTGGGGTTGGCGTTGATGTCCCTTCTCCTGTGTCGTCTTCGGCCTGGGCAATCAAATCGCCGAAAATAGCGCTGGCCTTGTGGCAGATTGCCGTCTCCGTTATCGTATCGCCGGCGATTTCTTTGTTTTTTATCCAGACAAGAAGAAGCCTTTCCATCTCGTCGTGCATGTGGGTCCTCTTGCTTGACCAAATAGTGACGCCCTTGGAAGGTGTAGCTGCTTTGATGACATCCTTCTGCTTAAAGATGGTGCCTATTGTCGACGGATTTCAGCCGTATTCTGGCGATCACACTCAATCGCATACCAGCTTCATACTTCTTGATAATCTCCATCTTTGTCTCCAAAGAGAGCATCCTCCTCTTTCCGTGAATTTTAACTTTCTTGGGACCCACGACTACTATATACTGTACGTAATTTACGTATAAGTAGAGTAAAGTTCTCATACAACACGATAAAGTACGTATACTGCAACGAAATCACTAACGAATTTACGTTAATAAACTAAATCGTTAGAACGAACGAATACCGCGTACGTACGATAGCGATGCTGGGACAAGTGGCCGAGGCACACTGCTACGTAGTAGATGCATGATGGGAAGGATCCTGACCAATAGGAGAGAATGATCTCATAGCGATGACTAGCATCAGGAACCAATGGGAGAGCAGGAGGATGGTGGCGAGTCTACTCAGTTGACGGCGCGCGAGTTTCAAAATTGTTATCAGTTACAGCAACAACCTTTCGTATCTTGAAAAATTTTCGTATGTAGAGCCGTAAAATTTTTCGTGTTAGCTTTCGTATCTCGAGTTTTTCGTAAGTTGAGCCTTTCGTATCTCGAGGTACCACTGTATCAGTATTAAAATGGATCTTCTGATATAATGTGGCCAGTGGTAGAGGAATCTATATCTGAACTCCAGCTGGGGTTGTTGTTGGCTTCCTACAAAGACTCATTTCTTCTGTCAGTACTATATCATTAGTAGTAACTTATGAAATAAAATAAATGCGTGTTGCTGTTGAAAAGAACATTGCTGGGAGATATGGCAGTTTTTAACCCATATAGTGTTATTTAGAGCAGTTAAGAGTTTGATGCTATTTTTTCAATTTTTATACAGGTTTTGCCTGCATATCATATAAACTAGGACTTAGAATTTGTCTTTGTTGTTTCATTTTACATATACTATACAGTGGTACTTCGGTTCATGAACTTAATTAGTTCGAAGACGCTGTTCGTGACTTGAAAAATTCGTAACCTGATTCAGCTTTCCCCATTTAAAATAATCTAAAAATAAATCATTCAAACCTCAGAAAACTTTATTTGCTTTCTCTTTTTTTTATGGTTTTCTGGCACAAAGTTATGCCTTACTTCACTGCATGCAATAATATTGTACTATTTTCATATTACTTTTTGTATTATAAAATACAAACAGCCATCAGTGTTTTGGTTTGGAAGTCAGCTGAGGGAGATTGCGTGGTAAGTTTATTTTGCTGTATTGAACTCAAATCAGAGAGTAAATGAGTCTGTAGATACTCTATTGATATGGGCCAAGGTTATTTTACTTTATACTAATTGTTTTCAAGTCAAAATATTACTTGAATACGTATCGTTGTGAATGAAATTTAGTTATTTTTTCATTAGTAGATGGCGCTGAGGGCATGTTTATTGCATACAAAAATCAACAGATTGCATTCAATTTTATAACTTGATTTCATCAGAATAGTACGTACAAGGTTTACATCTTTTATTGGAGTGAAAAAAGTAAAATACGTTCTTTCATATCAAATAGTGGAAGTATGTATGTTACTGCTAATTACAGGTTCAAAATCCTTTATCTGAAACCCTCTGGGCAATCTCTGTTTCGGTTTTTGGATTTTGTTGGATTTCAGAACTGAATGTTGCTATTATATACAAAAGCTTATTTCTTTTCCAACAATAACATTACATTAAACTAAAAAATAAACAGCATATAAAGAACCATAATTTGCGTATATAATCATATATCATCTGATCGTGTGTATTATGAGATCCTTAAAATTTTCTCACAAAACATGATTCCATTACAGTGGACCCCAGTATTCACATTCTCAACATTCACAGACTCACAATGGACCATATCTACCCATTATTCACAGGAAATTTGCGTATTCACAGTATTTTTCTCTGAGAAATATCCACAAATTCCTGGTTTTTTTATGTTTCATAAAATGCACTTTTTGTGATAAAACTTAAAAAAAACAAGGCATAAGCATTCGTAGTGGGTTTTTCTTGAGTTTCAACTGGCAAAATAGGCAGTTTTAAGTGTTTTTATAGGGGTTTCAACTATTCGCAGATTCTTGCTATTCGCGGGTGGGTGTCCGGTGCGCATTTTGTGGGGCTATGCACAGTGTGCAGACTTTTTATTTTATTTTATTATTATTTTTTTTTTTAGTTTATACATATTTGGGTAGGCTTCTTATGAATGTCGCCTTTTCGATAGATTTCACCAATAAGGCTTTGCAAGTTAGCTTTTAACTAAGTAATTGGCCTATGAGCAAAGGTTCAGTAGGTTAAGTGCGAATCATCATAAATTCAACTAGGCTTACCAAATTTGTGGCATGTGTAAGAATCATTACTATTTCTTACAATTGACAACCACTTGCTATTGCATGCAAAACACTATTAAACAACAGCAAGTGACATTGACATTAAGAACAAAATTGACAAACACCTGGTTGCTGATGTTATAGTTACCATAACTAAGACACGTTTCGGTTATTTTCAGGTAATTCCATAAATGAAAAATCAAGTACGTACATTTTTACACATCTGTCACGCAATGGAGATGTTAAAAAAGTGGGCAACTAATTTGAAGCAGCAGGTATTGAAGCTGTGGCCAAAGAAACAAATAATGAGCAGGCTCCAAAACAATTCGGAGGCAAAAGCAATGCATAAAATTGACAAGATCACACATGTACATACACTTCATTAAATTTACATATTGTGTTTATAAATAAAGTAGTTAAAATTTTTTAACCCAGATTTGATTGTTTCAAAGGAAAAGACCTGAATGAAGTTTCATATGATGACTAAAGACAGTGATGATGTTGGTAAAAGACAATCAGGTGATGATATTAAGGATGTAAACAAACCAGAATGCAAATGTCACTTGATTGCTTTGTTCGTATTTTGTTATACGATAATGACTAATACAGTAGTACCTCGAGATACGAAAGGCTCTACTTACGAAAAATTCGAGATACGAAAGCCAATGCGAAAAATTTTACTGCTCTACATACGAAAAGTTTTCAAGATACGAAAGGTTGTTGCTGTAAAGTCCCGAGATTCGCCCGGACCACAGAGAACAATTTTAAAACTCCCGCGCCGCCAACTGAGTAAACTCGCCACCATCCTCCCGCTCTCCCATTGGTTCCTGATGCTAGTCACCCCATAAGGTCCTGCTCTCCTATTGGTCAGCATCTACCCCTTGTGCTTTAAGTATTCTATTTGTAAAAGGATGCTGTAAATTGAAAAACTTATCCATGCAATACATTTAATAATAACAAAACATTAAGTAAAGATAGAATAAAGAATAGAAATGAATGGTTATTATACTGTTTGGTAGTTTCATTAGTTGAAGAGAGATACTAATGACAATTTATGGCTTACTGTGTGCTAGGAAAAATGATTGCTTGGCGCTCGTTCGATACTCAAGACGGGTAAGAGCTGAATGTAAACAATTGATTGGAAGGTTTGTTTTTTGTTTGTTTGTGTATTATAGTTATTGTTAAATGATAATTATTTGAAATGAGTACATACTGATTAATTTATACATTTTATTGGCATATTCTAAGCTTTTAGCTCTTAGGTTTAGATGTCAGAATCATAGACTAGGCTACAGTAGCAACTGCTAACATTGGCTAGGCTTATTGCTAAGGGACATATGCTAAAGTCCTAATATATGCAGTAAAAATGGGGTTGAACATTACATGCAGTTGAATATTACTCAAGTATGTACAGTATTTTGCCTTTTGTTCATGAAACTTACCTGTCAGATATATATATAGCTGTATTTTCTGAAGTCCGACAGAATTTTAAAAACTTCCGACACACGCAGTGGTCGGCCAGGTGGTTAGTACCCATTCCCGCCGCTGGGAGGCGGGTATCAGGAACCATTCCCATTTTCTATTCATAATTTTTCTGTCGCTGGTGCTGAAAACACCTGTTTTCAGTACCTCCGTCTTAGGATTTTGGAAACTTCATTGCCGCTAAGTATCCTAATTGTCTTTTGATTTATTTACTTGGATTTGTGGGATTTGTGGCTAGGCATACGCTATCTTAAATTGATTTGAATTTGATTCATTTTTGCATAAAATATCTGAATCTAGTTAGGCTAGTTTCAGACGGGGTTGTCTGCAAAGATATTGGGTGTGGCTACCGAAAGCTTCGTTAGATCCGCACTTGGTATGTAACGAGGGGTATGGGTCTTGCTTCTTTGTTGAGATTTGTCATGTAAGGAGTGTGAGACTTTGTCTATTCCGTAAGGAAGACGTATGATTCGTATGTACGCAATTAATCAGTAAACATGTCTAATTCCGTAAGGAAGACGTATGATTCGTATGTACGCAATTAATCAGTAACAAAAGTCAGGGTAGTGAACCTGCTAACCTTCCTGTAGACTTTATTTTGCCTAACCCTGTAGTATGGCCTACGGGCTATGAATATGTCTACGAGAGGTGCTCGCTCTCCTTCATTGCTGTGAAGTGCTACTTCTGTAATTGTTACTCTAACCCCTTGCAGTGTTTGCCTTCGGGCCCTAAGCAGTGTCTGTAGAGGAATTGCCCTTTCTCTGATACTCTTTCGATTCGTATCTTAGAATCGAAAGTGCTTGCTTTAGAGAGTAAAAGTGAAGTGCAGAAGTGCAGTGATACCCCTTGTGTATGGAAGGGTGCGTCAGATCGGCCTCGTTTTCGCCTCTAGGCCGGGACCTCTGCTTGTACTCCCACCGGACCGGGGAGGAGCATGTCGAAAGCCTAAGGAGGGTTACAAGGAACCCCCACCGATCTGGCGTGCCTTCGGCAGTTTCTGATGAAAATCCCCAGACTGCCAAAGTGCGTGCGCGTGCACGAATCCTGAAGATTGCTTCTCGTCCTCCGAAGCGTCCTCCCCATGCAGGGGTTGGAGCTTTCGGAAGGACTCGCGCCCTCTAAAAATAGAAGCTTTATAGAAGAGGAAGCTTCACGTCCTCTCTCTCTCTCTCGTTATGCGTTTCAGTGAGAAGTAAGAAGGCGAACGTTCGCCTGAACTCGTGTCCGTCTTTCCACCGAGAAATACGTAAGAGAAGTCATAGTAGCAGGAAGCTTTGAGAGCGGACGCCCGGACGCTCGGATGGACTCCAGGCGCGCGCGGGTGCACGCCAAGTGCGCGCCAGTGGACGCCCAAGTGCGCGCCAAAGTGATGGGAACGCCGAGCGCGCCTCGCCAGTGGACGCCCGAGCGCGCTGCCAGTTGGGACGCCGAGCGGTAGCACCAGCGCACGCCAGGTGTGTCGCCTGGCTGAACGTTTCTGTTGAACTCTTCAAGCTCTTGTTTCAGATATGGGCCTAAAGAATGTTTATCTCTACCTCCGGTGATACCTTCTACCTCACCTGCAAAGAATGTGAAGTAGGCAGTGCTTCGGAGGAAGTTTAAAGTGAACAGACAACTTCTTCTTCGAAAACCCAGCAAGACATCGGGTTTCGTGAATTCAAGAGGTTCTCTGTCAATTAATATTGCTTTTCGCATAGGTGGATGAGTTAAGGAAAGCTCAAGGGAAGATCTCGTTTGCTCTACCGCAACCTTTGCCATTCTGCCAATAAATTTAAGTTGCCACTACCGCAGTCAAGACTTTGCGATAAGGCAGTTACGGGTTATGTAAGGCTCGATGTCCTGCACGTCAGGACTCTCGGCAACGTTCAGTGGGATTCTTGCAAAGGCACTCATCAAAAGGACGCTCTTCAGGAAAGCGCAAGACAGGACTTCCTTTGCCATACTGCCAATAAATTTTAAGCTTTAGCAGGCATTAGTTGTGATACGGGAGAGGAAGCTGGTTGGAGAGTTTCTTCCTCTTCCCAGGATAATTTTGCAAGCTTTTTAGCGCCATCTGAAAGGGTTTTTCAGATGATAGATTTTGTTAGTTTCTAGTCGGGACTACGCTGCCGAATTGAACATCGTCGTTCTACCTGCCGTAAGCCCCAGTCCTTTTCTAACAGGATTCTTGCCCTTCCTCGTTTGAGACGGGGAATCGGAAAAAATTAAATGCTTGACTCCCTGGATTACGTTTTGTCAATTCAGTGACTTTATTTCCCCCATTGACAATATACTTTCGTTTTGTCAAGTAAGTGGGTATCCCCTCATTGACAAAATATCTCTTTGTCCCGTAAATGGGTTAGTTCTCATTGACAAAACATCTCATTAACTTGATATTGCGTAAGCGAATAAGCTCTTATTGACAAGATTCGGAAGAGCTCTCATTCGTCATTCGCAGACTCGTACAAGAAATAGACTTGTAGACTACGTCAATGAACGCTTATGTCCAGTAACAAATAAGAAGCTTGAGCTGACTGCTTCGATTCTCTTAAGTTTTGTTCATGAAACTTGCCTGTCAGATATGTGTGTAGCTGTATTTCCGAATTCAGCTATATATAGTCTGCCAGGTAAGTATGAACAAACTTTATTGTGATATAATTTCATATTTTGCCTTGCGTTATTTTACTTCTGGTTGGTTCAAGTCATATACGCTTGCTGTAGTTACCTCTATTCGGATGGCCAACCGAAGAAGGTTCATTGTCTATTTTTAAGGACATTTAAATCGTTACTCCCTGCAGCCTTCCAGGAGTTTCCGATTTATCTTTTACCGTTGTATGGTAGTGTTCTGACGACACAAACGCATCTATATATTTAGCGTTTTCTGTTTCGCTTAAATATACCAGCTTGAGAGTCTTTCTGCTAAAAAAATAACGGACCTATTTCTTCGTAGAATAGGGTAGCTGGCAACCCAGACATAAAGTTAAGAGACGACGTTCGTAAGCTGCTGGCTGCTGCTGTCACGCTGTGTCTGTCCTCCAGTCCAACCGAGCCAGTAACAGATCGGGCGCTGTCATGCGCCGTAGGTTACGTCTCTCTCTTTCCTGCGGGATTGACTGACTAACCGTATCTCTGTGCTGGCGGTTACGTCTCTCCTGCAGGATTGACTGACTAACTGTATCTCTGCCCTACAATCACGGACTTTAGCCTAAGATTGAGGGGATTTCTTACGTGAATGAATAAACGTTGCATTCGTTTTGCCTTACTATGTTCAAACAGAGTTATCTCTTAATCCTTTCGGTGCTCGTTACCGCACGGTATAGAACTACGAGTCTACCGCAACATTGCACTTTTATATGCTCTCCTGCTTAGGCAAAGCGCAGCCTTATTAGGGAAGTAAGCATACTCGGGGAGGGAATGGATGAGCTTGCTGGGGACCATTTCCTTCCTGAAGAAGTTTGTTTCCCCGAATAGACTGCAATTCAGACCACAGTTTTTCCTACCGGGAAACTGAAATATTATTCAAGATCTAGGAATGATTCTGAACATCTCTCAGTGCGTTTATCACCTGAGGTGATAGAAAGAAGGTGCCGGACATCTGGATAGGGTTTTCAGATGTCCTGGATCTTAATCTGAAAGAAGTAAAAGCGATTCGGTAGTCCCTCCAGTCCTCGTAACGAGTTTTGGGAACCAGTGGTCCAGATCAACTCTGATATTCCACAGCTCTCTCATATCTTAAGAAGTATCTTCTCTCGGTCCCTGTTCGAGTTTACGAGAAAGCCTATTATAACAACAGCGTAGAATGTAACGATCCTCTAGAGGTTCGTTACAGGATTGCAAAAGTCCGTACAAATCGTCTAGATCGACGCAGCAACTATTGACTTCCGAGTGGAATCTTTCTTTAGAAGTAAGTTGAGAGTTGTGGAGACTTTAGGGACGCCCTTTCATTCTTCTCTTCGATATGTTGAGGACGAAGAGGCTTCTTCTTTTCTGCTCCCTTATTCTCGATCCGGGATCGGTACCATTAAACGCCATCCTATGATATTGAACGGGGATGGATATTTAGTCTCTTTTCCCCTTTTTTCAATCGCTTAGGAAATGTAATAAGAGGATTTATGACGTCACAGTGAGCGACAATGACGCTGATCGCCCCATGTTGGCCTTCAGGATCCTGGATTTCAGAGGTCACATACTTCCTAGTTCACTTTCCAAGGACCTTTTCCGAGAGAGTCGGTCTACTCTAACTCGAAAGGTACCTATAACTACCTATATACATCTCCGCTCTGAGTCTGACTACGTTCAGGCTATCGAGATGTCGACAGGAATAAGATTACCGTCTTCCATTTCCGTCTGAAGAATGGGATAAGCTGGCAGTCACAACTATTAAAGAATGCGCGAATATGTTGTTGACGGCCTTTGGGCTCAGAGTTTGCGTCTGTCAAACAACAAAGCCCTTCACGATCTTTGAGTTCTGTGGAATCTCGAACCTCGCTCATCATCTACTTTTTGTCTCACCTGTTTTCTCGGAGTCAGACACTCGTGCGAGATCAGGCGACATATAGTAGCCTGAGTTTCTTGTTGACGAAGTCGGTTGCGTTTATACACCCCCGATGATCGTGTAACATGAGACCAGGTTGGACTGTCAGGCATTCTTCCTTCGGGACTGAATCGCCTTTTTTGCTCCTCACTCCTTTCTCCTGGCACCAGAAGCTCGAGTCAGGAGTTGATTCGCTGACGACGTTGGGTTGCCGTTGATACACCCCCAAGGTTTGCTTAGATTGAATCGCCCAGGCAGTCCAGACACTCATCCTTCAGCGAAGAATAGTGCCTTATGGTCCTTCAGGGTACAGCCTTGCTGTCCTTGATTCGTCTGACTGGTCAACTGGTCGGTCACCTGACTTTAGTACAGACGGACTGACTGTGCATGTCCAGATCGAAGCTTTCAATATGGAACTTAGACGTAGTCTGAAGTTCTTGATGTCAAAGCATTCGAACCTCTCCTACCTGTTAACTTCTTGCATGTGATCAGGAAGGCCTTCTTCTAACCACCCTAGATACGACAAAAGAGGGTTAGTTGAGATTTTAAGCCATCGTCACAAGTTTTGGCTTTAGAGAACACAAGGCGGTGTGCTCTCTAACCCTTCCGTTGTGGCCTAAGAATGGTAACCCGTTTTTGTCCTTGGCCAGGAGCTTGGAAGCAAGGATGGCACAAGTTAGTGGGCAGGAGCCAGAGAGAGTCCTGTGCCCTGTCGGGTCTCTCAAGTTTTATCTACATAAAACTCAAGAAAGTCGAAGTCATTCGGGCAATCTGCAGTGTTCCGAAAAAGACCAGACTTGCCCATATCGAAGAACAGCCTGGCTTTAGTGTTAAGGAGTTCTTTCAAAAAATGCTCCTTCATTGTGTTTGCACAAAGATTTGAAATCTTTTATCTGAATGCTCACGAGGTGAGGGCGCGGCCTCGGAAGCATTTCAACAGAGCATGGCACTCAGCAACATCCTGAGTACCATGTTTTAGCGAAGCAACTCTGTGTTCACTTCACACTCCCTGCGAGATGTGAAGATGGCATATGAGATCTGCTGCTCGCTAGGGCCATATACGTGTCTGCAGACACAATCTTGGGGGCAAGAAGTACCACTCATCCTATCCTGTAGAAAATGGTTAGGAAGAGCTCTTAATTTAGTTGTTGAGTCGCCGACAACGGCGACTTCTTAACTCTTAAGCCTTAGTTAACACATTTCCTTAACTTTGGCTAGGTTGGTCAGGTGGTGATATATATATTTTATATATATATATTTTATTTTACTTCTTAGCCCCTCATGGTATGGTCAATATTTGGTCTATCCACGTCGTGGTCTCGCCCCTGTTGACAGATCATCTGGAGTGCAACCAGCTATATAGGTCTCTACCTCGCTGGCAACTCTAGTAGCACAAGCAGACTTACGTGGCAGTAACCACGAAGCCAGCTATGCTAACAGGTGGAACCAAGATGTAAATCATCTGCATGCATTTGTTTCCCAAAATCCTTCTATTCTGTCCCTTCCCACCTCCAAAGGTGGGATTCAGCTATATATATATCTGACAGTAAGTTTCATGAACAAATGATATTGTTATGATACAATAAAGTTTGTTCTACTACTTACCTGGCAGATATATATAATCAAGTACCCACCCACCTCCCCTCAGGGGACAGTGGAAATAAAAATTATGAATATAAAATGGGAATGGTTTCCTGATACCCGCCTCCCAGCGGCGGGAATGGGTACTAACCAACCACCTGGCCGACCACTGCGTGTGTCGGAAGTTTTTAAAATTCTGTCGGACTTCAGAAAATACAGCTATATATATATCTGCCAGGTAAGTATGAACAAACTTTATTGTATCATAACAATATCATTTTTGGAGTCATATTTCTTCAGTCGGATCGGCGTTGTAACCCTAGAACATGTGTTTTAGGCCTGGAAATATAATTTACTTGGGTGTTTTTGGAGGGCTTGGAACGGATTAGCCATTTTACATGTAAAATGTGTTCCAAGATACGAAAATCTCATGATACGAAGGGCGCCTCGGAACGGATTAATTTCGTATCTTGAAGTACCACTGTACATGCAATATGCCTTATAAGAATTACAGTGAAGTAACAGTTTTATTAAAATTATCATTATTCTCAATGCAACCAGTCTTAAACTTTTGCTAATCGGTATGTTGGTTTAATAACCTAACTGGGGCAACTCTCCTCTCTACTATCAAGTAGGCAAGTTGGTAAAACTTGCCAATTCTCTCTGTTTTTCTATCTACTATCAAGTAGACAGTTTGTTAAAACTTGCCTATTCTCAATGGTGGCTTCCATAAGTAAAAAATGATATATATACTACATTTTTATTCATTCTTCTTAAATTATGCTACAGGTTGTAACCAAGAATTAATAAAATGAATAAAGGGCAGGCTTTAAAATGTTTTGGAATAGGCAGAAGTGATTTCCAGATTACTTTTACAGTAAAGTATATATGTAATGTACATGTTTTAAACCCAACTTTGTTCATTTACTAGGAAAAGTATGTACGTACTATCTCCAAATTATATTTCTTCTAGCAACTGTTGGTAGTACCAAGACCAGTTGTGTCTTGGTAATTTTCTGTCAGCCGAGATTTTGAGAATGTAATCAATATCAAACGGAAATGGCGTACGATGGCCATGTTTATATTCTGATAATACATGCAAAATACTGTACGTAATTGGATGCAGCAAGCAAAACAGCCTTTATTTAAATCATCATCATTATAAATGTAGTTGTACTGTTTAACCTTTGCAAGTGATTATGTGCTGTTCTCTAGAAAATATTTAGGTTTTTAGAATTACAGATAAAATATCGTAAACCTGTATAATTTTTCCAGACTGTCACATATTGCATCTTAACTTTTGTACTTGAAATTTACTTTTAGGAAAAGCTTTACATTAAAAAAGGTAAACAGCTTTCCACCCTTGTAAATAAAATATGTTATTGTATTTGCATTTGAATGTGCGCAATTCTCTGAGCAGTTATTCAAAGCAAGTTTCCTAACTAGGTGAATGTATTATGATACTTGGATTATTTCAAAAGTTTCTACAGTTTGGCACTGGACATTGATCATCTTGACTGGTGGTCAAGAACTGTTTATCTGAAAGAAAAATTTTTAACCTATTAAAGTTCCTTATTTGTGGAGTCAAGTAGTTAGGCCTATCCAGAGACTGTTATTCACTTGTATCTCATGCAATGAGGCTGCTGTATATAATGTGTGAAGAATATTTAAGCCTAGGGAAAAGGTTTCCAAAATTTGTTTGCTGTGCAAGGAATCTCAGAATTTGTACTTGGTAAAGAAATTTAACTGGCAGATTTACCCTAGAAACATTTTTCTCCTCCTTGGAATTTTGCTCTTTGGATTTTATTATAGAGTACAGCATCTGCAAAGTTAGTAAACCAAGCAGCTGTAGTTAAATTTATACAGTAAATTAACTGGATGTGTACTACAAAACTTTTTCATGTCTTGAATTTCAGTTTTTTAATTGCAGTGCATTGTAATTTTGTTGCTAAAAATATCTGTTTCCATTATATTTCAGGCAACGAACTGTTAGTGGTTCATCACCTGTTCAGAACTTCATATTTCCTGGGGTGGCTGCATCACCACCTAAATTTATGTCCTTAGAAGAAGTAATGAAGGCAGCAAAGGGAGTCAGCAACATGGTTTTAGCACATGAAATTGCTGTTGATAAGAACTTCAAACTAGAAAAGTTTGAGCCTCCAGATAATACTGTTGAAAAACAAGTAAGCTATGATTCATTCTTTGTGGAATTATGACTTTTATTTCTTTTTCTGTCATGTGGTACTGTAGTACTTATGCCATCTTTGGCTGACTAGTTTCATTATGGTAGACTTGATAATTACAGCGAGCCCCCAGCTTCATGGTACCCATATGATTGTGTTTTAGAAATGGTTTATGTTAACCCTCTTACGCCGAAGCGGTGAAAAAAAATTGTCTCCTGTGTGCCGGAGGTGTTTCAGAGTGAGCGCGGAAGCGGAAAAAACATTTTTTTCAAAAAATCACAGCACGCTTAGTTTTCAAGATTAAGAGTTCATTTTTGGCTCCTTTTTTTGTCATTTCCTGAAGTTTAGTATGCAACCATCAGAAATGAAAAAAATTATCATTATCTTATATAAATAATGCGATATATGATAGCGCAAAAACGAAATTTCATATATAATTGTATTCAAATAGCGCTGTGCGCAAAACGGTTAAAGGTAACAAGTTACTTTTTTTTGTTGTAATGTACACTAAATTGCGATCATTTTGGTATATAACACATTGTAAAACGATAAAAGCAACACAGAGAAAATATTTACACAAAATAATGCATGAATTCGTAACGCACGGACGTAAACAAATATTTTTTTCAAAAACTCACCATAAATCTAAATATTGTCCTAAAGACTTCCAATTTCTTTCAAAATAAAGACAAATGATTGAATATTACTATACTGTAAGAGTATTAGCTTACAATTGCAGTTTTCGACCATATCTGACGAGTTAAAGTTGACCGAATGTCGAATTTTTTTATATATATATTTTTTATATGCAATTATTTTGGAAATATGAAAAGCTACAACCTTCAAATATTTTTCGTTTTATTCTACATGAAATTGCGCACATTTTCATATATAAAACTCTATGAAATGCCTAATATGAAATGGAGCAAATATTCCGAGAATGGGATGTACGCATTTCGGAGATTTGTGGCGGAGAATCCGCGAGCGGAGGGAAGGAAAGATTTTTTTTAAATTCACCATAAATCTAAATATATTGCTAGAGACTTCGAATTTGTTTCAAGATGAAGATAAATGACTGAATATTACTAGATTGTAAGAGTTTTAGCTTACAATTGCGTTTTTTGACCATTTCGGTAGAGTCAAAGTTGACCGAACGTGGTTTTTTTCTATTTATCGTGATTTATATGCAAATATTTCGAAAATGAGAAAAGCTACAACCTTCAGTTATTTTTTTGTTGTATTCTACATGAAATTGCGCACATTTTCATATATAAAACTTTATGTAACAGCTAATTTAAAATGGTGCAAACATTACCACAATCGCACGTATGATTTTTTCGGAAGAGTTACCGCGCGGACGTAAAGAAAATGTTATTTTTTTCATAAATTAACCATAAATCGAAATATTGTGCTAGAGACTTCCAATTTGTTGCAAAATGAAGGTAAATGCTTGAATATTACTAAAATATAAGCGTTTTAGCTTACAATTGCGTTTTTCGACCATTTCGGTAGAGTTGAAGTTAACCGAAGGTTGAAATTTTGGCAATTATCGTCATTTATATGAAAATATCTCAAAACTGATAAAAGCTACAACCATGGGTTGTTTTTACATTACCACAATCGCATGTATGATTTTTTTCGGAAGAGTTACTGCGCGGACGTAAGGAAAAAGTTTTTTCATAAATTCACCATAAATCGAAATATTGTGCTAGAGACTTCCAATTAGTTGCAAAATTAAGGTAAATGATTGAATATTACTAAAATATTAGAGTTTTAGCTTACAATTGCGTTTTTCGACCATTTGACCGAAGGTTGAAATTTTGGCAATTATCGTTATTTATATGAAAATATCTCAAAACTGATAAAAGCTACAATCATGAGTATTTTATTGTTGTATTCTACATAAAAATGCACACATTTTCATATATAATACTTCATGTAACGGCTAATTTACAATGGTACAAAAATTATGTCAAAGTGACGAAATAATTTCAGAGATGTGTCACAGATACTTTTTAGTGCGGCAAGAAAGAAATTTGTGCTTGCGCGCCTGCGTAACGATTGTAAACAAAACAACACCTTGATCCGTGAACTCCCAGCATCCCCCAAGGCGCGTGATTCAAAAGTTTTAGGCTGGTAGGCCTATAAGTATTTTTCCGCGAATTTTAAAAAAAACTTTTGTAAGTCGACGTAAAATACGTCCAGTCAGCACACAGGAGACAAAAAATGTTGACGTAAAATACGTCCAGTCGGCGTAAGAGGGTTAATGAATGAGGTGATTCACTGCACATCAGTTATTCACTAAAATGACATTAGGTAGATTACTCTATTAGATCTCCTATATTAGAAAGTAATACGTTTCATATCACTGTATTTTCCCTTAGGTTCGTGATGTCATGCATCGGGCATTTTGGGATCAGCTTACTGATCAGTTGGCTCAGGATCCTCCATGCTATGAACAAGCTTTTGTACTTCTGCAAGAAGTTCGTGATAACTTGATAGATATCACTTTACCTCACCATACTAAATTACGACAGGAAATTTCCGATAGTCTTGATGTAGAGCTTATAAAACAACAAGCAGAGCATGGTATTCTAAACTTTAGTCAGTAAGTATGGTTTTGTGTCATAACATTTGTTTTTTTACATTCCTATAAATGTCAACATATTTCACTAACATGGTATCTATTAATGTAATAGTATGCATATTTTACAATTTTATCCAGATATAGTGTGTAACTTATTTCTGTTACTTTTTGTGTTGTTAAATGTATAGTTTTTTCTTCTATCTTTTGTTTATTTAGTATTGAACAAAACTTCTTGGATGAAAAACCTTGGAATATATATGGTATTGTGGTTTTTCAGGTATTCACAGTATGTGCTGTCCATAATGTCTCGTCTGTGTGCTCCAGTTAGAGATGAGACTATTAGAAATTTAATGAGAGAATCAGAAGTAGTACCTGTGTTTCGTGGTGTAATGGAAACACTTGATCTCATGCGTCTTGACATGGCAAACTTTACTATTCAGCAAATCCGACCACACATTATTGCTCAGGTAAGTTTTCCAGAATATGCCATGAAAGCCACTGTAGTATGAGGTGGTTTAAATACGTATGTGGTAATTTTGATATTTCTAAGTGATATCAACCTTTCATTTAAAAGTTCTGGTTGATGCATTTAGTGAAAAATTAAGTTTGTTGTAATGCAGAGGATTAGTTTTGAGTTCTACTCATGTCAGGTGTGTCATCAGTGTCAAAGACATGACTAACAAACAGAAAAATATCATGTCTATTGGTATATTATTTTGAGCCGTGCAGTTTGTAACCAGAGTATGTATATGCATAGGGACTATAACATAACCAAGCATACCAATGCTGAATTCAGTTATTCACCTTGCTTCAAATTCTGTTTATTAGTAATGCTAAGTCCAAGCTCAGTTTATAGCTACTATGCACAAGCAGTTTAGTAGGTTACAAGGAGTAACACTTACCCAACAGATTTCTCGAGTTGGTTTTATTGTTCTAAAATTGCTCATGTGAGCCTTTTGCCTACATAATTTCTCTAGCACCCTTGTAAGTTTAATGCTTCTTTCCAAGTCTTTTTCTTACATTTATTTGGCTTGGGATAGAGAATATCAGGTTGTAGGCCTCAGTGTCTTAGCACTTATTTAAAGTAAGGATAGTGAAAAATCCCCTCAAAATCCATTCACCTTATCTGAAATCATTCTGTAGTTGCCATAAGGAACTTGTCTTAGAACCTTTTAGACTTTTGAATAGTCTATTTATTTGCAAAAATCTTAGAGGTTGTTCTTCGAGAGACTGAAAAAAATTGACAGGTGATTCCCTGAAGGTCTCATATATATAATATATATATTTGGGTCTGCAGTGCTGTAGATTTTCAGTTAGTATCAGAAATTTTTAGGTCCAGGAAATGTGCTGAAATGGGAATAGCAGTTGGTCTTGGAAGTAACAATGGCACAAGAAATATAATCTTGAAAATGCTAATTCTGTAAACTGAAAAAATTGTACTAAAATTGCCAGTAGGAATGGCCATGAGGAGACAGTACACAAATAGGGATTCCTTTAAACCTAAGAATACCATAATACTCTAATTAGGCTTGCACTTTTTGAAATGTAGAACTATAAAACTAAATAATCTGACTTGGCCTAACCACACACACAAGCCAGAAATTTTTGTCAAAATGTAGGGGAAGATCTAAAGTTGAAAAATGAATCCATTTATTAAGGAATTAAAAGGGTTTGTAAAAATGACTAGACAGTAACTTAGTAAATTTGAAACTGGATTAGAAATGGAGGAACCTCGCATAGTACAAACTATGCTATGTATGGGGTGTAGTATGAGAGTGAAGAAAATTTCTGGACTGCCAGACAAGTAATTCAACATTTTAAGGGGTAGTAGACATACCAGTACCATGTTTTTTCTATTCCTGAAATATGTAAGAAGCATACACTATTGTCAAAATCTCTCAACCAGAATAAGAAAAGATTACGCGCAAAATACTGTAGCCACTTCTGAATATGCTTGAAAACAAATTTGGGCTTTTTCTGAGATTATAATTTAACAATAAAACCCTTTTTATTTGTATGTCTTTCAAAGTACAGAGCAACATAATCTTGTTTGCTCTCTGTGCAGGTTGTTGCTTTTATGAGTTCCTTATACTCATCAGTTTTAATTTATAATAAGTGATCATACATTATTTAATTACCCAAATACAGACTGTACTTTTTAAGCTTAACATTTGAATAATTTATCTATTATGTGGTTTATTAGTAAAATCTTTATCATGAAAAGCCAACATTGATAACAGGTACCCAGAGCTGAAAGTCAAATTGAGAAGAGAGAGATTTTATAGGTGTAACAGGAGGAAAACTTTGTAGTTGCACTATGAAACAGTATTTAGTGGAGGGTGGAATGCAGATGGAAGAAAGAGAATATTAATGGAGGAACAGCAAAAGAAGGATAGTGGCTGCAGCTACAGGCCGAAGGGACGCTGCAGATAACCTTAAAGTAATTTCTAAAGTGCACTGAGCACTACCCCTCTAAAGCCTTGTACACATTATGCCATCACGTATCAGCTACGTGATGCAGTAGTGGTGTTGAAAAAAATTAATAACGGCCAAACTGTACTGCAACACTGCTCACTTGTTCTCGCAGTTCAGCTTTCAACGGCAGGATATCTGCCGATGATGTACTTTGCCAGGAGAGACTACTGTGGGGTGTAGTTGCTCTGTGTGATGCAAAAAAGAAACTTTTGAGGAAGAAACTTAGAACCTTTTGGTGTAAGCAATGACTTTCTCAGCGACCCCTGAAGGGAAGCTTCCACGAAATATTTTTGGAGCTACAAGTAAAAAATCCAGACTTTGAAAATTACACAAGAATGCCAATCCTTGCATTTTATAAATTGTTGGAAAAAAATTGAACCATATATCTGTAAGCAGGACACCAGCTTTCGAGACAGCATATCACCAGCTCGTTCTTGCAGCTGGAGGATCGTATGCAAGCCTCCAATAATCAACCAGGATTTCAAAACAGAGCCTCAGTCTAATCATCCCCGAAACCTGTGAAGCCATCTATAATGTCCTTAGGGAGAATTATTTGAAAGTAAGGTTCAAATATAGGTACAAAGTACACAAATATTTTTTTATTACAAGAAACGCAGCTCATCAAAACACCATAACTTTGGAGCTCCAGACTTCTGTGATGCTTTGATTCCAGACATTTCCCTGTAGAATTGTGTCTTCAGGGTGCGCAGCTTTTTAGTAATGTCTTCATTCTGCATTTTGTACAGTTTACAAAACTCGATAACTCTGATTTTATGGTTTCCAAGCTTGCACTCCTGATGTTTCTCATCTTGTGATGCTTGCATTTGATCTTCCAAACAGATGGATGTTCCTTCAGTAATTCACTAAAATGTAATGTTAGTCCTTGTTCTCTCAAGGGGTTTGGTGGGTGGTGGTGAGCAGACATCCTCCCCCTCTGAACGTTGGTGCATCACTGAGCTGCGCAATGAAATGGCTCGGCCCCAACAACTCGTTGGTGATGCTGCTTCATGTTGAAAAAGCAGTTTTTCAGCGCATCCATCTAAGACTGCGAGCATCATGATGCATAGTGTGTACGGGACTTAAGGGGAAACCAAAATTAGTCCAGTATTAAGTGGTTAACTTTGATTATGAATAGGAGTAATTTTCTTTTATTCATGATAAATTTAATTAGAGAAATTTGCATTAATTTCCATGTGTTGTACTTATTTTTTTCAGAGTGTAACGTATGAAAAGAAAAAGTTTGCTGAATTCCTGAAAACACAGAATGATGGCCTAGAATTAACACGTGAATGGCTTGTGAGCCATGTCAAACCAGAAGACATAGCTGCTGCAGATGATTTGTCTATGAGGAATATAGTTAGCCTGGTTATTAACAGAGCATATATGGAGCTTCTGTCATGGCCAGATGAAAGGTTGCTTCCAGAGGTAAGTTTTTCAAATAAAATGGTTTTTTTTTTGTGTAAGCACTTAAACTTTGTCAGTGGCATAACACATTTTTATCATTCCTAGAATTATTTCTCAACATTCTGACCGACATTAATAATTGGGTTTTGAATGGCATAGGTATTTTAAAATTTCATCAGCTGTATGATAATGGGAACGAAAAGAATTTGAATGTTTTGTTATTCTAGAATATTTTCATGTCACTTATTTACTCTTTTATATCTTTGATCATTTAAAAATATTAGTACAATAATAATGTTTTTTCTTGTTTTATTTTAGACAGTTGTGTTGGATGGCAGCAGATTACTTGAACTTAGGGACCGCATGAGTCAGGTGTGTGTATTAGGAGCAGTTTTGCTCGTCACATTTTCATCTGTTGGTCCAATTGTAACACAACCTGATGCCTTTAAGCTGAAGTTGAAAAGAAACCTGTGCATTATACTTGATCCAGCCCTGTCAGAAAAGTAAGTGAACTGCAAGGGAATTTTTTTGTTTAAGGATTCTCTCTTCTCTCTCTCCTCTATTCCTCTCTCTCTCTCTCTCTCTCTCTCTCTCTCGTCCTCTCTCTCCTTCTCTTCTTCTCTCCTTCTCTCTCTCTTTTTTATTTTTTCTCTCTCTCGTTCTCTCTCCTCTCCTCTCTCTCTCTTCTCTCTCTCTTCTTTTTTCTTTTTTAACATTTTGATCTTGAAGAGTATTGTAGTGTATAAAAAAATAGTCAAGAAAATATTTTACAGCAATCCTTTTTTAATCCAGATTAACCCTTAAGGGACGGGCTAAGTAGTATATATTAAGCACACCCCATGACCGGCAAACTTTAAGCTTGGCCAATTTAAGTAAAATTGCATCATTGGAAAGAGGAAGATATGCAAAAATGCATGGTTTAAAAAATTTTCCTTACCTTTAACGAGAAGAAAGTGACTATGGACAACCCCATGTGGGGCCTCTTTTACAAGACACTCATAAAAATATGCTAATTTTACTAAGTTATACATGTTTTTTCTAATTTATTTTGTAAAATTATACTTAAAGCTCACACAGTATCGTAACAGATAAGAACTAAAATTCTGAGTATAATTGTTGTAAAATTTATGAGATTTACTCAAATGGGGAGATGCAGTAACTTTTTGAAAGGTATAAATGTTTTTTTATATTTCTTTGCAAAATTACAATTATAGCTGACATACTATTATAAAAGATAAGAACTAAAAGCAACAGCAATTTATGAGTATATTAACAAATAAATAAAAAAAGATTGTCATGGGATAGAGAGGGCCAGTATATTCCCACATCAACTCAAGGCATTCTGACCTCTTCGCTCTTTCCTGTGCTGAGCTACTACAGTTGCCACATGTCATTTATGGACCATTGAAGTACTATGAACATCTTTAATGCTAAATTCATCCACATCATATGGTGCATAATATTAATACATACTCATACAAGTTAGCCCATCCATCACTCAAAACCTGTTATAGATACACATATGATGATGCTGATGCCTGTCCTTTAAGGATTAATACATTCAATACCCGGTTGGATATTGGAAATTTCCGATATCATGAAAAAACACCGCAAATATGAAGTGGCAATTTCCTTACCTTTTTCTACTTGTCACTACATAGGTTTGTATATGCTTATAACCAACAACACAATACACTGTATGTACAGTACTGCATGCAAAACAAAAACCAAACTGTACAGTATACTGTATGTAAGATGTTTAACAAAAAGGTATACATACATGTACATGTATTAATGCACAGGCTGAGAAAAGCCATTAGTAATTTTATTTGGGAACTTTCAATTAATAACTAGAACCTATCAGGCCGAGTAGGTTGGAGGTATATTCCGAGAGATACATTTTTTATTTACTTAGTGATGCCTCTGCTTTTACTAGAGCTGTCTGCAGTATGGCCAGTGAAGATTATTACGAACATGCCGCTTCAGAAAACTGTACTATCAGAAAATAGATCAACTGATTACATTTTCTTTGAACCACATTATACAAAGCTAATATAGATGTTAAAATAAATTTAATCTTTGCTCTTTTGATTATAAAAGGATTGACAGTTCATTCCTAACTCCATTGAGGTAATACTATCTTTCACAGATTGGTCACATGTTTTACCCATAGTTATTTGATGACTAACCCTCATGGCCCAGCCTCACAATACAGAATGACTCGTACAGCTATACACATTTGTGTCTTCAGTTTTCTATTAATTACAGATTTTTAAATAAATTAGTTTTAAGAAGTTTTCTCAAATCTTCAGCATTTTTTGTTTATTCAGTCTTTAGAAATTGAATGTTTTAAGTTTTAATTTACTAATATGATTGTTAGGATTGAACCCTCAGGGCAGCATTTTGAATCACAAATGTCAACTGGGTAGGCTGGTTGAACTGCTTATTAAAAATACCACTCTGCAACCTAATTTAAGCAATATTTTTAATGTATTTTAGAAGATTGTTAATATTGAACACTTTTCATTTAAAACTTGTTTGTATTCTGATGGGAGTGACTGATTGATGCATGTTGTTTTGAGTAATTTTCATTGAAAAGTTTTGTATATGAGAAAAATTGAATAGTAAACAAGTTTTTTTAATGTTTTAGAGATACAATGGATGTTATGGACAACATTGCTGAGCAAGTTGTTAAGGAGGTAGATGACCATCTTAAAGAAAATGAAAAACCACCACTTCCTGTGTCGGCCAGAAATGCATTAAAAGCCCAGGTTCTTGAAGTAAAAAATGTCGACCATCGTATTAGGTCCCTTATCAGTAAGTATCAAAGTATAGTCATTTTCTCTGTAATTCTTGTATACCTGGGTTGTATAATTGTATGATTACAGCATTGTGATTATAGTGTGTAGCTGTAGACTTGGAAATGTCATGGATTTCTGTAAATGTATAATCAGTAATTGTTTGGACTCTGTAAATGTATAATCAGTAAGGGTTTGGACCTTTTGGATTGTTTAACCCTTAAACGCCGACTGGACGTATTTTACGTCAACATTTTTTGTCTCTCGAGTGCCGACTGGACGTATTTTACATCGACATACAAAAGTTTTTTTAAAAATTCGCGGAAAAATACTTTTAGGCCTACCAGCCGAAAACTCTTGAATCACGCGCCTTGGGGGATGCTGGGAGTTTACGGATCAAGGTGTTGTTTTGTTTACAATCGTTACGCAGGCGCGCAAGCGCGAATTTCTTTCTTGCCGCACTAAAAAGTATCTGTGACACATCTCGGAAATTATTTCGTCACTTTGACATAATTTTTGTACCATTTTAAATTAGCCGTTACATGAAGTATTATATATGAAAATGTGCGCATTTTTATGAAAAATACAACAAAAAAATACACATGATTGTAGCTTTTATCAGTTTTGAGATATTTTCATATAAATAACGATAAGTGCCAAAATTTCAACCTTCGGTCAACTTTGACTATCGAAATGGTCGAAAAACGCAATTGTAAGCTAAAACTCTAATATTTTAGTAATATTCAATCATTTAACTTAATTTTGCAACTAATTGGAAGTCTCTAGCACAATATTTCGATTTATGGTGAATTTATGAAAAAACTTTTTCCTTACGTCCTCGCGGTAACTCTTCCGAAAAAATCATACATGCGATTGTGGTAATGTTTGCACCATTTTAAATTAGCCGTTACATAAAGTTTTATATATGAAAATGTGCGCAATTTCATGCACAATACAACTAAAAACAACCCATTGTTGTAGCTTTTATCAATTTTGAAATATTTTCATATTAAAAATGATAAGTGACAAATTTTCAACCTTCTGTCAACTTTGACTCTACCGAAATGGTCGAAAAACGCAATTGTAAGCTAAAACTCTTACAGTCTAGTAATATTCAGTCATTTATCTTCATCTTGAAACAAATTCGAATAGTAATATTCAGTCATTTATCTTCATCTTGAAACAAATTCGAAGTCTCTAGCACAATATTTAGATTTATGGTGAATTTAAAAAAAAATCTTTCCTTCTCTCAGCACGCGGATTCTCAGCCACAAATCTCCGAAATGCGTACGTTCCATTCTCGGAATATTTGCTCCGTTTCATATTAGGAATTTCATAGAGTTTTATATATGAAAATGTGCGCAATTTCATGTAGAATAAAACAAAAAATATTTGAAGGTTGTAGCTTTTCTTATTTCCGAAATAATTGCATATAAAAAAATATATATATAAAAAATTCGACATTCGGTCAACTTTACCTAGTCAGATATGGTCGAAAACTGCATTTGTAAGCTAATATTCTTACAGTATAGTAATATTCAATCATTTGTCTTCATTTTGAAAGAAATTGGAACTCTCTAGGACAATATTTAGATTTATGGTGAATTTTTGAAAAAAATATCTGTTTACGTCCGTGCGTTACGAATTCATGCATTATTTTGTGATAATATTTTCTCTGTGTTGCTTTTATCGTTTTACAATGTGTTATATACCAAAATGATCGCAATTTAGTGTACATTACAACGAAAAAAGAAGTAACTCGTTACCTTTAACCGTTTTGCGCACAGCGCGATTTGAATACAATTATATATGAAATTTCGTTTTTGCGCTATCATATATCGCATTATTTATATATGATAATGATAATTTTTTTCATTTCTGATGGTTGCATACTAAACTTCAGCCAATGACAAAAAAAGGAGCCAAAAATGAACTCTTAATCTTGAAAACTAAGCGCGCTGTGAATTTTTGAAAAAAATATTTTTTCCGCTTTTTTTTCGTAGGTAAGCGGGCAATGGAGTTTGTGAGTGTCATCATGAATTCTACAACTGCTCGTCCTGTCCAAATCCCGCCTGGTCTTTCAACCTTGCAAGAGGAATTGGCACATATCTGTGGAACTCTGATTAGACTGGTAACACACAATCGCTCGGTATTTGGAGAATATTATGGTGACATTATCTCAAATCACATAAAACGGGCGAAAGAAACTGGGGCAGAAGACAGCAGTGATAAGAGTGAAGCTAGTGCAAGTGTTTAGTACACAAGTCAAACTGGAGAAATCCTGTGAAAGGTCCGGAGTGTCTTGAAAATGTTGAAGTGTAATAGGAGTGCGTCAGTGTAGATATTAAACTATTGGCAGAAGCCTATTTTGAATAGTAAGTAACCTCCTTTTTTATAGTAAATTTTTTATGTTGAACTGTAAAATAGGGTATACTGTGTAAAAATGCATAATTAAGATTCAATATGAAACAATTAGAAAATGTCTCTCTTGTGGATTTAGAACACAGAAAGCAAATATTTGTTGAGAAATATAAAAGCCTTTACTTTCATGACATATGGGGCCACCCCATTGTATTAGTATTGATCATAATGGTCAGGGTGAACAAAAAAAAAAAAAAAGGCAGAATATCTGTCATAGGCAGGATATACAATAGTGTCAAAAACTTGTATTTTGCAACAATGAAAAATAGGGTACAAATTTTAGTGATGTTTTTATTTCTACAGGAGTTATTGGAATAAGCTTCGTAACTATTAACTCTTTCTTTTAAAAAGTTAGGATAAGCAGGTAAATTTGGGAGTCAGTATTTTAACCCTTCCTCAACATCTTTGTATATATATCTTTATTTTATACTATTTAAATAGTTTTCTTTTCCATAACCCTCTCAAAAATTGTCCTAAATCTTCATTCCATCTAATTTGTGTAAACTGAGGAATGCTTATCTAACAAGTTCTTTTAAGCAGTTAAATCATTCCTGTTTTACATTGATTTATGGAATATATTTTTTCACTGAAGTAAAGTTTAGTCTGTGGGTTAGAGCTTACTAGGATTGTGACTGTGAAAGCTCTGTGTGATGTACCAGTGTAATCTTGATGAGTCTTTAATAGTATTTTTATATGCAATTTTCAAGTGCTTCTGACAATGCATTTTTGCTGGCAGTGCAATATTTTTGAATGGTTGAGACAGCTTGATTTCTACGGTAGCTTGGATTAGAAAAAGAAGCACTATACTAATCTTTGTCTTTCATTTACAGTAATTGCCACATGTAAATAAGATTCTGTAATCATTTATACTGTAATACCAGATTTTAAAATATGCATCTTTAATTACTTCTGATGCAACCATACATTTATGGCTATCCTCTTTTGATTTGCAAAGGATTAAATGGTATGGCTTTGAGATACTTTAGTTTTTTATGAATGTGTAATTTAGAAACAATTACCTAAGCATAAAAAAGAAGAGGAGCCAAAATCATTCTTTGAAACTTACTTCACAGTTAAGACTTTCCCAATATTCATATGAAAAACTTCACAGTTAAGGCTTTCCCAATATTCATATGAAAATTGTCATCAAAGTTTTGTAGAGTGATACAAATGAGTGTCATGAAGGCCTCGAGATTGTTATTGGAAAGCATAACTTGCTACTGTCCATAATATCATAAAAAATATTACAGTATGTACTCTTGATCTTTTTCAGCTGGTCTTATTTTCAGGTATATATTTGTTTTCATATGTTGATTTTTGACATGGTAGATATTAAAGCTTCATATATATTATTGATTTTTGACAAAGTAAATATTGAAACCTAAATAAGAAGAAATTGGATAAGTCACTAGTATATTTCTAGTTGGAAAAGTCCCAATATAATGTTTTAAGGAAAAATTTAGGTCCACAACTGGGTGGTTTTATAATTAAAGCAAGACATGTTGAAGTACTGCATTGCATTTGATAAGCTGTAAATTTGCATTTAAAGGCATGTTTTATTTTTTACAACTTACTTGTCAGTAATTTGATGTGTTCTAAATAGCATCAGTCAAGGTGATTTACTTCATTTCTGGTACTTTTTAATTTTTTATTTGATAATCCATAGGGTACAAACTTAGTGAATCAATTTCTTTAGACAGGACAGTCAGGTTTTCCATCTGAAAGTTCCCACCTGTGTAATTCCTGTCCCTCCCTCACCACAGTAATTTTCTTTCTTCCTGTTTTAGTCGTCATTTTATT
Organism: Macrobrachium nipponense; assembly: GCF_015104395.2. Lineage (NCBI taxonomy): Eukaryota > Metazoa > Arthropoda > Malacostraca > Decapoda > Palaemonidae > Macrobrachium > Macrobrachium nipponense. The sequence continues at coordinate 70,548,237 of NC_087205.1, forward strand.
GTAGATTCATGAAAAGCAAGGGTTATGCAATATATTTTTTGCACTAAATTTTTTTTTTTACCAAAACTGCAATTACATTCATCACTGCTTGGAGTTTCATTATCAGGCATAGCAAACTTTCCATTGATAATAATTTCCATTATAATAAATAACCCATATGACCCAGTCCCTAATTTAGGAAAACCTAACAACATAATGTAATGTTATATGATTGTATAGCTTGGAAAAAACTCTTTAGACTTCATTTCAGTTTTTCTAACTGTTTAAGATTTTTAAGAGTTGCAGTCTACTGTATTAGATAGTGTTAATTAAGAACAAACCCTTTGGCCCAACCCTAATAAGAGTTTACATTGCTAACTCAGTGATATGGTTAAACTATTTATTTCCAATATAATACTTTAAGAGGTTCAATCTTAACAGTCCAGTGGAAATTTTAAATAAATAACTTTTAAAAAAAGATAATATCATGCAGTTAACTTGGAAAGAATTAAGTTTTGTTTATGTGGCAAAAGATTTCATAAAATTTTTCATATGAAACTTGGGATTCCCATGGCAACTTGCTTTGATAATTTTTCTGTTGACATTCAGAGACAAGACTGTATGCCATAGTTTACAGAGTAGATTTGATTTATTATCTTGCGTCTCAAAGAGCTAGATTAAGTTGTGGTTCTAAATATTGTATACAAATGCATTTAAAATGCATAATAATGGAATTCAATCTCTATGAGGTTTGTCTCTTAATTTTGTACTGTATATATATTTGTCATATCTTTTTGAGGTTTTATTATATTTTTTAATAGTTCTGCATTGTATTTCATATTTATAGTTTCAGTTATGCAACTAAAAGAGTATGCTTCTGGTTATATGCCTAATTTAAATGACAGTTTTCTTACTTACATAGGATTACCAGCCAATGAATAACTTGTTTATTGTAAAACCATCAGCCTAGTATAGCTGTAATGATTGAAATGCAAAAAAAAAAAAAAAAAAATGTAATACAATCCATTACTAGAACAATGTATTGTAGAAAAGCTTGTACAGAACTATACTACAAACCATATAAATAAAGAAAAAGTTAATTTTTTATTTACTGACCACATATACTATTGATATATGGCATCATGATAAATCTAGAGAAGTTGAATCATTTGCCCATTCAAAGGATCCTTTACTTGGGGATGCTTATAGACTCAAAAGTGGCAAAGGGGTTTTCATCACATCAACTGGTAGACAAGTCCAAAACTGAAGCATCCAGCTCATCTGCAGTAGATCATCCTTGGATACTGGTCATCCCAGGAGAAGCTGGTTTCTCAATATCATCTTCACCTTCGCTCTCTTCAATGGAGACTGAAGGAATTTTGGTCCTTGTTGAGTGATTCTCCCATACTTCTGGTTCCTCTACCAGAGGAAATTAAGGGAAGACTGTTCTCATACACTTTGTAGGAAGGTTGGGGAGCACATTTGGAATATCTAACATAGGATGGTGGGATTACCTAGGAAAAAATCATAACATCCTGGAGCTGAAGGCAATCTTCCCAGTAATTCAGGAATTTCAAGAAGGGTGGTCTTTATGTCTAACAACACTGTACAATGGTATAGTCGCTTCACTTAAGGTAGCTTCTTGGGCGAGCCCTGTGCCTACGAGACATTTGTTTGGCGGCCTCTGATTGGCTGGTACTGGGAAGTAGGCAGCCAACTCAGTGTCTCATATTCTAGTCTGTAGCTTAAAAAGCTAGCAATATGTTTGTGTTAATTCATTTATCATATGTTTTGCACGAGATAGGAAGATTTGGTCATACCATGGGATTCGATATTAATTTTACAACTAAATTTTTCCTGAAATCAATAAGATAAAAGACAAAAGAATTAAGAGTAAAAGTGAAAAGAGAAGCATGTAACTCTTTATACCAATTTTTACTTTTCAGATTTTGTATCATTCATGTCAACAAGACAAAATAAATGTAGTTTTCTCATACAATAAATTCACTCTGAATATGCTGGTACTTTCAGATTTTAGATGAGTGTGATATGTGAAGAGAATATTAAGAATGTCTTATCGCGTTGCATCAGTATTTGACTCGGCCAGAAAGGAAAACAATCTTAATTCTTTGTTGTCTATTACTCCACTGAGATCATTATTTCATGTCGCTCAAATAAGTCTCTGATATCTCTTTTGTTTGAATATAGTATATTCATATAAGAAAATTAGTAGCAATACTATGCTGACCCCAACCTGATTAAACCTTAGGTTGAGGCGAAGAGTGCGAAGTCTGTCCATAAATTTCAAATCTTCCCTGGACTGAATTTCCCGTCGCCCGCCTAGACCTCTAGTGATACCACATCAGATTATTCTTTCTTTCTTTTTTTTTTTTTTTTTTTTTTTTTTCCTCCTTATCCATATATGACATTGGAGTGAAAATGTTTGATTGTCATAATGGGAATTCTGTGCTTTTATTTACACAGAAATTAATGACATAATACAGTTAATATTGTCAAAACTGCAAACTTCTCATATTGCTAATTGGCAACTGTTAATGGATGCTGAGGACCAACACAACAGAAGCAACATAAGACATTCTTCATATTCTCTTCACATTTTAAATGCATCTAAAATCTGAAAGCACCAGTGTATTCAGGGTGAATTTATTGTATGAAAAAAAGTTTAATTTTATCTTGATTGGATGAATGATGAAAAATCCAAGAAGTCAAAATAGGTATAAAGAATTACTTGCTCTTCTCTTCACTTTTACTTGTAGTAATTCCTTTGTGTTTTATCCTATTAATTTCAGGAAAAAATATTTATTTGTACAATTAGTATCAAATCCCATGGTATGACCAAAACAATCCTATCTTATGCAAAACATGAGATAAATGAAGAAACAAACATAGTGTTGCTAGTTTTGTAAGCTACAGACAGAAATATGAGACACTTGAGTTGACTGTCTACCTCACGGTACCAGCCAGTCAGAAGCCGCAAACCAAACATCTTGCAGGCACAGGGCTCACCCAAGAATATACCCTAAGTGAAAGCAACTATAGCTTATGTCAGCAAACGGGTGGCTAGTGTCGTATCAACTTCACGATTTGACTGTACAATTTCACCAGTGGGTAGTCTCCAATTCAGTATTTCGGCCAGATATATTCCAGGCAAGAGGAATTTTGTAGCAGACAAACTTGGCAGTCGGAGTCAGGTCCTGGGGACAGAATGGTCACTTCATCAAGTAGTAGTGGAAAGGCTATTCCATATGTGGGGAAGGCCTACAGTAGACCTTTTTGCAACAAGGTTCAACAGAAAACTAGAGGTTTTTTGTTTGCTCATTCCAGATTCCTGGGTTGTGGCAGAGAACACCCAACAACATCCTGGAAGCATATGCCCTTCCACCCTTTTGCCTAATCTGTGAAGTGACTAACTGAGTGATGATCTCCCAGAACCTTACGATGGCTGACCTTAGTGGCTACCTTTTGGCCACAAACAGAATGATTTCCCAATCTCTTAACCTTGTTGACCAATGCTCCGAGGGAGCTCCCCCCATTGCACAACCTTCTTTGCCTACTACACATCGAGAGGTTTCACCAATCAGTAGGGTCTTTATCTCTTTATGGCTGGACACTATTAAGTATATCTCTTGCCAAGTGAAAGGCTTTTCCTGCAGAGCAGTAAAAGAAATGTCGCATTGCCTTAGATCATGTACAGCTGTGTATCAGAGTAAATGGGCAGTCTACTAAGATTGGTGTCATCAACAGGATTTTACCAAGGAAAATCGGCAGTGTACTAAGACTAGTGTTATCAACAGTTTCTCTCCTGTCAGAACTTCTATTCAACAAGTAGTGGACTGCCTCATCTTTCTCTGTATGGAGAAACTCACTGCTTATTTTGATAGTTAAAACACAAAAAATAAAAAGTAAAAATGCTAAAACACAAAAATATGAAAATACAGTAAATTGTGAATATTTCTCAGTGAAAAATACAGCGAATATTGGGTACAATGGTCCCCCATATTCACAGGGGATGTGTACCAGACAAACCCCTGCCCTCCACGAATGTTTAGAATCCGCAATTAGTTGGAACCCCAATAGAAACGCTGGAAACTACCTTTGTTCATACGCGAACAAACCTTCGGTCTTAACAAAAGGATCATTTCTAGTGCCTAGCTGGATCAGGTTAAAAAACAGATGAAAGCAAGGAATCTTGTAATATCTGGCAATGCATGCGTAGATTGGGTGAAGGAGGGTCGAAGACCATTCACCTATGATCAAGCATCAGTCTTTCTTTTGACCGCCTGGGCGAGAGTCGTGTTAACCTCTCTTGGCCTTTTCCCGGTTCATTGCTAGTTCCGCTTGCGTTTAGTGTGTGTGTGTGTGGCTGGTATTATGGCTGCTTCTGCTCCTCGGCGTCAGCGTATGTGCCCCGGAATTACAGATTTTCCGTGTTCTCGTTTTCTGGCTTCGGCAGTGACCGACCCTTGCATCACGTGCAGTAGGTGTTGTTCTAATTTTTGTACTATTACGAATCCTTGCATAGAATGCCGGGCATGGCCTAAGGAGCAGTGGAGGTCATTTTGTGGCAAGAGAGAACATCGGAGGGTTTCGACTCTTCCTACTTGGGAAGGTTTTGCGCCTCTTTCCAATGTTTCGTCTCTGCAGTAGTCAACCCTCATAGTAGTGTTGTCCTTGCGTCTCCTTCCTTTTCCTCCATTGATTCGTCGATGGAAGTATCGGGAGGCCACCTGGCTAATGTTTGTAATGTAGCCCCTTCTTCCTTGGGAGTTTATTTGATTCAAGAGAAGGGTGAGCCTATTTCATCAATCTCTTCTCTTCCAGAGTCGGAGGCGTCCAAAATGGCAGCGATTTGGAAGACGCTCGGGCTAGGAAGTCCCCAGTCCTTGGAGGGGGTTGCTACGCATTTTGTGGAGGCTCGCACCCCCCTCCCCACTCTGGCCAGGCCATCCCCCCTCCTCCTGGCCTCGTCTTCGTGGGTAGCAGCATTCGGCATCTTGTACTGCTCCGCCAGTGTCTGCTGCCACTTCGAGTCAGAGTGAGACTGTGGCGTCAGCCCCGTTGATGATGTCACGGGATCCATCTTTGTGTATTCCTTCGCCAGTGGCGTCTGATTCTTCCTCGCACCGAGGGGAAGCCGTGACGTCACCACTACTTGTGACGTCACTCCCATCGATGACGTCTCTCCCAGTCGCCTCTGATCTACCTTTCTCAGCCGTGATGTCATCACTGCCGCCCAGTTTGCTACATCTCCCTTCCTTGTCATCGGATCCTTCTCTGGCACACCAGTCTGAGGTCATATGCCAGGGAGTGCTTCAGAGGTTGGACTGTATTGGATGTGAAGTTGGCTGCCTTATCGGTTGGGAGGACTGGTAGGAAACGTTGCTTTGTCCCTGCCTCCTGAGAAGAGTGCACATAAGAAACCAGTGCTGTCTTCCTCTCCCTCTTCCCCCTCTATGCCCCGTCGGTGTATCAAGCATTGGAAGGCTAAGGATTTTGCCCTTCCTTCGTCTTCAAGGGAGGAACAACGCGAACATGTTCCCGAAAGTGCTGTTGTTTTGGGCAGTCTTAGGGCGTGTGATCTGCAGGAGATGCTTCGTCTTCTGCCTTGAATCTCGGGCGTGTTACCCCCCACCCCTCAAGTCCATGCACATCACGAGCGTGTTGCAACCTCCCCTGCCCGTGCACGTGATGTTAGTGCTCCTCCTTCTCTAAGGCCTATTTGTCGCCGTAAAGATCTGAAGGAGCCTGTCAAGAGGTCGAAGGTAGTGAGCACGGAGTAGGTGCAGCAGGAGTGTTTGCCTGCCTCTCTCACTGGTGCTTCCAAGAGTTCGACTCTAAGGGATTCTCCTTCGATCTCGATTATTCGAGTTTCCCCCCCATCTCACGTACGTACATCCGCCACGCCAGTGACCATTCATGGACGTGGAGTCATTTGTTGAGGTAAGTGATGTTCCTATTGTTATAGTGGGTTCATCTCAAAAGCTGACGCATAGACCCAGCGCAGACAGGTTAGTTGGGGTTTCAGGCTGTTTGGCTGCTAACCCTGCTGTTAATTTTGGTGGGGGAGGTGCCTTGGAGGAGCCTACACATCCTTCTTGTCGTCAGTCTCCGTTGCCGGAGCAGGAGGAGGGAGACATGCAAAAGTTGTTTTCCTCTTCGGAAGTTGTTGATCTCATTTGTGGGTTTAACAATTTGGAAAGTAGGACTTAGGCTCGTTCGCCTTACACTCCTTGCTTGGAAGCCTTGGTGGGAGTTACTTTCTTTGTCAGGGCATGTTCAGTCGGTCTTGCAGAAGGTTAACACCTCTGTTTCGGACCGGGATGGTTCACTTCACTCTAGGGGCTCTACCAAACTACTACCCCCCCCCCCCACCCCCCCAAAAAAAAAAAAAAAAACAAAAAAAAAAAAAAAAAAAAAAAAAAAAAAAAAAAAAAACATAGGAAGTACTATGCTATGAGCTCTGCTTTTTTGTTGTCACGCCATCTTAACCCAGACGTCATTCGCCTGAAGTCGGGACTGACTTTGGAACAGGTGAGGTTGGTGGCTCCGTCCTTGTCTCTGCAAGATGCCTCAGCTTTGGAATCTACGGCGACCTCCATGTTGCAGACGCTTTCTTGGCTGGACCTCTGATCTGTGGTTATTGCCAAGATAGCTTCCGACAGGTCCCCAGAAGGGTTGGTGAGTGCCTCCTCGCTTGCCAGTCTGTTGCAGTCCGGGGGCAAGGCGTTTTCATATTGGCTCACCTCAGTGCTAATTTATGGGCTAATCTTCTGATTGGAAGGGACGCGGCTTTGTCTAGGATGGAGAGATTGCTCGACACTGAGTCCTTGCTGGCATTGAGGAACGGAGATCTGTTGGAGTCCCAATTTTTGTTTCCTTGGACACAGCTTGAGAATGCAATAGACCGGCGCCGGGCTGACACCAAAGACAGACTGGTGCACTAGGCTGTGTCTAAGTCGGAGTCTCATCCTCGGAGATGTCTGGCTCCTCCTCCTCCCCCTGTCCAGCAGCAGTCAAAGAGATTGCCGCCTGGTAGACCGTCGAGGACCTCGAGTTCAGCAGGGCCTTCCTGTTCGACACAGCCTAAGTCAGAAGATCAACGCCCCTTTTACTCTCGTTCCTTTAAGCTCGTAGTAGCCATCTTGCTTGGTGAGACGTACCCGCGTGAAGTCAGATTAATCAACAGATATCACAAGTTTAACATACGACTAGAATTTGAGAAATATCTAGAAGTGTTCGTGAACTATCGGTGATAAGATTAGTGTGAAAATAGTAGGAATAAAGCGTCTTCTAAGTTAGTTTATCAAGTGTAAATACTATAAATCAGAACAAGATGGCGAAGTAAAGTTCCAACTGTGGGAAGGGAAAGGTGGCGTAATTTGGCGTGTTTAGCAGATTCGCAATACGATGAGGTAGCAGGAAGGGAACTGGCATTTCTCATCTATGAAATCAGCAACAGTCCTAACCAAAAAGATACAAAAGCATTCATAGATATATTAGAAGGATATAATCCTTCAAACTGGAACAAATCTAATGAAACATCTTGAAAATAATTGAAGAAATTCCAAATAAAATCCAAGTGGTCAAGAGACTCATAAAGAAAAATATACATAAACCAACATATTCCGACAAAGAAAATGAATAAGGTGAATCTTGTGAATATCCTAATTGATGCATTAGGAAAAAGAATGCCAAAAGCATGCAAACTGTGTAAGGTTTGTATAGCATAGTCAATCCACAAAACCTAATCAGAAAATGTACTGCATGCACATTCCGACCCATCCACAGTGTGCTGAGGTAATACAAGATTTGAGAAAAGATACAAGAATTTTTTGTTCAACATGTCTATCATGGATAGACAATGTTATTAAATCAAGATTGAATGTACAAATAGTTGAGGATGAAGAAGAGAGGAAGAGGAAGAAGAAGAAGAAAAAGAAGAAGAGGAAACGGAAGAGAAGTAAACAAAAATGAAATGACAGAAAAAAATAAGGAAAACAAAGAACAAGATAAAAGTATGGATGCAGAGATACTCATTGATACTACATATGAGGCAATAAAGCAGCATACCTACGAAGAAATAAATTACGATATGACAACAGAAAAGCAAATCCCGAAGAGGCTCTACCCAGATCTACACAATGACGGGAAAGAGGAAAAAATAGACAAGAAAGACAAAATCTGCAACCTTTTGAAAAGAGGGAATTGCAGATTTGGAGAAAGATGTTACTACAAACATCCTAATATATGTCAAAACTATGAAATATATGGTAAATGTGCATACTTAGATGGATATGGGGATGATTGCAGAGATCTGCATCCAAAAATATGTAAAAACCTAAAAGAAGGAAAAGGATGTAAGTTCGACAAAAAATGCAAATATATGCACCCTGTAGCCATGAATCATAATCAAATAAATAACCAACCAAGTAATAAAATCCAAAATAAGAAAGAAACAAATAAAGAGAGAAATCAAGAATATCAGGTAAAAGAGAAAAGCAAACCACCAATGAGATATGCAGAGGTGTCAGCAAAAAATTTCAAAGCATCAGCTCCGAAATTCTACTCAAGAGATAATAACTGTATTTATTATGCATGAGGATATTGCAGAACGAAAGGAGAAAAATTGCAGATTCAGACACAAAATGAATAATTATGATGAAGGAAGATCAAATATTATGGAAAAGTTGGATTTTTTAATGTCAGAATTTCTGGAAATGAAAAAAGAACAACATACCAGAACAGGAAAGAGACATGGGAAAATCCTTATTACTACCATTATTAAATGAAGGAGAAAAACACGCAAACCATCATAGTGATGAATGCGCAGGGTTTAGTTACGAGTAACTCAAAAAGAAAAATAGAGTACTTAGAAGAACTAACCCAAAATGAAAAGAAAATAGATATAATGAATATAAGTGAAACCTGGTATTCCCAAGAGACTGGGAATGATGATCAAATAAAAGGGTTCCAAACTTATAGATCAGATAGAAAAAATAGGAATCAAGGGGGAACCGCAATATATGGGAAAGACAAAAAACAAGGAAAAATATATGAGAAATATAGTAACTCAGAATGTGAACTAATAGCGGTAGAATTTGAATCTGAAAAATTGATGAACATAGTAATATATAGACCTCCTAATACTAAAGAGTTTGACTTAATAATTGAAAAATTGGATGATATATGTAGAAATCACAAGGACTGGACTATTCTCCTATCTGGTGACTTCAACTTTCCTTTCGTAGAATGGAAAGAACGAATAGGAGATTGTGGTTGTACTTATACATATAAAAAAGAGAGTAATAGTAGTGCAGAAGATAAGAGGCAATTTGAAAAGCTATTAGATATGCTACTAGAATACAACATTCAACGAATAAATCACCTGCCAACAAGAAAGGAAAATACTTTAGACCTAGTATTTGTGAACGAGATGAATTATGTTAAAGAAATAATAGTTTTATAATGCGAGTATTTCAGACCATAATGTCATAGAATTAAACAGTTCATTCCAAAGCAAGTGAAAATAGAGATAAGCAAGAAATGAAAAAGTGGGAAGGATATGGAAAATACAACTTCTACAGTAAAAATATAAAATGGTCAGAAATTAATGAAGAATTAAACAAAGATTGGGATAACATTTTTCGTAAGTGATGACATAGGGTAAATACGGAGATATTATATAAAATATTGGAGAAAATAGTGGAAAAATATATACCGAAGAAGAAAAGTAAACATCATTCATGCATACCAAGAGACAGAAGGATCTTGTTCCAGAAAATCAGAAGTGGAAAAAAGGTCTTGCAAAAGAAAAAAATGCATGGAAAGTTATAGAACTAAAAAGTAAGATAGAAAAATGCAGAACAAAAGATATACAATCAAAAGAAAATGAAAACGGGACTTGGAAGAAAAAACCCTATTAAATATCAAGCAAAACCCAAACTATTATACTCATATGCGAAGAAGATGAATAAAAGAAGAATAGAAATAGGCCCTCTGAGAATTGAAGGGAGATTAACGAATGAAAAAAAGGAAATTTGCAACATACTGGCAGAACGATATAAGAGAGAATTCACCCCTAGAATAGATAATGAAGATAATGATATAGAAGTAAGGGAAGAAAATAGTGAATATTTAGCTGACATAGAAATTAATGAAGCTGATATTGTGCAGGCAATTAATGAAATTAAAAAATGGAGCTGCTGCAGGGCCGGATGGAGTCCCTGCTATTTTGTTAAAGAAAGTAGTTCATTCTATCGCAAAAGCCACTTGCAATATTATTAAGACAAAGTGTAGATACAGGCAAGATTTATGATGAGCACAAATTAGCATATACACCCCTTACTTTCAAAAGTGGATCAAGGACTAGAGGCAAGTAATTATAGCCTGTGAGTCTAACATCACATATTATGAAAGTGTATGAAAGGGTAATGAAGAAAAATATTATGAAACATTTAATAAAAAATAATTTGTTTAATATAGGACAACACGATTTCGTACCGGAAAAAGTACACAAACCCAACTGTTAGTCCACCGTGAGAACATATTCAAAAATATGAAAAGCGGAAATGAAACAGATGTGGTTTATCTAGACTTTGCAAAAGCTTTTGACAAAGTAGACCATAATATATTAGCAAAGAAAATTAGAAAAAACAATATCGTAGATAAAGTAGGAAGATGGTTAAAAGAATTTTTACACAACAGAAAACAGATAGTTATTGCAAACGATGAGAAATCGGATGAAACCAAGGTAATATCCGGTGTGCCACAAGGTTTACCGTGCTAGCTGCAATATTGTTTGTTATTATGATTGAAGACATAGACAGTAATGTTAAGGATTCGGTAGTGAGTAGTTTCGCTGATGACACAAGAATAAGTAGAGAAATTACTTGTGATGAAGATAGGAACGCTCTACAAAGAGACCTTAACAAAGTATATGATTGGGCAGAGGTAAATAGGATGGTATTTAACTCTGATAAATTTGAATCAATAAATTATGGAGACAGAGAAGGAAAGCTATATGCATATAGGGGACCTAATAATGAGACAATCACAAATAAGGAAGCAGTTAAAGACCTTGGTGTGATGATGAATAGGAACATGTTATGCAATGATCAAATAGCAACTTTGTTGGCAAAATGTAAAGCAAAAATGGGAAATGTTGTTACGGCACTTCAAAACAAGAAAAGCTGAACACATGATTATGCTTTATAAAACATATGTTCGTAGTCCACTTGAATATTGCAATATGATATGGTACCCACACTATCAAAAGGATATTGCACAAATAGAGAGTGTACAAAGGTCCTTTACAGCTAGAATAGAAGAAGTTAAAGACCTTGACTACTGGAAAGAAAAACTACAATTCTTAAAATTATTATAGACTAGAAAGGAGAAGAGAAGCTACATGATAATTCAGGCATGGAAACAGATAGAAGGATAGCAGAAAATATCATGGAACTAAAAATATCAGAAAGAGCAAGCAGAGGTAGATTAATAGTGCCCAAAACTATACCAGGAAAAATAAGGAAAGCACACAGGACATTAATCCACTACGCACCAGCATCGATAATGCAGCGTCTATTCAATGCGTTGCCAGCTCATCTGAGGAATATATCAGGAGTGAGCGTAGATGTGTTTAAGAATAAGCTCGACAAATATCTAAACTGCATCCCAGACCATCCAAGATTGGAAGATGCAAAATATACCGGAAGATGTACTAGCAACTCTCTGGTAGACATTAGAGGTGCCTCACACTGAGGGACCTGGGGCAACCCGAACAAGATGTAATGTCTGTAAGGTAAGGGGCCCAAGGGGCAGAGGTAAAGGTGGCTGTCAGTAGGTTAGGTGCCTCTCCCTCTCCTGTGCCATGGGTGGGTGGGTGCCTGGCTGGCCATTGGGCCAAGTGGCAGAGTTATGGGGCGGAGAAGTGGGTGGTAGATGTCCTTTGGGTGGGATACCTACTGCCATTCGACTTCTCTCCTCCTCTGCCGGACAAGCCGCAGCTCAGGAAAGCATATCCTCCAAATTCTCTGAAGTTCTTGGCTCTTCTGGAGGAAGTGCAAAAAATGCTGGACAAGGATGTGATAGAGGAAGTAGTGCGTCTGTCCTCGGGGTTTTACAGTCACATCTTCTTGGTGCCTAAGGCGTCGGGAGGATGGAGGCCTGTGATCGACTTATCCACCTTGAATCACTTCAATCAGGAAGACACGGTTCAAGATGGAGACCCTGCGCTCGGTGTTGGCAGCCGTGAGGGAAGGCGACTTCATGCTGTCGATAGACTTAAGGGACGCATACTTCCAAATCCCTGTTCATCCCTCGTCCAGGAAGTTCCTTCACTTCTCTCTTGCGGACAAGGTCTTTTGAGTTCAAAGTCTTGTGCTTCGGGCTGACGACAGCCCCTCAAGTGTTCACAAAGGTCTTCTCTCTCGTGTCAAGTTGAGCCCATGCTCAGGGGATCCGTTTGCTGAGGTACCTCGACGATTGGTTAGTCTTGGCGTTTCCAGGGAGAAGCTGCTGCAGGACAGGGATCCTCTACTTCGGTTTTGTCTGGAACTGGGCATATTAGTCAACCAGGAAAAGTTGAACCTCATACCCACTCAAAGGATTCTCTACCTGGGCATGGTCGTCGATACGACAGTGACAAAAGTTTTCCCGTTGGATCAGAGATTGGAGAAGTTGCGGGCAGTGGTGTGCAACTTCCTGACAGTCACATCAGTTAGCTCATCAGTGGCAGGTTCTTGTGGGAGTGTTGTCTTCCCTGGAGAAGCTGGTCCCTCATGGGCGTCTTCATTTTTGGTCTCTGCAATGGAGACGGGGCGAATTCTGGTCTCTGGCGGGGGACTCTCCCCTGTTAATGGTTCCTCTGTCTTTGGAAGTGAGAGAAGACCTTCGTTGGTGGTTGGACGACCAGAATCTGTTTGAGGGTGTCCCTCTGCGTTCTCTTCCACCGGAATTCCTTCTGTTCTTGGACGCCTCCCTCACAGGTTGGGGTACTCATTTAGGCGGCCTCATCACTTCAGGCATTTGGAGTTTGGAGGACAAACAGCAACATATCAACGTCTTGGAGTTGAAGGCAGCTTTCCTGGGTCTGAAGGAGTTTCGGGGGAAGGTAGAGGGTCATTCTGTCGTTCTCATGTCGGACAACACCATGGTGGTAGCCAATGTAAACAAACAGGAAGGCCTGGTTTCACGTCAACTTCACGCCTTGACCGTCGAGCTTCACCAGTGGGCAGTCAGCAATTCAGTAGAGCTCTCAGCCAGGTATATCCCAGGGAAACGGAACGTGGTCGCAGACAAACTCAGTCGCCGTGATCAGATCCTAAGCACGGAGTGGTCCCTTCATCAAGTGGTGGCAGACAAGCTTTTCCAGATTTGGGGGAGACCCATGCTGGACCTTTTTGCGACACGCTTCAACAGGAAGCTGGAAGTGTTCTGTTCAGTGGTTCCAGATCCTTTAGCATTGGCATAGGATGCATTCCAACATCACTGGGACAACCTGGAGGTGTATGCCTTCCCTCTGTTTTGTTTGATCTATGAGGTTCTGAACAGGCTGATGAGTTCACAGGGTCTCAGGATGCCTCTTGGGCCTCAGGCGGAATGGTTTCCAGATCTGCAGTTGTTGTTGTCAGAGGTTCCAAGGGAGATTCCCCCCTTGGCGACATCTCATGTGTCAGCCCCATGCGGAAAGGTTCCACCAGTAAGTAGAATCCCTGTCTCTTCACGGTTGGAGGCTATCAAGTATCTCCTCCGAGTGAGAGGCTTTTCTCAGACATGTCCAGCAGTCTTAGAAAGTCGACCTCCACGGTTTACCAAGGCAAATGGGCAATCTACTGTGATTGGTGTCGTAAACGGGGTTTTTCTCCACTCGCAACCTCTATTCAGCGAATAGCTGACTTTTTAACCTTCCTCATAGACATGAAACATTTGTCCATTTCTGCCATTAGAGGCTACAGGGCAGCCTTGAGTTTGGTGTCACACCTTAAGGGTATCAACATCTCTTCCTGGGAACTTTCCCTGCCAGTTAAGGGGTTTGAGCAGTCGAGTTCTCCTAGAGAGCTCAAGCCTCCAATGTGGGATGTTTCCTTGGTTTTTAAGAGCTTCACTAAGAGTCCATATGAGCCCTTGCGTCGCTCATCTGACAGGAACCCGACGCTCAAGACAGTTTTCCTTCTGGCTTTGGCATCTTCCAAGAGGGTAGGAGAGCTCCACGGTCTGAGCTATGAGGTGAAGCACACTAGCGGTTGGGGGTCGATGTCCTTCGACTTTGTCCCGGAATTCATGGCCAAGACCCAAAATCCCTCTATGCATGATGACAAGTTCACTTCGTTTTCCATTCCATCACTGACTGACTTTGTGAGTGGCGATGCTCAAGAGCTTTTGTTGTGCCCTGTCTGGGCCCTGCATTGCTATCTTAAAAGGACTTGGCACCTTGGACCAGGCTGCCACAGACTTTTTGTTAGCACAGGCCGTACAAGGACAGGGGTGTCTAAGAATACTATCTCTTTTTGGATACGGGAAGCCATCAGACAGGCATACTTGACTCTTGATGATTCTACCACCACGTCTGTGCAGGCTAGAGTGCATGACGTTAGAGGTGTTGGTCCCTCTCTGGCTTTCTAAAAGAACTTGGCTGTACATAGAGTGCTGAGCGCTGGTACTTGGTTACGCCAGTCCATGTTCACCTTCTATCTTAAGGATGTTGCCCACAGATCTGCAGACACATTTTCCCTGGGTTCTGTGGTGGCTGCCCAACAGGTTGTGTAACTCATGGTTGCCCTTAACAGGGCACCTTTGCACCTTACCTAAGATGATTGTGTGGATGAGAGAATGAGTGAGTTGGCTGGTCTCCTTCTTTCTATCATACCTTTCTTTCTTCCTTCGGGCGGTCTAGGGAATAGACATGTCATTTGCTGGACTGGTCTGATACAGGTGATAGTGTGGTCGTGCAATGTACAGATCTTACCCGCTATTTGGTAGAATATGCTCCACTCCTTGGCAAGGAGGGGTTGGGAGTAATACAAACCCTGGTGTCTTGGTTTGTTATTGGACAGTCAAAGTTTCTCTTTGGTTCCCTATAGTACAATGGTTATCCCATATATCAGGGTCTGAGACATTAGATATCAATCTATCTAGCTTCTCAATGGGCTTCAGTCACTCTCCAAAAACTATTCCTTTTGAGAGCTGGACTGGTGGGTAGGCCCCCAGCTGGTCTAGGATGTCTTATACCTCCCTCCAAGTATGAGTCTATCCTATTGTTAAGAACCCCCCTCTGTGTGTTACGACATCCTGAGTTGGGAAAGACTGATGCGTGATCATAGGTGAATGGTTTTTTACCATCCTTCACCGGATCTAAGCATGCGTTGCCAGATATCACAAGATTCCTTGCTTTCGTCTGTATTTTTAACCGGATCCAGCTAGGCGCTAGAAATTATCCTATTGTTAAGACCTCAGGTTTGTAGCTATGGAAAATACAAATTTTCTTTAAAAATTTGTAATATTTTGGTAGGTAAAACTTAGGAAAAGCCCATTAGAAATTTTTATACCTGGGTTTTTTAATAGTTTTATCACAAAAAGTGCATTTTATGATGAAACTGACAAAAATAGGAATTTGTAGATATTTCTCATAGAAAAATACCGTGAATAGGCGAATTTCCCACGAATTATGAGTAGATATGGTCCAGAGAGAAATCTGAATACGTGAGTCTGCAAATTGGGAGAACATGAATACAGGGGGCCCACTGTATGTACTACAGTAGTACGTACCTCAAGATATGAAATTAATCTGTTCCGAGGCGCCCTTCGTATCATGAGGTTTTCGTATCTTGGACCACATTTTACATGTAAAATGGCTAATCCATTCCAAGCCCTCCAAAACACCCCAGTAAATTAATATTTCCAGGCCTACAACACATGTTCTAGGGTTACGACGCCGATCCGATGGAAGAAATATGACTCCAAAAAGGCAAAATACTGTACATACTTGAGTAATATTCAACTGCATGTAATGTTCAACCCCATTTTTACTGCATATATTAGGACTTTAGCATATGTCCCTTAGCAATAAGCCTAGCCTATGTTAGCGGTTGCTACTGTAGCCTAGTCTATGATTCTGACATCTAAACCTAAGAAGCTAAAAGCTTAGAATATGCCCAAAAAATGTATAAATAATCAGTATGTACTCATTTCAAATAATTATTAATTAATCATTAACTATAATACACAAACAAACAAAAAAAATAACCTTCCAATCGATTGTTTTCATTCAGCTCTTACGAGTACCGAACGAACGCCAAGCAATCACCTTTCCTAGGACACCGTAAGCCATAAATTTTCTATCTCTCTTCAATTAATGAAACTACCAAACAGTATAATAACCATTCATTTCTATTCTTTATTCTATCTTTACCTAACGGAGATACCAAGTTACTGACAGCTATAATGAAACATATACGTAACGTAATATTAAAACAGAAGAATTCTAAAAAAATATGTATGATAGCAGTCTGATTTATTTTATATTTTATATTTAATTCACAATTTTTTTATTAAATGTATTGCATGTACTCATTTCAAATAATGATTAAGTAACCATTAACTATAATAAACAAAAAAAAAAAGCTTCTAAACTTCTGTTCACATCCAGCACTTACGAGTATCGAACGATCGCCAAGCAATCACTTTACACAGTAAGCCATAAATTTTCATTATCTCTCTTCAACTACTGAAACTACCAAACAGTATAATAACCATTCATTTCTATTCTTTATTCTATCTTTACCTAATGTTTTTTTTTTATGAAATGTATTGCATGAATAAGTTTTTCAATTTACAGCATCCTTTTACCAATAGAATACTTAAAGCACAAGGGGTAGATGCTGACCAATAGGAGAGCAGGATCTTATGGGGTGACTAGCATCAGGAACCAATGGGAGAGCGGGAGGATGGTGGCGAGTTTACTCAGTTGGCGGCGCTGGAGTTTTAAAATTGTTCTCGGTGGTCCGGGCGAATCTCGGGACTTTACAGCAACAACCTTTCGTATCTTGAAAACTTTTCGTATGTAGAGCTGTAAAATTTTTTGTATTTGCTTTCGTATCTCGAGTTTTTCGTAAGTTGAGCCTTTCGTATGTTGAGGTACCATTGTCTATAGTCAGTAGAAAAATCCAAAAATAGTGAGGGTTGACTACATTTAAAAGATGCGGATCTATTTTCATT
>NC_087205.1:70565950-70598613 GCF_015104395.2 Macrobrachium nipponense
GGATCTATTTTCATTGTGGGAAGTTTTTATGCTTCTTAAGAGTTTCAAGTAGTCCTGATCCAAAAGAGAACTCAAACCACCTAATTGGGACCTGACCATGGTGCTTAGCCATCTTACTTGCCCTCCTAAGAATGCTTACGGGGCTCAAAAGACAGGAATTTAACCCTCAAGACTCTTTTCTTACTGGCCTTAAGCTTGCAAGGGCTGGAGTTCTGTAGCCTTCGAATTTGTCCCAGAATTCATAGCTAAGACTCAAAATCTCTCTATTCATAATTACAGATTTGAGTTTTTCTCAATCCCCTCTCTTAAGGATTTTGTTGGTGACAACCAACGAAATTATAGTTATGCCCAGTGAAGACACTGAGTAGCTATCTAAAAAGGACTTGGCATCTCAGACTTGATTGCTGAAGACTTTTCGTTAGCACAGGCAGGAACAAAAAAGAAGTGTCCAAGAATACTATCTCCTTTTGGTTACATGTGATGATTAGACAAGCCTACAGTGCTGCTTCATTTCCAGATGAAGATACAGTGCATGCAAGAGAACATGATGTTAAGAGTCTAGGCCCTACCATTGCTTTCAAGAACTATTTGTCAGTTCATAGGATTTTGAAGGCAGGTACCTGGCTTTGCCAAACCACCTTCACATCCCTCTAACTGCAAGATGTTGTTCACAGGACCTTGGACACCTTTTCCTCGGGTCCAGTGGCAGACAGTTTTGTATTTTAACCCAGATATTAGATAAGAAAGTGATAGTGAATGAGATGACTGGCCTTTTTCCTTTCTCTTTCCTTTTCATCTCTACCAACGGGCAATGGAGGGAATAATTCCATCATATGCTGAAACTGGTTAGATGCAGGTGAGTAAGCTTCCATTCTATAAAGTTTTATAACTTTGTTCCTACACAATACGAATTCAGCGCCTCAGTGGCGTGGTTGGTATGGTGTTGGCGTGCCACCTCAGTGAGAGATGTGTATTTCTGGTGATAGAAGCTCACTCTCGATGTGGTTCGGAAGTCACATAAAGCCGTTGCTTTGCTGAATAACCAATGGTTCCATGCAACGTAAAAACACCATACAAACAAACAAACAATATGAATTCTTTACAGAAGTAAGTACCATTTCTGTCTCTTACAAGGGGAGAGAATGGAACAGGCCACAAACAAGATTGGTAGCTGACGTAAGTTTTGTTGTCTCTGACAGTTCTTTGCCATCATCAAGACACAATGTAGATATGTATTTCATAATCTATTAGCCCAGATGTCTGGCTGTTCAGTAAACTTGTACTCAACAGATCTTAAGCTTACAACTCCTACCATGTCCTACCTACGGCCAGGAAGTGAGCCCAGGCGGTTCGAACATCCAGTAAGTTCTAAGACTTTCTTATCCTCCCTCCAAGAGTAAGTCTTCCCTAAGTTAAGACCAAGGTTTTTTTCCATATATGAAGAAATTAAATTTTAAATCAATTTTTATTTTTCATAACTAACAAACCTTTGGTGTTAATGTATATGGTCCACCTCAAGCCACCCCTCATTCTTTCCTGGGCTAGAAAGAAACTGTTATGATGATGAGTAGCTCGGGTACAGCAGGTCATGTAGCTTCCTCCTAATCCCCTACTGGCTGATGGCCATTACCACAATTCCTTTAGTTATTTTTAACTGGACCCCAGCTAGAACCAGAGAATTTACCCCTAGGTTTGCTAGTTATGAAAAATACAAAAGTGATTTAAAATTTGTCATTTCTTTAAGACCTTGAACTGTCATATAGTTTCATATAAATAAAGTTAGACTTTAGCCATCTTGGACATAGGAGTGTTAGGCCTTCTAACACCTTAGATAAAATTCTTAACTTCTCCTCTTACGGGTTTATGTTTGTTTGTATGGTGTTTTTATGTTACATAGAACCAGTGGTTATTCAGCAACGTCCCGAACCACGTTGAGAGTGAACTTTTATCACCAGAAATACACATCTCTCACACCTCAATGGAGTGCCCGAGAATCGAACTTGCGGTCACCAAGGTGGTAAGCCAACACCATACTGACCACGCCACCGAGGTGCTTTACAGGTTTATGGCTGTCCAGGTAAACCGTTATGAGTTTTAACGACATAAGAGCCTTTATTCCACTGCTAACTAAGCAGTTACGTTAGGCACTGTCACATATCTGGGAAGAGCTTACAATTCTGTCTATCCTCTAAACAATGAAGGAAAAGAGAGGTTGCCACTAGACCACTAGAGCAAAGCCAAAGAACGAGATAGGACTTGAAGCTCACTATTATAACCTCTTATTAGGTCTAATCTGGACATTAAGAGAGCCACTTCTTAATTGTCTACAAGAATAGTTACATCCGTCACTGTAACAAAACAGGGAGAAGGGCTTCCTCCTCTATATCTTTTCTCTAAGCAAGGAAAGAAAAGAGGGGGGTCGTCACTAGAGCAAAGCCCCCCCGGCTTGAAGCTCACTAATACACTTTGCCACAACAATAGCTAAAGAAAAGTTTTTTCAAGTTCTTAATTGATGCCCTATCAAAGGTCTTAACCGAGGTTATGTTAACATCTGAAGGCTTACATCAAAATTTCACTGCAAAACA
The DNA here is from genome assembly GCF_015104395.2 of Macrobrachium nipponense. Lineage (NCBI taxonomy): Eukaryota > Metazoa > Arthropoda > Malacostraca > Decapoda > Palaemonidae > Macrobrachium > Macrobrachium nipponense. The sequence goes on from NC_087205.1 coordinate 70,568,536, forward strand.
TGATTGGAAGATTCCAACACAAAAGTTTAAAAGCCTTTTCAAATTTTAAATACTGAACAATATTCCAGTCAGCATGATGCTGAACTGAAAGCAATGTAAAGTGGTATCCTTGATCGCAGTGACAGAAAACTGCTTTGCGTATCTGAAATACTGGTGGAGCTTAAATCAAGACAGAAAACTGCTTTGCATATCTGAAATATTGGTGGAGCTTAAATCAAGAGATCTAGTGGAATAGGTGCTGGATATCAATCACAAGAAACAAAATTCAAAACATAACCACTGTTACTGGCACACAAGTCTAACAGTGGAGGACCTTTAGATTTAAGGATTGCTTCCTTGGGCATTCTAGAAATCTGCTTAGCTTATAACAGGCAATTGACAACCACGGCCGTGAGCAGCTGATGACTTTAGAGCCACTGCCAATCCCAGAACAGGTCTCTTGACTAGGATGTGACTGCCCTGGCTCAAAGAAAAAGAAATAGTCCTCCTTTTCTTGGCCCAAGAATCAGACATGAAGTCCTTAATTCTCTAATGCTTGACTGGAGATCATACAGGGGGAAACAGAGGACTGCAATACTGACAATGACGTAGAAGATAACAAAAATGACGACGCAGAAGACTCATGTCTTTTCTTCTTATAAGCATGATTACACACTTCTCTTCAATCACAGAATCCAGTCTCTCCAACATTGCCTTGACTAGGAAATCTGCAGACGGGGTAGTTGACAATGTCCTCATAGTGGAAGGCTGTGACGTCACAAAAGCAGGCGAATCATGTGAGGAGGATGTTATACCACTGTTGGTAGAACAAGGGGTGACCCAAATTGATGTGCTGTTGGTACCATCTGCATCCTGCTAAATGTGCAGCATCAGACCCCATATACATAGTGGAAACCCGGGGGAGTAGGAACAGCCATGGTAGATAGTACTGGATAGCGGGAAGCCAAGCAGTGGGAAAATAGACCATCCAAAGTTGGTACTCCTGAAAGGCCTAGCAATGACCAAACACTCACCATTTTCTGCGCATCACAGGCTGGAAAGAGGGACAAAGCTGGCGATGCCCTCCCACCCTTCCTGATACTTCCCTCGATGAATTGTTGGAAGAACAGGAAGGGTAAGGGAAAAGTCTAGTACAGAAGGCAAAGCAACCAGAATAGGCCTCTCAAAACAAGGGGCAGCCTCAAGAGGAGGCTGAACAAATAATGAAGGAGACGAAGGACCAACCAACAAGAATGGTGTCTACGATTTCCTATTGTGCTGACCCTTCTCGGAGAACCTCTTCCACTGATCCACCGACCATGAACATTCTGAACAAGGATTAATATCAATTACATTTACTAACACCTACTGCATATTGAATGAGGATCTGTATTCATGAAGGCTTGGAAGTGTGAGCAAGGGAAACCTCCTACACTGGGGCAAAGCCTCTCAGGTTTCCTGGATCTACAGGTAGAGCTAGTACAAAGGTTAGGGGAATCCATGATAACTCAACTTATTGTCACAAGCACACAAATCCCTTACACTAAACAGAAAGAAAACGCAGGCAAACAAAGAACCAGCTTTATGGAGGAAGGAAAGAACAAGACGTCCTCACTCAAAGGTGGTAAAAAGAAAACTGCGATGTCATGAGGCCCAGCTTGTGTCAGTGGCTTTCCACCTAACACGTGGCAGAGAGGACAGATGCCACCACTTTCTTACATATACAATTCTATTGAATTTTTTACTGGTTTCTATCTGTCACTAGAAGATTTATCCTAATGTTAAGACCCCAGGTTTGTTCTGTGCATGAACAACTGGTAGTGTAGTGCTTTGGGCAGTCGTGAACAGATGTGTGCTTGGGTCTCCCTGAAAGTTCCAAAACTTCTGGCAAACCTAAGGCAAAGGAGACTATTTGACTGGAGACCCCACCCTTACTGCCAAGTTGGTCTTCAGTACCAAGGTTTCTTCTTAGAACAAAACTAGGACATGGAATAACATTGCTGGACTCTGTCCAAAGAAAAGGGTAGTTTATTTGCTAGCCTGAGCAAAATTCTTGATTTGACTCTCCTGGTAGTCTTATGTAAGAATCAGGTTCCTGAAGGGAAAGCTGGGGAATAATTAGACAAAAAATGTCCCAAAACCCCTCCTGATACTTTGTACGATGAATTGTTGGAAGAACAGGAAGGAGTATGGGACCAATTGGTAGATTTAGGGTACCTATCCGCGGCGGCCCAGACTATGGCAGTTGCGGTTTTTCTATGCAGTTTTACCTACTGAACAAGAATTTTAAGTAATATTTATTCGGACGACTGTAATTAACCGCCAGGGGCCAGTACTAAACATGGCGAAATACATTGGACGCCCCAATCCCTAGTGGAAGTCGTATCCGCGATTGCGTTTCTTGCAGGGCAATTCTAAAGAATAGTTCTGCACGAACTGCAAGGAACGTAAACGCGGATACGCCATCCACTAGGGATTGGGGCGTCCAATGTATTTCGCCGATTTTAGTACATACTGGCCCCTGGGGGTTAATTGCAGTCGTCCGAATAAATATTACTTTAAATTCTTCAGTAAGTAAAATAACATAGGAAAACGTCAATTGCCATAGTCTAGGCCACCGCGGATTGCTTGTAGAAACACAGAACAAACTATGAAGGAGACAAAGGAACAACCAACAAGGATGGTGTCTTTGATTTCCTTTTATGCTACCCCTTCTTGGAGAACCTCTTCCACTGATCCACCTACCATGAACAATATTCTGAACAAGGATTAGTGATATCACATACATTTGCTCTGCACCTACTGCATTTTGAATGAGGATCCATATTCATGGAGGCTAGAAAGCATGAACAAGGGAAACCTCCTACACTAGGGCACAGTCTCTCAGGTTCCCTGGATTTTTATTTACAGTAGTACCCTGAACTTATGTGAGGTTAGGTTCCAGACCCCCTCACACAAGGGAAAGTTTTGTGTACGTTTGGAATGGTCTCTAAAAATGCTAATAACTGCTTGCTTCTAGTTTGAACACTAAATATGACCCTAATCATGCCCCCTAAGAATTAAGCTACCTTTTAAATGAAATTAAAGTTATTGTAATTTGTTTAAAAGTTAGTTTAATACATTACTCTTAAAAAAAGAGTGACTGGTTGGTATAAAAATAGTTACAGTGGCTACTACATACATACGTATCCATTTTCCTACGTATACTAACATTACCCCTAATTCATGGGATCCCATTTTATTTTTCCCTCAGGGTAAAAGAAGTATTCTTCATGTCACTAGGTGAACTTCGTAAGTCAGTTATAACAAAGGTACACAAGTCAATAAAATAAAGAAAAATGTTATTGTTAGTATACAATAAGGTTTTGTACATACTTACCTGGCAGATATATACTTAGCTTACGTCTCTGACGTCACGACAGAATTCAAAACTCGCGGCGGACACGCGACAGGTAGGTCAGGTGATCTACCTTAACCTTACCCGCCTGCTGGGGTGGCGATGTATGAACCAATCTCCCTTTCCAGCCAGATTTTCTCTTCCACCTGTCTCCTGAGGGGAGGCTGGGCGGGGCCATCAACGTATATATCTGCCAGGTAAGTATGTACAAAACCTTATTGTATACTAACAATAACATTTTTCTACATGAACTTTCCTGTCAGATATATACTTAGCTGATTGACACCCTTGGTGAGGGAAAGGGAGAGACAGCAATATTAACATGGAAAAAAGGGGGGGGGAAACAACACCTGTTGTAGGATGTAAAATACAACCTTGGTTCTTACCTGTTTAGGCAGAAGACTTCATAGTTACTCGTCTATTAGTCTGCGTTGCCTGAAGAGCTTCAGCGAGGGCGTGACTACAGCTTGATAGACTCTTTGAGTCTATCAAAGGGATTTGGTATCCGCTTACTTGATAGAATCCAACGAGGATCTTGTCAAAGGGGATTCGCCCTCTTATATGACAGAACCTAACCACTATCATTGCAAGGAGCTCAAACATAAACTGATCACCTAACCAATCTAATCATTGTTAGACATACGACAGAAAATTGAAAGAGTGCCTACCCGCATGCTCTTTCAAACAACCAAAAACTTACAAAAATAAACAAGGGGGAAAAAAATACACTACAAAGGATATGTCTCAGCTCCCTGCCCCAGCACCGAATCCGCCGATACGTATGGGCCTAACGCCAAGCACTTTTCATACGTGATTTTTGACGTCTCTCAGATAGTGGGTTCGCGAAGACTGAGTTGCAACGCCAGAATGTTGCTTCATATAATATTACTCAGGGACATGTTTTTATTGAAAGTTAATAATATTAATAATATTTCATAATATTACTCGGGACATGTTTTTATTGAAATTTAAGTGGCAATAGCTCTTACCTCATGACTTTGACCTTCAGAAGCTTGAATTGACTTTCATCACATGTCACATGTGCTTCTTTCACCAGGCTTCTGATGAAGAAAGAAAGCGATTCTTAGATAAAGCCCTCCTTGGATCTCTTACAGAGCACCAAAGGTTGACATCATTGCCCTTAAGTTTCTTCTTCCTCTGAAGATAAAACTTTAGACTTCGTACTGGGCAAAGTGACCTCTCTGCTTCCTCCCCTACTAAGGCCGATAAACCTTGGATTTCAAAACTCCTAGGCCAAGGATTTGAAGGGTTCTCGTTCTTGGCCAAGAACGAAGGAAGGAAGGCACAGATCGCTGCATCTCCTTTGAACCCCACTCTCCCTTCTATTGCATGGAGCTCACTAATCCTTGGCGGGGAAGCCAATGCCATGAGAAAAAGTGTCTTTCCCTCGTGAGGTCTCTAAAAGAGGCAGACTGAGGCGGTTCGAACTTAGGGGACCTAAGGAAACGCAGCACTACATCCAGATTCCAACTCCGAATCTCTGACGAAACCTTCTTGGATGTTTCAAAAGATCTTATTAGATCATTAAGGTCTTTGTTTTCAGAAATATTTAGGTCTCTGTGCCTAAACACTGCAGCCAGCATGCTACGATATCCTTTAATGGTTGATACCGCCAGTCCACTTTTTTCCCTAAGGAAAAGTAAGAAGTCTGCTATTTGGGTCACAGAGGTACTGGAAGAGGAAAGGTGATGGTTCCTACACCACCGCCGAAAGACGTCCCACTTCGATTGGTAGACTCTAAGGGTAGAGGGCCTTCTTGCTGCTGCGATAGCCGTTGCAGCTCTTGCAGAAAACCCTCTCGCTCTGACCAAACTTTTGACAGTCTGAAGCCAGTCAGACCGAGAGCGGGGAGGTTTCTGTGATACCTGTCGAAGTGGGGTTGTCTGAGCAGATCGATCCTCTGTGGCAGGGATCTCGGAATGTCTACTAACCATTCCAGTACCTCTGTGAACCAGACTTGTGCGGGCCAGAAAGGGGCTATCAACGTCATCCTTGCTGCCTCCGATTCTGCAAACTTCTTGAGAGTTTCTCCCAGTATCTTGAAGGGAGGAAAAGCATACGTGTCTAGGCCCTTCCAATCTAGGAGAAAGGCATCTATTGACACTGCCCTCGGGTCTGATATAGGAGAGCAGTAGTTGTCTATCCTCGCATTCTTGGCTGTGGCGAAGAGGTCTATGTGAGGCCTGCCCCATAGTCTCCACAGGTCCTGGCAAACATCCTCGTGAAGAGTCCACTCTGCCGGCAGGACTTGATCTTTCCTGCTCAGGAGATCTGCTCTGACGTTCTTTCTCCCTGTATGAATCTGGTAAGGAGACATATCTTCCTTTCCTCTGCCCACAGCAGAAGGTCTTTTGCTGTCTCGTACAGGGAGAAGGAGTGAGTTCTTCCCCCCTGCTTCCTGATGTATGCCAGGGCCGTGGTGTTGTCCAAGTTTATCTGAACTGTCGAAGCTAGGACGTAGGGCTTGAATGCTTTCAAAGCTAGCCAAACAGCATCAGCTCTTTCTTGTTGATGTGCCAGGTCACCTGTTCCTCCTTCCAGGTGCCTGACACTTCTCTTGAGCCGAGCGTCGCTCCCCAACCTGTTTCCGACGCGTCGGAAAACAACACTTGGTTGGGGTTCGGTATGTGTGAAGGGACATCCCTTCTGCAAACCTGAGAGGGTTCGCCCACCAAGAGAGGTCCTTCTTGATTTCTCTTGAAATCTTTAAGGAGAACTCTAGGTTTTGAGAAAGACAACGCCAGTTCCGACGTAGAAAGAACTGGAGAGGTCTGAGATGCAACCTTCCTAGAGAAAGGAATTGCTCCAACGAGGAGAGTGTCCCCAGCAAACTCATCCACTCCCTCGCTGTGCATACATCTTTCTCTAAAAAGGCTGTGACTTTCTCTGAACATCGGGCTATCCTTTCTGGAGATGGAAAAGCCCGAAAATCCAGAGAAACCATCCGAATCCCCAGATAGATACGATCTTGACTGGGGATTAACTGAAACTTTTGGAAGTTCACCAAAAGTCCCAGAGAACTCGCCAAGAAAAGGGTCTTTTGTAGGTCCTCCAAACATCTTTTCTGTGACTTGGCTCTGATAAGCCAGTCGTCCAAGTAAAGGGACACCCTCACTCCCTCCAAATGTAGCCATCTTGCTACATTTTTCATTAGTCCTGTGAAAACCTGAGGGGCTGTTGAAAGGCCGAAGCACAAGGCCCTGAATTGGAATATCTTTCCTCCCATCATGAACCTGAGGTATTTCCTTGAAGAAGGATGGATCGGCACATGGAAGTAAGCGTCCTGAAGATCTAGGGACACCATCCAATCCCCTGGACGAAGAGCTGCCAACACTGAGGATGTCGTTTCCATGGCGAACTTCTTCTTTTCTACAAAGAAATTCCTGAGGCTTTTGGAACTAGGAAAAGGCGGTTGTAAAAGCCCGCTGAGCATGGGTCGCTCACTAGCTCTATCGCCTCTTTCTCTAGCATTTGTTCTACTGCCAGAGTGAGAGCTTGGCTCATGATGGGATCCCTGTACTTGGCCACCAACTCCCTCGGAGTTGTCGTCAAAGGTGGTCTTGCTGAGAAGGGAATCAGATATCCTTTTCGGATAATCGAGAGGGAACCAGATTGTCCCGCTCCTCTCTGTGCCCCAGGACTTTCTGCCGAAATCTTAGTAGCCTGGCACCTAACTGATGTTTGGAGGACTTCTTTCCTACTTTTTCGCTCTGGTAGAGCGAGAGAAGGATCTTCCTCTCTTGAAGGATCTATTACCTCTTGAGGTAGAGGCTCTAGAAGGAGGGCCCCCTCGAAAGGGCTCCTGTCTAGCTGGAGTCCCTCCTTTCTAGTCTTAGTCTGGAAGGTCGTTCTAGGTTTCCGGGCAGACTGAGCGAACATATCTTGTGTGGCCTTTGCGGAGATAGCTCCAGAGATGTCCTGGATTATCTTCTTAGGAAAGAGAAGAAGCGAAAGCTGCGAATAAAGTAGAGAGGCTCTCTGAGCATGAGAGACCGACTTGGTCAAAAAAGAGCAGAAGACTGATCTTTTCTTAATAACCCCTGCCCCAAACAGGGAGGCTAATTCGCTAGATCCATCTCTCACTGCCTTGTCCATGCAAGTAAGTACACTGTTGAGATCCTCAGGCGAAAGGGAATCCGGGTTCTGAGTCCTTCTAGCTAAAACCCCTAAAGACCAGTCAAGGAAGTTGAAGACTTCCAAGACTCTGAACATTCCCTTCAACAGGTGGTCGAGTTCGTTCATCGCCCAGGTAGTCTTAGCAGACAAGAGGGCCGAGCGTCGGGAGGAATCCACCAGTGAAGAGAAGTCCGCGTCTGCAGATGAGGGAAGACCCAGGCCTAGGGGTTCTCCAGACTCGTACCAGAAACCAAGTTTCCCCGTAAGCTTGGAAGGAGGGAAAGAAAAAACAGTCTTCCCTTTCTCCTCCTTAGAAAGAAGCCAATCACCAAAACCTCTCAAAGCCTTTTTCATTGAGATGGTTGGTTTCATTCTCACACAGGAGGAAACCTTCGTCTTCTTAGATGTCGAGAATAAGGAGAGAGGAGAAGGAGGAGCGACCAGAGTAAGCGCGTCTCCAAACTCCTGAAGAAGGAGGTCTGTCAGGATCTTGTAAGACGAGACCGAAGAATCCTTTACCAAGTCCTCTTCTGAAGGTTCTATTTCATCTACCGAAGAACCTTCGGCTTCTTTACGAAAGCAGGCGGAGTTCTCTAAAGAAGTACGCCTATCCTGTGAGGAGTGTCTGGCAGCCGTCTGGCGCCTATCAGGAGAAGCCAAAGCTTCGGGAGAGCTCTTATCGAAGGCGTCCTTCCTACTCCGATGAGGGAGTCCTCTGTGTTCTAGTAGTCTGTCCCGAGAAACACGGGAGTCCAAAGGGGAGCGCCTGCTAGGAGAGGAGAGCCTACTATGCTCAAGGCGCCTACCAGACTCCATGCGCCTGTCAAGAGGAGAGCGGCTGCCTGGCGAACTTCGCCTAAAATGAGAGGAGCGCCTGCTAGGCTCTTGGCGCCTACCAACAGGAGAGCGAATCCCTGGAGAAGAGCGCCTGCTAGGTGACAGGCGTCTACCAGGATCCAAATACCTAGATCGAGAAGCTTGTCTACCAGCAGAGAAGCTTCTTTCAGGCTCTTTACGCCTGACATGAACAGAGCGGCTAACAGGCAAATAGCGCCTATCAGGAGAGTAGCGCCTATCTTCAACACAGCGCTTGACAGCAGGAGAGCGGCTACTTGGGGAGTAGCGCCTACCAGGCTCTAGGCGTCTGACAAAAGGAGAGATCCTGTCTCTAGAAGTGTCCCTACAGGGGGAGGCTCTCTTATCCGGAGATTGGAGGTTCTTCGGAAAGGAGCGAGAAGTAGAAGCCGTGCGCCTATCCTTAGACGAGCGCCTACTAGGAGCTTGATCCCATTCCACGGGAGAAATGATGTCGCCAGGAGATAGCTTCCTGGGCGATTGGCGCCTGGAAGACGACTGGCGTCTGCCAAGGGAAGAGCGCCTCATTCTATCCGCTGGTACATAAGAGAGAGCAGACTCCGACTGAGAAGGCAACCCAGGAGAAGGTAGACGTCCTTCTTACGACGAGCGCCTCCCGCCAAGGAGCCCGCAAGAGCCAAAATCTGAGCTTGCAGCCCCGCAAGAATCCGAGCTGGAGATCTTGCAAACTCCTCCACAGGGAACGAGGATCGAAGCCTACTCCGAGGCGAGTACTCCTGATCCCTCCTGGGTTTCTTGATATCCATTTTAGGCTCCTCCGGAAAACACTCCGGGCTGGAAGGAAGGGCGCAAGGAGCCTTCCAGGCTCTCTTCAATGGTCGAGAGGAATCCGAGGTGCTCCATCCTCTTCTAGGAGAAGGCGAAGAAGAAGAAGAGAAGCATTGTCGCAAAACCTCCTTCTTGGCGCGAATTAAGGCAGCCTGGGAACGAGCATCAGGATCTACCAAGGGGACGCCTGACCGGTGGGGGTTCTCCCTAACCTTCCTGCTGCTGTTGACTTTCCTCCTCCACTGGGACTGGGAGTCTGGAAGAGGTCTAGGCCTGGAAGCATTAAGGAGCCGATCAGACGCACCCTCCACTGCACTGGGGGCACTGCACAAATCACTTGCACTATCACTTATCTTACCTTGCAACGAACGAATTTTCTTCTCCATGCTAAGGATCGTGGCTCTCCATGGTGCCACCTTCGAAGGCGTTATCTTTGGGTTCGATGCAGGGAGCAGGAGCTGAAACGGGAGAAGGATCTAGTGCTACGACAGGATTATCTACTTCTACCTCGCTAATACGAGACTTACTAGAACTTCTAGACGAAGCTTTTCTCACCCTGTCTTTCTCCAACTTCCTTAAGTAGGAAGAAAGAGACTTCCATTCACCCTCATCCAACTTCTCACATTCATTACAAGGGTTAATAAAGGAACATTCATTACCCCTACACTTCAAGCATACTGTGTGAGGATCTACCGTTGCTTTCGGTAGCCTCACCTTGCATTCATCCATAGAACACACCCTAAACATAGCAGATTTCTTAACCTCTACATCAGACATCTTGAAATCAAAGAAAAATCCAAACCAATATCCAAAAACAATCCACAAGTGCGTATGCCAAGCCAACAAGATCAGGTACTTCACCGAAAGTCAGTCCAAAGATATCCAAGGCAACGATAAACAAATTAAACTATCAGGAGGTAAACGACCACAGGTGTAGTCGAAACCGGCGACAGAGAAAATCTGGCTGGAAAGGGAGATTGGTTCATACATCCGCCACCCAGCGGCGGGTAAGGTAGATCACCTGACCTACCTGTCGCGTGTGCCGCGAGTTTTGAATTCTGTCGTGACGTCAGAGATGTAAGCTAAGTATATATCTGACAGGAAAGTTCATGTACAAAACATGTATGTACATAGTACAATGCTTGCAGAGGGTGAGGGTAAAATTCAATCAATTTAAAATCACGTACAAGTATGAGGGCTAACTATGAGAGAGAGAGAGAGAGAGAGAGAGAGAGAGAGAGAGAGAGAGAGAGAGAGAGAAATATGTATGTCATGTGAGGTAAAACTCTGGAGGGGTATCATCTTTAAAAAGTGCAAATCGGATCACATCTTCGGAAAGTATATTAACTGTACGTGCTGTAATTACGTAACATAGTACATACAGATTGTACCAGCACTTTTCTCCGAGGTTAAGAAAGTAATTTTCACAGAACAAGAACTGTTATGTCCCTGATATGTTTTACTAGTTGATCATGGAGGTCTTATATAGTGACAAACACTGTGAATGTATACAAACTGCCTTTTTATATATATTCAAAAATATAAATAGCATACACAGAATCTGCATACTGATTTTACACTTAAAAGCATGAAAACTTACACTAATTGTAGTATGCTAGTAAATACTTCAGAAATTAAAGTTTCTAAAGGGAGATCATATTTGGAAAATGCAGTAACTTTGTGAATAGGTATTACATCTTGTAAAAGTACGTATATGCACTAACTGTAGGTGCTGTAATTACCTTTGTGTCATATTTATGCATGTAAAAAAATAAAAATAATACATTTTAATAAAGATTTTATACAGAACAGCTTTAAAACTTAAAAATGTACATAATAAATTAAACATAAAATGACAAATTTTCGAAGACAATTTGTATTTTTCATAGCTACAAACCTTCGGTCTTAACAATACGATAATTTCTAGCACCTTGCTGGATCCGGTTAAAATGCAGATGAAAGCAAGGAATCTTGTGATATCTGGCAACGCATGCATAAATCGGGTGAAGAGTGGTCACTACTACGCCACCACGTCAAGTCTTATTCTTAGCCGCCTGGGTGAAAGTTGTGGTTGACCTCTCTCTGCCTTTACCCGGTTCATTGCCCGTTTCGATTTTGTGTGTGTGTGTGTGTGTTATAATGGCTTCTTCTGCTCCTTTTCGGCCTCTCAACATGTGTGCCCCGGAATTCCAGGTTATCCATGTTCTTGTTTTTGGCTTCGGCTGTGACCGACCCCCACATCACGTGTAGTAGGTGCCGCTCTAATGTTTGTACAGGTAGCTGTCAACTTACGACCGCAATTGGTTCTGACCAACCGGTATTAAATCGATTTGGATGTAAGTCGGCCCATGTTAATTTACCGTAAGAATATTATAATAGCCTAGCCTTACACTAGGGTAATCAATACCATCTTTACATATAGGGTAGCCTAGCCTACATTACACAGCATTACTTCATACATATATGGTATAGTAATTATTAATTTCAGCTAATTCTCTAGGTCCAATGCACATTGGCTTATGATAATTCTGTACAAAGAGAAATTTAATAACATTTAACAAGTTAGCCTCGTTTATACGATGATGATGTTTTCATGGTACATATATCGTATATAAATGAATACAGTAACCTAGCCTACAGTATACTGTATACTACATATACAATAATATAATTTGGAAATTTATTAATACAGTTGAATATCTTAAAACTGGCATTCTATGGTCCAGAAACTCCCGTGGCTCAGCTTGATTTTAAATCAGCACCCATTAGATCGTTCCGCCCCCACCTGGGACGTGCCACATATTGTTTACAACTTTAAGGCAGTAAAAACTATGCCATATACCCTTTGTTTGTATGAAAATGATATTGTTATGATACAATAAAGTTTGTTCATACTTACCTGGCAGATATATATATAGCTGTATTCTCCGAAGTCCGACAGAATTTCAAAACTTACGACACACACAGTGGGAGATCAGGTGGTTAGTACCCATTCCCGCCGCTGGGAGGCGGGTATCAGGAACCATTCCCATTTTCTATTCAGATCTTCTAGTGCCACTGTCTCCTGAGGGGAGGTGGGTGGGTACTTGATTATATATATCTGCCAGGTAAGTATGAACAAACTTTATTGTATCATAACAATATCATTTTGTTCATGAAACTTACCTGTCAGATATATATACAGCTGAATCCCACCATTGGAGGTGGGAAGAGACAGAATAGGATTTAGGAAACAAACTACATGCAGATGAATGACATCTTGGTTCCTTACCTCTTAGCATAGCTGACTTCGTGATTACTGTCACCCAAGTCTGCTTCTGCTTTACCAGAGTCTCCAGCAAGGTAGTGGCCTGTATAGCTGGTGAGTTCTAGATGATCTGTCAACAGGGGCGTGACCACAATATGACTAGACCATATTGACCATACTATGAGGGCAACGAAGAAAAAAACCACCACCTGACCAATCCTATCAAAAGTTAAATCCCACATAACTTAGGCTAAAGAATGGAAAGCCCGCCTTTGGCGGCCGACCCAACAACCATAAACCAATAGTACAATAAAATTAAAAACTCTCCTAACCATTTTCTACAGGATAGGATGAGTGCTACTTCCTGCCCCCAAGATTGTATCTGCGGAAATGTATGGCCATAGCGAGCAGCAGTTCTCATATGTCGTCTTCACATCCCGCAGGTAGTGTGAAGTGAACACAGAGTTGCTTCGCCAAAAGGTGGCACTCAGGATGTACACTGAGTGCCATGTTCTTTTGAAATGCCATCGAGGTTGCGATGGCTCTCACTTCGTGAGCATTAACTCTCAAAAGTCCAAGGTCACCATCTCGACAGGACAAATGAGCCTCCTTGATGGTACTCCTTAAAAAGAACGCCAGTGCGTTCTTCGACATAGGGAAGTCTGGTCTCTTGACGGTACACCACAGATTGTCCGAAGGACCTCGACACACTTTTGTTTTTTCTAAATAAAACTTGAGAGCCCTGACAGGGCACAGGACACTGGTTCTTGCCCAATAATTTCTGCTATCCCCTTAATCTCGAAGCTCTTGGGCCAAGGGTTGGACGAGTTTTCATTCTTGGCTAAGAACGAAGGGCTTAAGGAACATACCGCATTATGTCCCCTAAAGCCTATATGCTTACTGATGGCTTGAACCTTGCTAACCCTCTTTGCTGTAGCTAGAGCGGTTAGAAAGATAGCCTTTCTGGTCGTGTCCTTTAAAGATGCAGAATGTAGAGGTTTGAAAGGACTCGACATCAGGAACTTCAATACTACATCTAAGTTCCATAACGGAATCTTTGGTTGAGCCACTTTAGAGGTTTCAAAAGACCTCAAAAGATCGTGAAGGTCTTTGTTGTTCGACAGATCTAAACCTCTATGTCTAAAGACCATCGACAACATCCACTCTTGTATCCTCTAATCGTTGGGACCGCCAGCTTATCAACATTTCTCAGATGAAGGAGGAAATCAGCAATCTGATTCACAGAGGTCGTGGTGGAGGAAATGCCCTTCTTCCTGCACCATCTCCTGAAGACGGCCCACTTCAATTGGTACACTGCAAGAGAGGAAGCTCTCCTTGTATTGGCAATAGCTCTTGCCACTGGTCTTGAAAAACCTCTCGCTCTGGCCAACTTCTCGATAGTCTGAACGCAGTCAGACTCAGAGCGGAGAGGTTTTTGTGGTACCTCTCGAAGTGGGGCTGTTTGAGTAGATCGACTCTCCCAGGCAGGGTCCTTGGGAAGTCCACTAGGAAGGACATGACCTCTGTGAACCAGTCGCTTGACGGCCAAAACGGGGCGATCAGCGTCATCCTTGCTCCCTCTGACGCCGCAAACTTCCTGGTTACTTCTCCCAGGAGTTTGAACGGGGGAAAGACGTAGACGTCCATCCCCATCCAATCCCATAGGATGGCGTCTATCGCTACTGCTCCCGGATCGAGAACCGGGGAGCAGTATAGAGGAAGCCTCTTCGTCTTCGAAGTTGCGAAGAGATCTACTAAGGGACGTCCCCATAGTCCCCACAACTCGTGACAAACTTCTAGGTGAAGAGTCCACTCGGTCGTAAGCAGTTGCTGCCAACGGCTGAGAAGATCCGCACGGACGTTCTGAACTCCTGCAACGAACCTCGTCAGGATTGTTATGTTCCGTGCTTGCGCCCACAGCAAGATCTCTCTTGCTAACTCGAACAGGGACCGAGTGTGTGTTCCTCCCTGCTTCTTGATATACGCGAGAGCTGTGGTACTGTCCAAGTTGATCTGGACAACTCTGCCAAAGACTCGTTCTTCGAAGAACTGAAGAGCCAACCGAATTGCTTCCAATTCTTTTAGATTTATGTGCCAGGACATCTGTTCCCCTCTCCAGATGCCTGACACTTCTTCCTTTCCCAGTGTTGCTCCCCAACCCGCAGTGGACGCGTCGGAAAACAACACTAGGTCGGGGCTCAGAAGGCTGAGAGACACGCCTTCTGCCAGCTTTACAGGATCGTGCCACCACTTTAGGCGATCCTTGACCGACTGAGAGATGTTCAGAGTCACATCCAGGTCTTCTTGTTTTTCCAGTTCTCCGCTAGGAAAAACTGGAGTGGTCCGAGGTGCAATCTCCCCAGAGAAACAAACTTCTCCAGCAAGGAAATAGTCCCCAGCAGACTCATCCATTCTCTCACCGAGCATGTTTCCTTCCCCAAGAAGGCTGACACTTTTTCTAAGCAGTTCTGCCGACGTTCCAGGGATGGAAAAGCTCGAAAAGCCACTGAATTCATCTGAATCCCCAGATACACGATGGACTGCGTAGGGATCAGATTGGACTTTTCGAAGTTTACCAGAAGTCCTAGGGCCTTCGTCAATTGCAGCATCGTATGAAGGTCCTCCAGACACCTCGACTCCGACGATGATCGAATGAGCCAATCGTCCAGGTAGAGCGAGACTCTTATCCTTGAGAGGTGAAGCCATTTCACCACATTCCTCATGAGAAGCGTAAAAACCATCGGTGCTGTGCTTAGCCAGAAGCAGAGAGCTCTGAATTGGAAGACCTGTCCCTTTGAGACAAACCTCAGGTACTTCCTTGACTGAGGATGGATCGGGACGTGAAAGTAGGCGTCTTGGAGGTCTAAAGAAACCATCCAGTCGCCTGGTCTTAAGGCTCCTAAAACAGACTGAGACGTTTTCATCTTGACAAAAAGGTTCAGCCTGCTGACGTCCAGGACAGGTCTCCATCCCCCGGACTGCTTCGGTACCAGGAACAACCTGTTGTAGAAGCCTGGAGATTCTAGTGCTAGAACCTGTTCTACAGCTCTCTTCTCGAGCATTTGTTCAAGCAGATTGAACAGAATCTGTTGCTTCGCAGGTTGGTAGGAGGGCGACAGATCTATGGGCTTCGTGCTCAACGGTGGAGTTTTGAGGAATGAGATCTTGTATCGTCTTTCGATGATTTCGAGGGACCAGCTGTCCGTCCCTCTTATTTTCCATGCTTCTGCAAATGATAAGAGCCTTACTCCGACAGGCGTCTGAAGGCCCGACGTGTCACTTCTTACCCCTGGGTTTGGCAGGGGTTCTGCCTCTAGAGAGACCTCTTCCTCAAGGAGACGCTCTCGAGGAAGCACCGCCATGAAAGGGCTTCTGCTTCTTGGAAGCTTGAGCAATAGTAGGAGGATGGGTTGCAGGGCATCTGGAAGACTGAGCCAGGAGGTCTTGGGTCGCCTTTTCCTGAAGGCTGACTGCTAAATCCTTTACCATCGACTGCGGGAAGAGATGACTAGATAGAGGGGCGAACAGCAACTCCGCCTTCTGAGAAGGAGACACCGACTTCGCTGTGAAATTGCAGTATAAGGCTCTCTTCTTAAGAGGCCCTGTAGAAAAGTGGGAGGCCAGCTCATCAGAACCATCCCTGACTGCCTTATCCATACAGGCTAAGACGCTGGACAGCTCCTCAAGCGAAAGAGAGACCGGACTCCGAGACTGCAGGTCCAGGGCTCCCAAACACCAATCTAGGAAGTTAAATACTTCCATCATCCTGAACAACCCTTTCAGATGGTGGTCTAACTCTGAAAGCATCCAGGAAACCTTTGCAGAGGACAGGAGAGACCTCCTAGGAGCGTCTACCAGGCTGGCAAAGTCCCCCTGGGAAGAGGAAGGAACTCTCAAACCAGCTTCCTCTCCCGTCTCGTACCAAATGCCCGACCTTCCACTTAACCTTGCTGGAGGTAGGGCAAAGGAAGTCTTACCTTGGGCCTTCCTGGAGTCCATCCAGTCATGGATTCGCTTGAAAGCTCTCTTCGTAGAAAGCGAAGTGGCCATCTTGATGAACCCTGGCGCTTTCCTCGTCTTCGACGAAGCCAACTGCAAAGGAGGAGAGCGAGGGGCCGAGGGCTGAAATTTGTCGCCAAACAAGTCCTTCAAAAGGCGGGCCAAAACCTTGTTATCAGATGATGAACACAAAGCAGGCTCCTCTTCACCCGCAGGCTGCGACTTACTCGAAGACTCTCCCTCTTCCACGGGAGCAACAGAAGGGTCTTTAAAAGACCGCGAAGCAATCAAACCTTGAGGCCCCGCTCGTAAAAGGGGTCTCCTATCCAAAGAAGGGTCCAAAGAACAAGGTCGGGTATCCTTGACGACAAACTCTGAAGCTTTACGATGATCCGGTAAAAGTGCGATCCTGCCGAGCGTCCTTGCGAGCGTCTTGGTGAGTAGAGCGACGAGCATCCTGTAAAGTGTCCTGACGAGCTTCCTGACGGGACACAGTAGCAACAAAGGCGTCAACACGAGCAGCCTGAGAGGCGTCCTGGTGAGCAGCACGCCGAGCGTCAGGAAGAGCACGAGGAGCGTCATAGTAAGAAGTACGGCGATCGTCGCCAAGACGAGCCTTACGGTCAAAAGAGCGTCCTGCATGACACTCATCAACACTTCTAGATAAGCGCTGGGAAGGTAAACGGGATCTAGAAGGCGACGAACGAGGATAAGGAGAGGGAGACTGCCTGGACCTCTTGATAGGCAGCCTCGAATCCTTCCTGCGGCGACGGGGCTCTGCCTCCCTCTTGGCGAAAAACGAGGTCAACTGTTGCTGCATGTCAAGAAGAATCTTCTTAGATGGGGAAGATACCCGATCAGGTGAAGGGCTGATCCTGTGAGAAGACGAGGGGCGAGGGGACGCCTTCTTCCTTCTCACAGGAACATCCTTAGAGCGACTCAGGCGCTCAAAAGCGTAATCCTCCGATGACGTCCTGGTCCTCTTCTGAGGGGGAAAGGCGTCGAAACATTCAGGCGACGACTGAAACACAGGTCGAGAAAGAGGACGTGAGGCGTCCTCTTCTCTAAAACTTCTCTTGAGAGGGCGAGTGTCCTTCCGAGAGCTCCAACCCCAGGGCGGGGAGGACGCCTCAGAGGACGAGAAACAATCCTTAAGGATTCGTGCCCGTGCACGATCCTTGGCAGCCTGGGAAGCGTCAACAGGTCCTGCCGAAGGGACGCCAAATCGGTGGGGAGTCCCCGTAACCCCTCCTTTGGCTTTCGACTTGCCCACTCCCTTTGTCCTGGGAGTCCGACAGAGGTCTAGACCTAGAGGCATTATAGGGCCGATCTGACGCCCCCTCCACAACACTAAGGGCACTAACACCATCACCACACTTCACAACACTAGATTGGAGAGCGAGCACTTTAGACTCCAAGTTACGGATAGACTCCATAATAACAGAAAGGGCATTACCTTCCGCAGACACAACCTCAGGGCCCGAAGGCAACACCACAGGGTTAGGTAAAACCAAGTCTACAGAAGGCTTAGCAGGTGACATATCACTACCCTGACTTCTGCTCACTGAAGCACTCCTGGAGGACGACCTCCTGATTCTATCACGCTCTAACTTGCGTACATACGAATCATACGTCTTCCATTCGGAATCAGTCAAACTCTCACACTCCTTACATCGATCATCCAACAAACAAACATGCCCCCTACACCTCGTGCATACCGAGTGAGGGTCTACCGAAGCTTTCGGTAGCCTCACCATACACTTTTGCACACAACACACTCTGAAACTAGCAGAAATAGATCTTGACATCTTATCCAAAGAACAGTCAAAGCCAAAATCAAATCAATCCACGATAGCATATGCCTAGCCACAAATCCAAGTCAATAAACCAAAAGACAATCAGATACTTAAGTGGCAATGAAGTTTACAAAATCCTAAGACGGAGGTACTGAAAACAGGTGTTGACAGTACCAGCGACAGAAAAAATCTGAATAGAAAATGGGAATGGTTCCTGATACCCGCCTCCCAGCGGCGGGAATGGGTACTAACCACCTGATCTCCCACTGTGTGTGTCGTAAGTTTTGAAATTCTGTCAGACTTTGTAGAATACAGCTATATATATATATCTGACAGGTAAGTTTCATGAACAAAATCGTTGTTAGTAATGTAAATATGCAAAGTCAAATAGTATGTTTTTTATATTAACCTTGGAAGAATGAATATATATTTTTAAATATTCCGCTTGAGAATGCTCAACAAGCCAAACCTTAAAACTTTTAATCAAAACAATGAGACATTTGTCAAGCACAAATTCCTTACTCTGTATGTGCTTGAGAGACCATTTTGATAATGTCCTTTATGTAACTGTGTATTTACCTATTCGATATGCCGCCCATGAGATTATAAAAATTATACTAGAGGCAAGAAGTGCAAGCATGAATCTTTATCCAAGCTAGAAAATCTTTATTTCGTTAGCGAATAGTTTACAGTTCATTTTCCTCAATAGATGGCGCCGCTGTGCTTTGTTTACGGTTTGACGGCGACATTTAAATGCAGTTATCGCCAAAATTAATGAATTATTTTGTTCATCTCTTTATCCTCTACAATAAAAATTAACTAGGAAACTAATAGTGATAATCTTAAAGCTACAAAATTTCGGATATGAAAGTCACCGATAATAAAGTGCAGATTCCGAGAAATTTAGTACTGTATTTAGACTTACGATTGGGTAGGCTAACTCAGGAATGTAGGCTAAATGTGTTGAAGTACACTATTTTAAAGAAATTTATACTATATAAAGTTATAAAATGATGAAGTTAAAACATCAGAACGTAGCTAGTAGGAGGCTAAGTCGGAAACTAGGCTATTTGTATGTGGAATAACCTAAAGGCTTAATTTTTTAGGGATGTATTCTATATATTCTGATGTCAGGCTGCAGACGGCTACGTATATTTATGAATTAAAAATACAATGAGCCTGCAACTTTTCCGTGAATCTTTTAAAAAGTTGTACATTACTGTATCGAATATTGTATGTATATTCTCATATTATTAAAAATGCTAACAAAGCAGTCAACGTTTTGGTTTCGAATACGAGTTTAGTTCGCCATGTTTAAGTTTTATTTCGCCGTATTTAACTCAATTCGGAGCGAATTGCCTTGCTTCCAGTTAGTGTAAAATATCTAGATACTTTACTTATATGAGACAAGGTAATTTGCATTACACGATGTGTTTTAAGTCGAAATATGAATTTAATATGTCTCATGAACTAAATTATTTTTTTCATTAACAGATTGCATTGTAGGCATGTTTATTGTGTAAAAATATTACATGATTCCGTTCAGTATCTTCACTTGATTTCATCATAGTATGAGCTTTATCGTTAGTTACGTTACTTATCATTTATTGGCGTGAAAACAACAGTAAAATGTGTTCTTTCAAGACCTGAAGTTTTGATTAAAATTATTCTCTCTCAATTTTATCTACAGTTGTGTTTGATGGCATAAGTTTACTGGAGTTATATCCTTGTTGCCGATGCACGTAATAGTCATTAGCAGCACAAAAAGTGAGCTGCGTGTGTGCAGAGGCGGGAACTGGGGAAAAACTGTCTTATGTTCAGCCGGACACCATTCTTTCTTGCTCAAGTCACTTCCTAGTCATTTTAGTTGTGGGTGGTCGTTAAGTCGATCAGTCGTAACTTGCATAGGTCATAAGTCGACAACTAGCTGCATAACAAATCCTTGCACAGGATGCCATGCATGGCCTAAAGAGCAGTGGAAGTCATTTTATAGCAAGAGACGGCATTGGAGGGTTTCCACTCTTCCTTCATGAGAAGGTTTTTCGCCTCTTCCCGATGCTTCGTCTCCTGCAGTGCTCATACCCCATACTAACGTTGTGCCTGTGTCTCCTTCCTTTTCTTCCATTGATTCGTTGTTGGAAGTATCGGAAGGCCCTCAGGCCAATTTCTATAATGTAAACCCTTCTTCGGGAGTTAATTTGATTCCCGGGAAGGAGGAGGCTTTTTCATCATTCTCATTTATTCTAGAGTCGGAGGCGTCCAAGATGGCAGCGATTTGGAAGATGCTCGGGCTAGGGGGTTCCCCCGTCCTTGGAGGGGTTGCTGATGCACTTTATGGAGGCTCGCTACCCCCTTCCTCCCGGCCTCGTCTTCGTGGGTAGCCGAGGTCAGCCATCTTGTATTGCTCCGCCAGTGACTGTTGCCGCTTCTTCGAGTCGGAGGGAAGCTGTGGCGTCAGCCCCGTTAATGACATCACGGGATCAGTCGTTTTGTAGCGGAGGAATACAAAATCTAAACATACAGTTTTCACAAAGTCTTTCTTATACAATCTAATGCTTTCATCTCTGCTTCTTGTAGGTGACAAAGCAAAATCGGAAACAAGCACAATACTATACAGAATATTAGCCAGAAATCTTCAAAATATTTTAACGATCTGTCCGACTGTATAACGGGTCAGCATAAAGAATTATGACAAGAATGTAAACATTCCAGCACCATCTGGTGGTAGCAAATGACTGCAGTGACAGTCCGAGCAGGTAAGCCAAGTGTATTTCTATTTGTTTTTTAAATGCCAATCAATGCGAAGATAAAGCTAACTTTAACAGCAGGTAAGATTCATTCCAAATAATATAGTGCTATACCCACCCCTCAATGCCTTAAGAGTCATCAATTCACTGACATCAGACCCAGTACTGAGGGCAAGGTTTGTCATAATGTTTCCCTTCACTCAGTCACATCAGGTATTCCCATTTTATGGTTGGAGAGGTATGCCATCCATCTCCAACCTCCATTAAACAATCCAAATCTAAACATTTCAGACTTCATCTCAGAGTCTGTTTTTGATGGAATAAGGAAAGAAAAATGAAACTGTTACCAAGAGCAAAAACCTGATAAAAATTTGTTAGGTCAGCAGCTGAGGTGCAAGAAGCTTTGCAATGGGACATTACCTCCCAGCTGCCATCCTCTAGGCCCCCAACAACAGCAATGGGTCAAGGATCTAGGGGGAGTACAAAATTATCAAGGTTAAAATATGTAACTACCCCTGAAAATTATTCTGGAATCGTATAAAATAAAGAAATTTTTCTGTGTCAATACTATGCCAAGAAATCAAAAGGGATACAAAACCTAGCTTTGAATGTAAATAATCATAAGCAGCTGTAAAATATAAAAACTGTGACTAGAATCTTAATTAGTTTAATATTTCACTAACACTGACTCCCTAGTAATTCACTAAATGATAAAAATTTTATGAGTTCAAACTAAAATAATTTGAAAGTGAAGAGAAAATGAAGCCAGTTACTCTATGCAGTAATAAAATACAATAAATTTAATGAGTATATTATGAGTACAGTATACTCAGTTACTATAAAAAGTTTGCTAGCACTGAGGTAAAAGGCAACAACAGCATCATATGGAACATAAAAATTCTTCCTGAATCATAACATTAATGCTAACATACTATATGCCAACTTAATGTTAGAAGAGTACCATATAATACAGACCTAAAGATGTGTCATGCTTTCCAAAAGCAAATGGGGTAAAGGTTTCATAATAAAGGTTATAAAATATTAACATTTTACTGGGAATGATAGTTCACAATAAATGATAAACAGACTTGCTGTACTTATAACCGTTGTACAAGAAATTCTGCTTTTTATCAACTCTGACCCTCAAGATGACCAGGTTTTAAATAAATTTTAGAGGCTCAAATTTTTCACTTAAGTCAGCTGCAGAACATGGCCCGTATTTTCATGAAAATTTTCATTTGGTCATAAGACAGAGAAAAAACATTCAATTTCATCATTTATGTATTATACCCACTTTAAATACATCTTTCAGCTTAAACATACACATTTCTGAATGACCTGTAGGGCAGATCTCTTCAATTCCATAATCCAGTTCCTGCATTACAATACTGCAGACCTAGGAAATTTTAAAGCCCTACACAAACTTTAAGGAAATCAGGACTTTCATCTCCAACAACAATCACCACTATCGTTTGGTCATTATATCAAATATAGACCTAATAAACTATGACTGATCAATGAACATCTTTAGACAACTGCAACAAGAATTAATTTGAAGTGTAAAATCCTGTTCACCATACACAAATTGTGACCGACATTATTTAAGTTACTGATGTTTTCATAGTATCCAGTCATCAAATTGTATTAATAATCAAACCAACAACTCTAGATTTTGTCTATAGATTAACTAAACTATCCAAGTGGCCTACATTCAATCAGCACCTAACCTCAGTTAACCTAATTAAACTCACACTTGATTAAGGACTGACAAAGAACTAATATCTGCAAGCATCTTTGGCATCTGGCGGTGGAAGAAAACAGTTGGATGTTATTAATCTAGTGCCTGTTCAAAACTGGACCTTAATGATAAAAGAACTACATCCCTCTTATGGCCTCTCAAGTTACAGAATAAGACTAAAGTAAAAATGTTTGTTGTTATACTATCTTAAATCTCAATCTGTCTCATTCATGACTCACAGTGTATAAAGCATGTAACTGATTGATGTTTAAAAGATAATTCTAAAATGAAAATTTTGCATGAAAACTAATCACTTTCTGTTTAATCTAATGAGGGTGTTCTTGAGAAATTAATAGTACATGCCTTTAGAATATAAAACTGAGCTTGTTCATTTCTTAACACATTGTGCCAGAACAATTTAGGCAAGAGCAATAAACAAGAAAAAGGCAACAAAAAAAAAATCGGTTTGTCTTCTTACTCAATTAAACTTTTATTCAAGTAACTGTACAGGTTACACCTCTTAATATGTACCTTCATAAAACAATAAAAACTGCATTTTATGCTAACCTGGGATAGATAGATAGATAGATAGATAGATAGATAGATAGATAGATAGATAGATAGATAGATAGATAGATAGATAGATAGATAGATAGATTAGATTAGATTAGATTAGATTAGATTAGATATAGTATATATATATATATATCCATACAGTATACATTATACAATAATAAAACAGAGTAAAAAACTGGGTGAATATTACCTGACAGTACAATCAAACAAACTATTTTTCTGATGTGGCCTCGAACACTAAGACTGCGCTTTTCCCATCCAGAACCTTCTTACATTAATTATAATACTGGAAAGTTTAGCATATCAAATGACATGCTTTATCACAATAGTTTACAGTAATCTTCCTTTTATTCACTTTTTTCTTTACTGCACTGCACCTTTACTAGCACCTTTTTTAATAAGAACAAATCTTTGGTGTGCAATCTCTTTGTCTTAATAGGCTATTCAAAATCAACTCAACTAAAACCTTGAATTACTAAAAATCCCATGCAGCAAGGTATATAAAAGATAAAGGAGTATGTTATAAAGGAAAGGCGTGATAGGGAGGTAACTGGTAGGGCAAAAGGAAACTAACTCTCTCTCCCTCTCTTTCTCTTATGTTACATATCTTTATGATGTTTTAAATTAGGTAATACCCCTCAATAAATTCATTACTTCATCAGTGTAAATCAATAAATATACAACAGATGAAAATGCTTACAGTTCTTTAGTCCGTAACATGTCCAAGTTAGAGTATGCTGGTAATCATTAAGTACTTAATGTGTGTGTCTGTCAGTCTCTTTCTTCTAGCTCTTTCTCTTGGGCAATATGTTGTTTACATGGTAAGTTTTAATAAAGGTAATATCTTTTAATAAAGGAAATAACAAGTATTGTAGTGAAAATTGGTACTTTATATGTGAAAATGTTTTCAATTCAGTGAAGTTTACATAAACAATCATATGTCATTATACATCAGCTTTTAACTTTTACTTACTCTGATTTTTACTTTTAAACTCCCTTGCAAAAATGGCTTCAATACCAGAAAGAATTATGAAAACCACTAAATTCAACACTGACAACTAGCCAGATGCAACTGCATACCCTAGCCGGTATGGATAGGAATGGCTGTTGGGTTTTATTATTTTGACAAATATCATTTCAAGGTACAGAAAATATATGTTAGTGAACAGTTCATTCGTCCTTTGCATCCTAAAGGGGACATCTGTCCTTTCCTTGTGGTTCTGATAATGACAGGTTTCAATTTTTCTTTCGTGCTTTTATGAATTCATAGATTTTGCAAAACTTATTTCCTACATATATGAAGAAAAACTGCCAGTATTTGGTAAGTGTAGGATAAATATAATCCTATACGTATATATATTATATATATATATATATATATATATATATATATATATAATATATATATATATATATATATATATACATATACTATACTATATACATATACCAATTTTTTTATATATACATTCTATATCATATATATATATCATATATACATATACTATATACATATATATATACATATATATATACATATATATATATATACTAATATATATACATATATATATACATAAAATATATATACTATACATATACATATACTACCATATATATATATATATATATATATATAGATAATAATATATATACATATACATATACAATACATATATATACTATATATATAATATATATATATATCAATATATATATACATATACATATACCATATACATATACATATACATACATAATATATATATATTATATTATATATATATATATACATAATATATATATATATACATATACATATACATATATACATATATATATATCATATACATATATCATTATACATATTTTCATATATATATATATCTATATATATACATAATTATAAATAATACATATATATATATATATATATACTATATACTATATACATATCCATATATACATATACATATATATATATATATATATATATATATATATATATATATATATATATATACATCATATATACATATACAGATATACATATACATATATATACATATATACATTATAGAATATACATATATATATATACTATATACATATATATATATATATATATATAATATATATATATACTATATATATTATATATACATATATCATATATACATATATACATATATATATATATATATAGATATATATATATATATATATATATATATATATATATATACCAAGAGAGAGAGAGAGAGTTCAGCATTTTCTTTAGTGTCGTATGAAACTTCTTGCATATTTAAAGTGTTCTTGTTCTATCTGTATGCACTATAGTAAAAATGTATATGTAATACAAAGCACTCTGCTTGTGATCTTCACCAATGTGCACTTCATAGACAGGCGAATGGTGATCTGTCTATGATAAAAAAAGTACGTCTTACAGCAAGTTTAATATAAAACAGAAACCACAGAAAATAAGAAGGATAGCCTGTTATATGAACACTGCATTTTTTAGTAGTACTTTCTAATATCTACACAACACAATACGTACATACAAACATAAAACACCTATAGACACTTGTGAATAATGTAGTACAGTGCATGTTAGTCTTGATTATGAATGCACTGCACGGTTTGGTTATCATGTTGATGGTCTAAAGCTAGACATTTTACTTGCATTTGAGGTAAAATATGTTTCTATCATACTTATTCTATACTGCAGTGTTATTTTCTTAGTTCTGTAAATTCTATGGGTTTCACTGACTTTGTGTTTGTTCAAATAAGGTGAACAAGGTTACCTTAAGGCCTGTCCACACTAGGAAACATTGTTTGCAAATATTGTATATGTTTATAAATACAGTACATATGTATACATGCATATATGTATATATACACATGTACATTATATGCATATGTTTATATATATAATTTATGTATGTATGTATGTGTATATACAGGGTGTAACACAAGTTTACGCAAATATTGTGGGAAATGAAAGAAAAAGATATTCTTTTGTAAACATATTTAGGCTTTGTTTGTTGGTGAGGGAAATTTTTGAAATAACTTATCTATCTATCACTGTTTTCATGTGATAGAGGGTGGTAAAGGGAGGTCGGTGCATCCTGGGATGTTTGGGAGTCGGGGATTGGGAGGGAGCATTGAGAAGGAAGATGGAGCGAATAGGCTGATATGAATAAATTACCTCCCACTCAAATGTGATGGTTAGACTTTGAAGAAAAAAAATGCATGCATCATTAAATCCCTATTCCTCCCTATAAATGGTATTTATTAGACACCGATAAAAAATAAAGGGGAAAAGAAAAGAAGCCTAATTGAATCTCCCCACCATCAAAGGTAGGCTTTTTCTTTCTCTTATTTTGAGCACACTAAAATAGCCAAGTAGATTACAGAGGCTACTACACCGACAAGCATCCTGACGACAACTTTGATCTGGAAAGGCCTTGAGATTTTGAAGTAGCCTAGCACAGGATAAGTGCAGTTTTATTCTTTTTTTGCCCTTCACAGCTGTTTAAACTATTTTTTTAGACCAACAAGTGTGAATAAAAGAAGTTACTGTATATTGACAGGAAATGAAAAAGGTATCAAAACAAAATCTTATCTTAGTTTATAAGAATATAAAATGGAAAGTAAAGGAGCACAATGACATTTACGCTAACAAAACACTGACCAAAATAATGCAAACATATACAGCCATATACTTCTCATTTCAATTTCATTAAATTACATTAATTGATATGGGAGAGCAGGGTTTTCAAAATTCAACAACACACTTTCAAAACCCCTTCCCATCTTAATTATTACAACCCTATGACAGAGTTTACTTCAACTTGAAAAGAAAATCTAAATATTCCAAAGACCTATGTCAACTGACAATTCTTTACTGTACACTTCATAGTTTTTATGATTGTTTGATAAAAACTACAGCTCCTTGGTATGAACAATGTCACTAACTCCAACTCAAAGGGTGAATGACAAGTTCAAATGTGCTGCTGATATCCAATAGAATGCAAAAATTATAAATTACCTTATGAGAAGACCAAGCTTCTGCCATTACTATAACGCATTGACAAGTACAGCAAATTTCAGATCTAGGGCAGCCAAAAAAGTAAAGATAGTAACAGTGATGTAAGTCTACAAACTACTTACCATAAGTATGATCAATGTCAGAATAAAACTACTGTATAGTAAATCACAATTTCTCTCCCATTATTATTCAGCAGGAACTTCAACAGACTTATAAAAAGTAAGACGACTAGAAAAAATATCAGTTCTTTTGTCCAAGTAAAGACAATCTGAATTCTAACTGTTGCTATGTAACTGAAGTGAGGCGCTGTGCTCTTGGAAAACCAGACTGCGTTATTGCCCACAGTTCAAGTGCTGCAGTAATAACAACATCAGCTTCTTCTTTACGAATCTGGCACATTAAGCTCCTTATACCCTCAACACTGGACACTGAGGCAACAGAACGTCTAAGATGCACCAGTAAAGCCACAGTAACAAAAGACAAAATTCGAAAAGCTTTAGCAATGACTTTGTCTAATATCTTTTCTATAGCCGACTCAGGAAAAATCTCACAAAAAAGAGAAAAACATTGATCAAACAACAAAGAACTTGAAAATAATCCAGCTTTTAACAGGTGAAGATGATAAATATCATGTTCTTTTCTTAGTACTCCAATAGCCTCTTGAACAGCATCCTCAATTGAAGAGCGGTTTTTCAAAATTAATTCCCAGAGAGCAGAACATACATGATATATTTCAACTGGATTATCAAAGAAGCTAGAAACTTTCCGGGCAATTGAAATAAAGTGCTGATTTTCCTTGGACATGAGTTGTTGTCTTGGATTGTATAGTAATTTAGCCTCGCTCATCAACCACATCAGAACATAGTGTTCTGGATATGGGGTTTCAGGATGAGTCTTGGCCCCTGTATTAACTTTCTTTGAATCTAATATGGTATATGTCTCATGGCCATTCATGCTGTCAATGCCTAAACTGATGTTAGTAAGCCGAAGGGCTTTGAGGGCACACCAAAGTTCTTCATAAGTGAAAGTTTGCTGTTGGGTCACATAATCTTGGGATTCTGCATAGCGTGGGGTAATTCCTAGCATTAATTTCCACACTAGGTTCCTATATGCAACAGGAACAATAGAACGCCGAGCAAAATTGGAAAATTCTTTTCCATTGAGAGGAGTTTCTTTTAACAAACCCTCAAGAGCTCTTTTCTCCTCAACTTCAAGTAATCCAACTTTCCCATAAAATTGGCTCCTGAAATTTTTTTCGTCACCCATTGCTCAAATACCCTTAACACAGGTTGTCATAAACAAGTTATGCCATATATATACTAGTATCAGAAAAAAGAGAGCTTTATACTTGGCACCAATCTGAAATGAAATTATGCTACAAAATTTATTTACAACATCTACCTTCCTATTCTAATGCAACGTCACCTGCTGCTTTGCTTAGTTCATCAAACTGACTACAATAAACCTTCAGCTGTGCCTGAATAGTAGACATGACTTCATGCTGTTGTTTTTGGACCTCACACAAATCTTTTGAAACTTGGTTTAATTCTGCCCGAAGACTCTTAACACTGTGCAGGAGGTCAGATGGAACCTGTGGAAAAAGGTGTAGTACCAGTAATATACACAAAATATTACTATATACTATATACTTTAAGCAGTCTATTAATATAACAAAATTTCAAACTGGAGCATCATATATAGGAGTAGCCATCAAAGTAACCTGAATCAGTTGCTGAACTTGGTGACAAGGTAGTTAACTGGTGGTTAAGCAGGGCTAGCAGGGGAATACCCCTCAAGCACCTACATATACTAGCCACTTTAACTCTGGCCACAGGGGCACAGTGGGACAACTGAGGTGCATTCAAATATATAAAAGGCTGTGGTTTGTACCTCTAATAAAAATACGAATTACTTTTCAAAATAACATTTTTATGATAAAATAAAATTTTTCGTAAATGACTCACCAAGTAAATATACTACTGCGACGAAATCACTGACGAATTTACGTTACTAAACGAAATTGTTGGACCGAACGAAAGCCGTGTGCGTACGATAGATGTTGGTACAAAGAGGCCGAGATAGGTACGCCACCACGTATACGTATAAGATGCATGATGGGAGGGATGCTGTCCAATAGGAGAGAAAGATTTCATGATCGTGACTAGCATCAGGAACCAATGGGAGAGCAGGAGGATGGTGGCGAGTCTACTAGTACTAAGATGGCGGCGCGAGTTTCAAAATTGTTATCCGGGCGAATCTCGGACTTTCAGAAACCTTTCGTATCTTGAAAACTTTTCGTATGAAGAGCAGTAAAATTTTTCGCATTGGCTTTCGTATCTCGAGTTTTTCGTAAGTTGAGCCTTTCGTATCTCGAGGTACTACTGTATTAGTTAATGGTTACTTATTAATTATTTGAAACGAGTACATGCAATACATTTAATAAAAAAAAATTGTGAATTAGATATCATAAAATATAAAATAAATCGGACTGCTATCATCGAAGCCAACAAACACGTACATATTTTTTAGAATTCTTCTTCTGTTTTAATATTACGTTACGTATATGTTTCATTATAGCTGTCAATAACTCGGTACCTCCATTAGGTAAAGATAGAATAAAGAATAGAAATGAATGGTTATTATACTGTTTGGTAGTTTCATTAGTTGAAGAGAGATACTAATGAAAATTTATGGCTTACGGTGTCCTAGGAAAAGTGATTGCTTGGCGTTCGTTCGGTACTCGTTAGAGCTGAATGTAAACAAACGA
>NC_087205.1:70599113-70640581 GCF_015104395.2 Macrobrachium nipponense
AATGTAAACAAACGATTGGAAGTTTTTTTTTTTTTTTTTTTTTTTTTTTTTTTTTTTTTTTTTTGCGTATTATAGTTAATGATTGATTAATAATTATTTGAAATGAGTACATACTGATTATTTATACATTTTATTGGCATACAGTGTTCCCCCCGTATTCGCGGGGGATGCGTACCAGACCCCCCTGCAAATAGTTAGAATCCGCGAATGTTTGGAACCCCTATTAAAATGCTAAAAACAGCCTATTTTGTTAGTTAAAACTTAAGAAAAACCACTAAAAATTTTCATACTTGGTTTTTTAAATAGTTTTATCACAAAAAGTGCATTTTATGATGAAATTGATAACAAAAACCAGGAATTTGTGGATATTTCTCATAGAAAAATACCGCGAATGCGCGAATTTTCCGCGAATAATGCAGGGAAATGTTCCCGAGAGAAATATGCGAATGTGTGAGTCCGCGAATCCGGAGAACGCGAATACGGGGGGTCCACTGTATTCTAAGCTTTTAGCTTCTTAGGTTTAGATGTCAGAATCATAGACTAGGCTACAGTAGCAACTGCTAACATAGGCTAGGCTTATTGCTAAGGGACATATGCTAAAGTCCTAATATATGCAGTAAAAATGGGGTTGAACATTACATGCAGTTGAATATTACTCAAGTATGTACAGTATTTTGCCTTTTTGGAGTCATATTTCTTCCGTCGGATCGGCAACGTAACTCTAGAACATGTGTTGTAGGCCTGGAAATATAATTTACTGGGGTGTTTTTGTAGGGCTTGGAACAGATTAGGCATTTTACATGTATTACATGTAAAATGCGGTTCAAGATACGAAAAACTCATGATACAAAGGCCACCTCGGAATGGATTAATTTTGTAATGGATTAATTTTGTATCTCGAGGTACCACTGTAAATTCATTTTATTTCGTAAAATGATATTGTCATGTTACAATAAAGTTTTATACATACTTACCTGACAGATATATACTTAGCTATAGACTCCGTCGTCTCCGACAGAATTTCAAATTTCGCGGCACACGCTACCGGTAGGTCAGGTGATCTACCGCCCTGCCCTGGGTGGCAGGACTAGGAACCATTCCCGTTTTCTAATCAGAATTCTTTTCTTCCACCTGTCTCCTGCAGGGAGGCTGGGTGGGCCATTAATCGTATATATCTGTCAGGTAAGTATGTATAAAACTTTATTATAACATGACAATATCATTTTTATACATTCAACTTCCCTGCCAGATATATACTTAGCTGATTAGCACCCATTGGTGGTGGGTAAGAGACAGCTAACTACTGAAATAGACAGGTAAACAACATATGTTGTAGGTATTAATAAACCTTGGTTCCTACCTTATTAGGCTGAAGACTTCGCGGCTACTGCCTTGGAGTCTGCTTAGCCTCAAGAGCCTCAGCGAGATATTGATCTATGGCTAAGAGTTCTTGTGGGTCTGCCAATGGGGTCTTATCCACTTACTCGGCAGAGCCTAAAGGCCTTTGTCATTGGGTGCTATTCCACTAACATGACAATACACCTTGTTCAAGGAGCACAACACCGATCCCGATCACCTGATCCTAACATCCATGTTAGTTCTAAGATTGCAAGAAGTTATCCCCGAACTCCTTACAAACAACCAAAAACTCGAAACATAATTACACGTTCATTTATACAAAATATACAAAAAAAAAAAAATTTTGTACCCCCCCACTAGCCATACATACCCTTGATCCCCTACCAGCAATGACACTATGCGCCCGTGCGACATCCGTGAGCTTGCTAATAGAAAACCAAGCACATATCTGACAAGAGGGTTTATGTACGATAAAATCAAAATATTTTAAGGATCAGTCTTTGCTCCAAGACCCAGCACTGTATCTGCTGATACAAATGGACCTAGAGAGAAGCACTTCTCATAAGTCACTTTCACATCCTTCAGGTAATGAGACGCAAACACTGAATTGCACCTCCAATAAGTAGTCTCAATGATATTTTTAAGAGACATATTCTTTTGGAACGCCAAGGACGTTGCTACTGCTCTCACCTCATGGGTCTTAACCTTTAGAAGACCGAAGGATTCCTCCGAGCAGTTCTTGTGTGCGTCAGTAATTACGCTTCTCACAAAGAAGGCCAAGGCGTTTTTGGACATGAGTCTTTTGGGGTTCTTCACAGCACACCAAAGACCATGTTGACAAGCTCCCATCTGTCTCTTCCTCTCTAAATAAAATTTAAGAGCTCTCACTGGACAGAGAGACCTCTCTGTCTCTCTGCCTACGAGGTTAGATAGACCTTTTACTTCAAAGCTTCTGGGCCAAGGTTTTGACGGGTTTTCGTTCTTCGCCAGAAACAATGTCTGGAACGAGCAGATAGCAGCATCTCTTTTGAACCCCACTGTGGAGTCCAGAGCGTGCAATTCGCTCGTCCTCTTGGCTGTAGCGAGAGACAACAGGAATAAGCATTTCCTAGTGACGTCGCGGAAGGAAGCCAGATGTAAAGGCTCGAATTTATCCGAGGAAAGAAATTTTCAGGACCACGTCCAGATTCCAACTAGGTGTTCTAGGAGTTGCTGCTTTTGAAGTTTCAAAGGATCTAATTAAATCATGTAGATCTTTGTTATCTGCAATTTCTAGCCCTCGATTTCTGAATACTGAAGACAGCATGCTTCTGTATCCCTTTATTATTGACACAGATAGGTGCGATTCCTCTCTCAGAAAGAGGAGGAAATCGGCAATGTTAACTATAGAGGTACTGGAGGAGGACAGCTTCTGACTCTTACACCACCTCCTAAAGACTTCCCACTTCGATTGGTATACTCTTCTCGTCGAAGCTCTGCGGGCTCGAGCGATAGAGCCCGCAGCCTTGCGAGAAAAGCCCCTCGCTCTGACAAGTCTTTCATAGTCGAAAGGCAGTCAGAGCGAGACCTGGGAGGTTGTGATGAAACCTCTCGAAGTGGGGTTGTCTGAGTAGATCTGGTCTGTTTGGAAGAGATCTGGGGAAGTCCACTATCCACTCCAGTACCTCCGTGAACCATTCTTGGGCTGGCCAAAATGGGGCTATTAGCGTCAACTTCGTGCTCTTTGAAGCTACGAACTTCCTGAGCACTTCCCCCAGGATCTTGAACGGGGGAAAGGCGTAGGCGTCCACACCCGACCAATCCAGGAGAAACGCGTCTATTGCGAAGGCTCTCGGATCTTCTACTAGAGAGCAAAAGATCTCTACTCTTTTGGAGAGGAACGTCGCAAACAGGTCTATGTGAGGTCTCCCCCACAGGGACCAAAGACTTCGACACACTTCTTCGTGTAGAGTCCATTCTGTGGGAAGGACCTGATTCCTCCTGCTTAGTCTGTCCGCTCTCACATTCTTTATCCCTTGCACAAATCTTGTGAGGAGAGTTATGCCTCTTTCTTCTGTCCAGGTTAACAGGTGTTCTGTTAACTGAAAGAGGGAGAAAGAGTGCGTGCCTCCTTGCTTGCATATGTAAGCCAGAGCCGTGGTGTTGTCCGAGTTTATCTGTATCACCCCGCCTCTGACTATCTCCTCGAAGAACTTTAAGGCTAGGTGTATGGCCACTAGTTCCTTGCAATTGATGTGCCAGGACACCTGTTCCTTTGTCCAGGTGCCTGACACCTCCCTTGCTCGTAGCGTCGCTCCCCATCCCGACTCCGAAGCGTCGGAATATAACACTTGGTCTGGGTTCTGCAGGGCAAGCGATACGCCTTCGTTCTTTTGAAGAGGAAGGATCCACCACTTCAAGTGATCTTTTATCTCTTGTGGAAGCGGGAAGGTGTCCGAGAGTTGTCCCGTCTTCCAACTCCACACCCCTTTCAGGAAAAACTGAAGAGGGCGAAGGTGAAGCCTCCCCAGAGAGAGGAACTTTTCTAGCGAGGACAGGGTCCCTAAAAGGCTCAGATAATCCCTCGCTGAACTGCTCTTTCTCTCTAAGAAGCTCGAGATTTTCGACAAACCTCGAGTGATTCTTTCTCGCGAAGGAAATACTCGAAAACCCCAAGAATCCATCTGAATCCCCAGATAGACCAAGCTCTGGCTGGGGATCAGCTGCGACTTCTCGAGGTTCACGAGTAATCCCAGCGATTCTATCATGTTTCTTGTTACTGATAAGTCCTCCAAGCACTGAATCTCCGACTTGGCCCTGATCAGCCAGTCGTCTAAGTAGAGGGAGATGTTATCCCTCTAGGTGAAGCCATCTTGCTACATTTGCCATCAGGTTGGTGAATACCTGTGGAGCTGTAGACAGACCGAAGCACAGAGCCCTGAATTGAAAATTCTTGTCTCCTATTACAAACCGAAGATATTTCTTTGACAAATGGTGAATGGGAACGTGGAAATACGCATCTTGCAAGTCCAGAGAGACCATCCAATCTCCTGGACGAAGAGCCGACATTACTGAGGCGGACGTTTCCATACGGAACTTCTTTTTCTGAACAAAGCGATTCAGAGCGCTTACATCCAGTACTGGTCTCCACCCCCCCCGATGCCTTTGGTACTAGAAAAAGGCGATTGTAAAATCCCGGGGAGTGTGGATCCTGCACAAGTTCGATGGCCTCCTTTTCCCACAATTGTTCCACCATTTGAAGGAGAGTCTTTCTCATTACAGGGTCTCTGTCTTTCTCATTACAGGGTCTCTGTACCTCGCTGACAGTTCCCGAGGCGTAGATGTTAGGGGAGGACTGTCCTCGAAGGGGATTACGTATCCTTTCTTTAGGACCGAGACTGACCAAGGGTCGGCTCCCCTTTTTGCCCATACTCCTGCAAAGTTCAGGAGTCTGGCGCCCACTGGTGCTTGAAGGAGCAACAAGTCATTTAGTTTTCTTGAAAGGTCTGAAGGAAGACCTTCCTCTCTTGTCAGAGCTCTTCTTTCTGGCAGGGGGACGAGCCGCTGCACCTCCACGAAAGGGCTGCTGAGGAGGACGAGAGTCCTTCTTATTCGTCGACACTACAGGACGTCCTTTCTTGGACGTTTGTACCAGTAGGTCTTGTGTCGCCTTCTCAGTTAGCGAGCGAGATATATCCTTCACTAACTGAGAAGGAAACAGATGATCCGACAGAGGTGCGAACAATAAAGCAGTCCTCTGGCTCGGAGAAACCCCTTTTGATAACAGGGATCCATATACTGATCTCTTTTTCAGAAGACCAGCACCAAATAGGGAAGCCACTTCTCCCGAACCGTCCTGTACTGCCTTGTCCATGCAAGACAGGACGCTATGGAGAATCTCTGGGTTTTTAAGAAACTCCGGATCTTTAGATTTGTTGGCCAGAACTCCGAGTGACCAATCCAGAAAATTGAACACCTCTAAAGTGACAAAAAGTCCCTTTAGAAAGTGGTTCAACTCCGAAATGCTCCACGTCGATCTGACCAATCCTAAAGAGTGACG
The DNA here is from genome assembly GCF_015104395.2 of Macrobrachium nipponense. Lineage (NCBI taxonomy): Eukaryota > Metazoa > Arthropoda > Malacostraca > Decapoda > Palaemonidae > Macrobrachium > Macrobrachium nipponense. The sequence goes on from NC_087205.1 coordinate 70,604,512, forward strand.
TCTAGAGGCCTCCACTAAATTGGAAAAGTCCGCATCTGCCGAGGCAGGAAGAGAAAGACCCATAGTCTCTCCTGTCCCATACCAAATACCTCTCTTTCCATGGAGTTTGGAAGGAGGCATGCAGAATACAGTCTTTCCCAACTCTTTCTTCTTGTCCATCCAAGAATCTAAAGATTGGAGGGCCTTCTTCATAGAAATCGCAGGCTTCATTTTCAGAAAGGCCGAAGATTTCGCCGTAGCCGAGCTCGAAAAGAGAGAACGAGGAGAAGGAGGAGCTGCCAGACTAAGAGAGTCTCCAAACTCTTGTAGTAACAATGAGGCTAAGACCTTATAATTCGAGAGTCCCTCATTTGCAGGAGGTTCGTCATCAGACAAATCGTCCAAACCTCGATCAGACGAAGGAGAAAGCTCTCGTTTGGAGGGAGAGTCTTTCCAAGACCTCCTACGATCTGAAGGAGAGGAACTCCTATTTGGAGAAGAGTCATAAATTCCAGGAATGAGTCTCCGACTCCTGCCTCCTGGTTCTTGACTCTTGCCTCCTGACTCCTGCCTCCTGCCTCCTGCCTCCTGACTCCGGACTCCGGACTCCTGCCTCCGGACTCCGGACTCCGGACTCCGGACTCCTGGCTCCTGCCTCCTGACTCCTGACTCCTGACTCCTGACTCCTGCCTCTTGACTCCTGACTCCTGCCTCTTGCCTCCTGGCTCTTGCCTCCTGGCTCCTGCCTCTTGCCTGGATGACTCCACATCTGCCTGGCTCTTGGCTCCTGCTCCTGGGTGACTCCTCACTCCTGGCTTCTTGGCTCCTGCCTCCTGGGTGACTCCTCACTCCTGGCCGGTGCCAGACGCCTGATCGGTTCATCCACGTTCGTAAAGGAAGCCTCACCTCAAGTAGGAGCATCGATCCTGGCGGCAGATACCTCCATTACGTCTGGAGGAGGATTTTGATAGGAAGGGAAGAGTCTTTCCTTCTAGGAGGCTCCTTTGAAAGGACTCCTACAAAAGACGAAATCTGCTCTTGCATAGCAATCATGAACCTCTTCGTAACCTCCTCTTTATCCTCTTCGGGAGGAGGGGAAGGAGGAGGGGAGGAGTCCATAGCCTCCACCTCCTGACTCCTTCTAACTCTGGTTGACAGAATGGCTCTTCTTGCCTTCTTAACTCCCGAAGGAGACTCCTCAGGGAAGTTTTCCGGGCTCGAGTCAATCGTCGGAGCCTTCCAACTCCTCTTCAGTGGTCGAGAGCGATCTGAATCCCTCCAATCACGTCTCGGAGATGAAGATCCCGACGAAGAAAAACACTCACGCAGGACGCTTTTACAATAGCGATCCTTGGCAGTCTGGGGTGTCACAGAAACCGCCGAAGGGACACCTGATCGGTGGGGATTCTCCACAACCTCCTTTCGGTTTTCGACATTCCTTCTCCTCTGGGCATGTGAGCTTGGAAGAGGTCTAGACCTAGGAGCGTTGCGGAGTCGACCAGATGCCCCCTCCACTACACTGGGGACACTCATATCACTGTCCACTGAAAAATCACTAGCCTTACCTTGCAGGGCAGCCATTTTGTTTTCCATCAACTTGAAGGCTGCTTTTAGATCCGCAAGTTCTTTCGCTGAATCTACAGGTTCTGCAATAGGAGAAGGGGCTGCAATGGAAGGAGAAGTAGCAATACTTACCCTTGGGGAAGATCCCAAGCTAGGAATTAGTTCATTAGATCTCGAACTACTTAAACTTCTATAAGAAGCCTTCCTCACTCTTTCTCTTTCTAACTTTTTCAAATAATTAGTTAGATTCTTCCATTCATTCTCACTCAAATTCTCACATTCCTTGCAAGTATTAGTGAAAGAACATTCATACTCCCTACAACCCTTGCATACCGTGTGAGGGTCTACTGAAGCTTTCGGCAACCTCACCTTACAGCCTACATTCACACAACGTCTCACAACCATTCCAGTGTCAGACATTTTTAAAGAAAAATCCAAAATCAAGTCCACAAAACAGTCCACAAAAGCGTATGCCAATCCAACAATCCAGATACGTCACCAAAAGTCGGTCAAGAAGATCAATTGCCGGTGAAAAAAGAAAAACCAATCGAGAGGAACCAACAACAATGTTGATGGTCCGGGCGACAGAAGAATTCCGATTAGAAAACGGGAATGGTCCTAGTCCTGCCACCCAGGGCAGGGTGGTAGATCACCTGACCTACCGGTAGCGTGTGCCGCGAAATTTGAAATTCTGTCGGAGACGACGGAGTCTATAGCTAAGTATATATCTGGCAGGGAAGTTGAATGTATAAAAATGATAATTATAGCTCACAATATCAAAAGATAATAAATAAAATTAGTAACAAATTCTGAGCATATCTGTTGTAAAATATTTACATAAATTTAACAAGAACAAAGACACAATAACTTTCTTTGATTTATACATGTTTTTCTAATATTGCTTTGCACTTTTCTTTGCAAAATTATGTTTATAATTGACATACGTACGTACTACCAAAAAAGGTAAGAAATAAAACCGACAGCAACCCCTTGGTATATTTATGAGCAAATTTACTAAAAGAAGTCTTGTGAGACAGGCAGGCACTACATCCTCCCTTGAAGTCAAGATCCCAACTAATTCTCTCATAAGCTGCCCATTGGATTTTAACTAGTCTAAAAGTTGCCATTAGTGAATTTAGGGGCTATAGAAGTAATGACATCTCTTTCCTGCCCGATTCCCCCAAATTGATGGCATGTAATACTGTTACTCATCATGAGTCACTCAGTCCACAACCCAAAACCTGTTACTACTACTTGTGTAAGCATGTCTGGCCATTAAGGGTTCAAGTTTGCCCAGTCTGGGTTAAGGGTTAAGCCCCAATAATGCACCTGTATCATAAGACATGGCTCTCTGTGACTTCAAAAAACCAGGAAGACTAGAGCTGGCAGACCTAAAGGAAGCTTTGTGTGCTCTAACTGAATGAGAAAGCTTGTGCTACTTTAAAGGCTTAAGCACCTAAATACTAAAAGATAACAGAGACCTAGTCTCAATAGAAACCATGAAATGTTGGAGAGAGGGAAAAAGAGAAGTGATGATAACACCCAACTCCACTGCCTCATCCAAATGCATCTCAACCAACTCAAGAGCATTCCCAGATGATCCATAGAAAGTAAAGCAGCTAGAATAGCATCTAGTTTGGAAATAACAGTAGAATCTGTAACCATAGTAGGACTGGAAAGAGAAACATTAACAGAGTCAGAAGGATGAGACTCTTCAATATCTGAAGAAACAGCATGTAACAAATGAACAAGTGCATTTCAAGGTGAAACAGGAATAGCAGACATGGATTTAGAATAAGAAGTAGATGAAGATAAAGATTGATTCATCAATTGCCTTGGTTAGCATAACAGACTTAGAATTCACTACAGACATATTATATTTAATAATAATGTCTACACCTACAAAGTTATTCCTATCGGTGAAATCAAACTCATTACAGAACTAGATGCCAATGACGGTGCAAAAAATTACAAATTTTTAATCAATTTGTATTTTTCATAGCTAACCAACCTGAGGTCTTAACAATAAGATAATCTTCTTGCGCCAGCTGGGAACCGGCTAAAAACTATCAAAGATTGTAAAGCAAGGAATCTGTGGCATCTGGCAACTCATGCATATTTGAGGTGGAAGCTGGCCACCGACCAGGCATAGAACCCCGTGACACAACAGTCTTTCTTTGACTGCCATAGAGAGTAGTCGCTTGTGCTCTCCTTCCCAAGCCAGTCGCTTTGTTTACCCGTGATTTCTTTGTTTCAATGTGTTTGTGTGTGTGCCTTGTTGAGTCCTCCAATTCTTCTAGTCCTCATCAACATATGTGCCTGGGCATTCAGGGATTTCCTTGCTCAAGATTCTTGGCTGCTTCCATTACAGATCCCCATACTACATGCAGCAGGTGCCAATCTAATTTTTGTACCATTATTAATACTTGCTCGGAATGTCATTCCCGGCCTGTGTTGCAGCGGAGGGCTTTCTACAAGAAGAGGGTGCATCATAAAGTATCCACTTGTCCTTCTTGGGAGGGTTTTTTGCCCTCTTATTTGAACAGTGCAGCATCCCCTTCTTCCAGAAGTGTTCCCTCTGCATCGGTTGTACCTCTGTCTCTCTCCCACAATCTCCCAAGAGGGAGATGGCTACGCCTTCTGCTTCCTTTATTTCAGATTCTGAATCGAACAAGATGGCAGCTGTTTGGACATCTCTAGGCCTATGGGGTGCCCCCTCTTTGGATGGCCTACTCTCACATTTCTTGGCTGCTTGTAAACCACCATCAACCCTTTGTGAACGTCAATGCTTACTGGGTCGCCCTTTATTGCTCTGCCAGTGAGGCCATCGACCAGTGCTGCCATTTTAGATGACATGACATCACTCCCAACATCCTCTCAGTCTAAGACGTCAGCTGCGGTGGCGTCTCTACCTCCCATTGTTGTGACATCATCTCCATCTTCGCCTTTGACTTCATCACAACCTCTCGCTGAGCCATCGGAGACGTTGTTTCAAGCTATAGTCAAGGGGCTGAAATCTGTTTTTCGAGAGAAGTATTCTGCTCTCTTTGGCAAGTCGTAGAAGGAGTGATTCCTCTTCTCCTCCTTCTAGCAAGAGACGTCATAGAGGGAGTAAGCTCTCTCCTCTGTCTCCTGCTTTTTCATCTCCTTCTCCTCCTCCTTGCACACAAGTCAAACAGAGAATTATGGACTTTGTGATGCTGTCTTACTCTATCTTCTGCGAGTGGGGGGAGTGGTTTGCCGACTTCTCTCCATGGCCATATCTCTCCCTTAAACATACATGTATCTGACAATAGAAGTCTTAGCCCTCCATCTCAACCATCTCCGTATCCTGTACCTGTTCCAGTCCATCGTTAAGATGATAAGGCTCCAATTGAGAAATCGAAGGTTCCCTGCTAAAAGTGTCTCCTGCACCTTCCAAAGGTTTTTCTCTCTGCAAACGTGTTGTGGTTGAGGGTCAAGAACGTGAGGCAACTCTGGTCCGCAGACATTTTTCCTGTTCCCCTTCCAAACCAGGACCTTAGGAATCAGTCACTTTCAGGAAGTTCACTTCGGTGTCGTTCCATCTCAAGACCATGCCTGTGTGTCGTCGCACTGCTGTGTATGATTCACCCCACGAACTTGTGCATGGTTCGTCGCACGAGCGCATACATGGTTTGGCTCGAGACCATGTACGGGTTTCCTTTCCTCTCTAGTGCTGTTAGGGAAGGATGAGGATCCTTCCAAGCTGCCTTCTTCATGTCCCTGGTCCCCTTAGCCAGAACCAGAGGAAGAAGAGAGCCAGGAGATTCGGCCAAAACCTTTAATTGATTCTAAAATGACATTATGATAAAATCAAATTTTACATCTTATTACCAAGTAATTAATAGCTAACAGTTTATAGCACCGGCAGCTAAAATTTGGAATTCATGGTAGCAATTCTTTTTTGTTTTGTCTATAGGTAGCTAGTCCCGCCCACTTTTGGGAAGAAGGGGAACAACTGGGCCAGGTACTTCAATTTGTTTATGACTAGCAGTCATAAACAAAAGTATATGTAAAATGTTATTTTATCGTAAAAATGTCATTTTTACATAATTAACTTACCAAGTAATTTCATAGCTGATTACACATTGACAGGAGTTGGGATACATGGACTACTCTACCCCAACCATTGTGATAATGAATTTGTGAACAGAAAAGGGGCTTACATTTCTGAAATGCTTGTTGTTTCATTACCTTGAAAGAGAGCTGCTGCAAGAAAATACTGCCTCTGGTCAGTGCTCCATCTTACATAGTAAAGGCTGGGTAGTTTTACCCAGGTAGCCTACTGCCTTAGTGGGAGCTTTGAAGCGAAGCCTATGGTCTAATCGCTTGCAAAGATTAAGCAAATAATGCCCTTGCCCAGGGCACAGTACCAACAAAGACCAGAACAACAATGTTACCTATATTTTAAAACAAAATTCCAACCCTTCACCAAAACAATTGGAGGGTATCCTGGTACCACGTACGTACCACCGGACTCCCCAAAAACACACAATACATAAAGGCACAAAGGTAGGAAGGAATGCTTTCTTGATTCCCTTCCCCAACACCATGCCAGCCACTGATAAGGGGCTAACATACTGCATTCACTATTATACAGATTCTACCTCTTTTAGATAATGTGATGCAAACACGGACTTGCATCTCCAGAAAGTTGTTTGAAGGATTTCCACAGGGAAAGGTTCCTCTTAAATACCATAGGAGTGGAAATCACTCTGATTTCATGCGCTTTTACCTTGAGAATAGGTAAAAGTTTTTCACCTATTTGAGTGTGATTCTCTAATCACTTCCCTTAAGAAGTGATCCTTAACGATTTTAGGTAAATTTCTCAAATGCAATTTCTCGAAAGTCAAATTCTTGAACTCAATTGCTCGAAAAATAATTTCTCGAACTATCATTTTCTCGAATCCCATATTTCTCGAAAACTGATATCCATTTTGTCAAGAAAATTGAATGGAAAAAATTTTCATGTACTTCAAGGAAAAATATATCCTTTTGGGTTGACAAACACAAATGTTAAAAATTTATTGTAAATACAAAGGTTATAATTTTATTGTATGTATAAAAATATTATCATTCAGAATGAAATACAGTATTAAAATGTAATCAATCAAAATGAAATGCTGTATGCTACACTTCGTAGATATTCTTCGACAGGCCTCTCTTCGTCATAATTTATTACAATGATTTGTAACCTTTTTGCACAGTCACGATACTTCTTTTTGCGCACAGGAATACCAACACCTCCCAAATATAGTTCAATTCGTAGCTCCTGTAGACTCTCGTTGTAATCCTTGTATAAATTTCCAGATGGATGGATGACAAGCACTTAATTGCTATTCGAAACCGTAATGCCAGCCCTCAACTGCATTGTTCGTCTTGGGCATTTCTTCCTTGACATAATCAAAACAGTTCCATACTTCATGTTTAAAGAAAGGGGCACGTCTACAGTTATTTCTATGCGGCCACCTGATCCATGTATCTTCAAAAGAGTCAACCACACTTTGAATTTCAACGGGAAAAACTTCATTTTCAATTAAATATTCAAATGTTTCTTCGACCTTGAAAACTGGTACAAATGCTAACGCAGATAACAGGCGAACCTGAATAGCAAATTCAGCATCTGTGTCGTACCGTACTTTGAAGCCATTTTCTTGAATTTTGCAATAAATGGATTTACAAAAATGAAAAAAACAGCCACGGCATTTTGTCCTTGGAAATTCATGCTCTATAGCTCTAATCATGGCCAAGTCAAAGTCTATCATTATTGTGGCTGGCTCAAATGTTGGGATTTTTTCTTTTACAATCTGCAGGAATCTTTTGTAGGTCTCTTGAGTTTTGTTCGGTAATAGTGCATAAACGAGGGGTATGATACTTCCTGAATGCACACCATGTATTGTATACAACTGAAAAAAAATTGAAGGTACCGTCTTAAAGGTACCATCACCGAACCAGTTCTCTGAGCATGCTAGTAAATCGAGGTTTCTCTGTGTCGAAAAAATCAATACACGATCATTTGTGGGACCCGAGTCATACATAAGAAACAGTTCTTTGTGAGTTTTGGTAAATTCTCCCGGGATGATAAGATCTTCTTGGCAATCGGGCAAAGCAGGGACATCATTTTTCTTAGCTCGTATATTGCGTATATTTCTCTTCACATTTGATATTGATGGGAGTTTCACTACAACAGCCCCACTTAGCACAAGACACTATATAATGGGGTGTATCCCAATTTTTGATTGCATCCTCTCTCACTTTTTCTTGGACTCTGGCAGCTTCGACTTTAGCCCCATCTCCTGCATGATTGTGGTCACCACTCTCTTTTTCTATATTATCATCGATGGTGATAGCATGAGCAGAACATTTAAATTTCTTGCACATTTCACATTTCCAATAAATTTTGTTATTTACTCCTTTGTCCTTGATATATAAATATCCATTTAAACATAATTTCTTCCTTTCCTTTTCACTCTCAACATACGTTGCTTCCATCTTGATGGGTTGAGACTACTGGAGAAAAATATAACGGGAAAAACTCAATTCAGAATTTTGTAAACAGAATGAGAAGTGTTTAGAATGCTAATGGCCTCTTTATGAATTGGTCTTTAGCGCTTATGGGATACTTTCGATTGTGTTCGAGAAATTTACGCTTGGAATGCTAATAGCCTCTTTATAAATTGGTCTTTGGCGCTTATGGGATACTTTCGATTGTGTTCAAGAAATTTACTTGTTTGTTTTAAAGTAATTGACATTCGAGAAAATGATAGTTCGAGAAATTATTTTTCGGTCAGTTGAATTAGAGAAATTTACCTTCGCGCAATTGATTTCGAGAAATTTGCCTGACACCATCCTTAACGGACGTCCATAAATTACTGGAAGGTCCTCTAGTCTTCTCCGTCCTCTTCAAGTAGAACTCCAGGGCTCTTACTGGGCAGAGGCCTCTCTCCTCTTTTTCAGGCCCTAATAATTCTGACATTCTTAATTACAAAAGAATGAGACCAGGGTCAAGAAATTTCAGAGATAGTGAACAGATTGTGTCTCCTCCAGAAAACCTGACTCTCCAATACATAGCCTGAAGTTCACTTGCTCTTTTTGCCGTCGCTAAGGCTATGATGTCTCGGTTTACCAACAAATCTGATCCTCCATGTCTGAAAACATAGTTGAGCATAGCTCTATAACACTTGATCGTAGATGCAGATAAGCCTCTGGAATCTCTGATAAAGAGGAGAAAGTCTGCAATTTCTGTCACAGTTGTCTTAGAAGACAAGATGCCCTTTTGTTTGCAGCATGTGCAGAAGATTGTCCACTTATTTTGGTAGGCTGCTACAGAGGATTTACGTCTACATTCTGAAATTGCTCTAGCAGCCTTTCTTGAAAATCCTTTAGCTCTAAGTAATCTATTGCCAGTTTGAAACCTGTCAGAGCAAGAGAGGATAGCCCTTGATGAAACCTCTTGAAGCGCAGTTGTCTGAGCAAATTTGTCTTCTGAGGTAGCAATCTTTGGAAGTCCACTATCAGAGCCAACAGATCAGGAAACCACTTTTAGTGGCCAGAATAGGGCTATCAAAATCATAGACACATTAATGTGTGTTAGCAACTTGTTTAGTACTTCCCTTATTAAACCAAACAGAGGGAAGGCATAAAGGAATTTGTCCTACCAATCCTGTAGCATTGCATCCGTAGCCAGTGCTAGCGGATCTGGTACTGGGGAGAAGAATGTTGGTAGTCGAGAATTTGTGTGCATTACAACTATTGTCGTCCAATTCCCCTTGGACCACAGCAGGAGATCCCTTGCTGCTTCGCACAGTGAAAAGGAGTGAGTTCCCCCTTGACTGCTGATGTACACTAGTTCAGTCATGTTGTCTGAGTGCACTGCTATTGTTCTGTTGTATACCTATGATGCAAAGCTCATGAGACCTAAGTGAATATCTTTTAACTCTTTCACATTTATGTGCATCTCCTTTTCCTCCTGAGACCACGCTCACAACACTTCCTTGGTCTCTAGTAGGGCTCCCCAACAAACGTCCAACGCATAGGCATAGAAGTTCAGGTCGGGGTTCTGTTGGTGAAGAGACATTCCCTCCTGAAGTATTCCTTCTGATTTCCACCACAGCAGATTACTTTTTAATTCATGTTATCAGAAACACAAATGAATCAGGCTGACTTTTTCTGTCCCAGCTGGCCCTGAGATACAACTGAAAAACTCTCATGTGGAGTCTCCCTAAAGACACGAACTGCTCTATCGAGGCCAAAGTCCTGATCAGGCTCACCCACTTGTTGGCAGAGCATGTTGAAGTGTGATAAACTCTTATATTTTCTGAAGCCAGACTCCACTCTTTTGGGAGATGGAAAAGCCCAAAAAAGAAGAGTTCAAAGTCATTCCCAAATAAACTATCTCCTGAGAAGGAAGTTTATTAACAACCCTAACTCCTGAGTACAATTTAGTGTCCTTTTCAAGTCCTCCATGCACTGCTCCTTTGACTGAGAGCGAAGAAGCCTGTCATCCAGATACAGAGCCATCCTTGCTCCTTCTAAATGCAGCCATCCTGCTAGAGGAGCAAGAACCCTTGTGAACACCTGTGGGGACGTCAGCAGGCCAAAACAGAACGCCCTGAACTGATACACTTGATCTTTGAATGCAAATCCGAGATATTCCTTGATTATGGATGCACTGGGATGTAGAAGTATGCATCCCTCAGGTCTATAGAGACCATCCAATCTCCTTGGCGCATTGCTGATAGAATGGAGCGGTTTGTCTCCATGCGAAATTTTGTCTTTTGAACAAAGACATTCAGGGTGCTCACAATTAAAACTGGTCTCCAACCTCCTGTCAACTTCAGCACTAGAAACAGCAGATTGTAAAATCCCTCTGAATTCTTGTCTTTGACTAACTCTACTGCTTTCTTTTCGAGGAGGGAATGAACTTCTTTTGCAAGAGCTGAAAACTCCTTTGAGCCTACTGAGTAGGCAGTCAAGACAATAGACTTCTTGAACATGGGGGGCCTTTTCTAGAGACGGAATTGAATACCCGAATCTTAGTAATTCTGTTACCCATGGCTCTGCACTTTTCCTGCTCCATACTTCCCAAAACTGTTGAAGTTTTGCTCCTACTGGTGCACTGAGGAGATCACTTTCACTTTTTGGGAGCCAATCTCATAAAGTTTTTCCTACTGGCTCGAGAGCCAAAGCGGATGTTTGATCTTGTTCTGGGGTTCAATTTCAGTCTACTCCCATGAAAAGGAAAGGACTGCAAAGGGGAAGCTACCTTCACGCTTGATAGAGTAGCTCCTTTTGGCCGTCTCATGGAATGGGCTAACAAATCTTGTGTTGACCTCTTCTCAAGACCTGACGCTATATCACTAATCAAAGACAGAGGAAAGAGGGAGTCCTTTACTAAAGGTAAAAATACAAGAGCAGACTTTTGAACTGTGGTGACTCGTTTAGTGGTGAAGGAACACCAAAGCTCCCTCTTTTTCAACACTCCCATTGCTTAAAGGGAGGCTGTTTCTCTTGAAGCATCCCTTACTCTCTTGTCTACACAATACAGGACATCAAGCAGATCCGATCCTATGTCTGAAGGGAAGTCAGGGTAATAATGAATCTTCTTTGACAGGGCTCCTACAGACCAATCCAAAAAGTTGATAACCTCTAAATCTTGAAGGTATTTTTCAAAATATGATCTAGTTCTGCTGAGGAGAACATTATCTTGGCAGCAGAAAATGTTGACCTTCGCAATGAATCTATAAGGCTAGAGAAGTCCCCTTGAGAGGAAGCAGAGACTCCCAAGGAAGGAGCTTCTCCAGTCACGTAGCATGCATACCTTCTAATTAGAAGGTGCGACGGCAGATAGCTAAAGCAAGCCTTCCCTTTCTCTCTCTTGTCTGCAAGCCACAAGTCCACTTCCTTAAGCTTTCTTCACAGAGGTTGACAGAACCATCTTTGGCAGCTTTGTTGCTTCCTGTATCACACTTAACTGAAGCGTTGTAGTTGGAGAAGCAAGAGCTGCTGGAAAGAAGAAGGTAGGCTAAGTACACAACAAAAAGTTCAGTAGTGTTGCATAAGCTGAAGATGATGAAGCCCCTTCTGGTGGACTGAAATTCTTCCTTCTTTACCAACAACACTGGAAAAAGGAGAGGATCGCAACTGGTTTTCAGCGCACAAGGCTTCTTTACTTAGCCTACAATGTCATCCAACTTCTGTTGGACAGGATCTCTAGACTGTCCTGGTCTCGCTAGAACTTGCTGAGGCACTGAATTTACTAAAAAATCATCTCAAGCCGAACTCGCTGAAGAAGCAAAAGATTAATTGGGAATCTTCCCTGTCTGTCGCCTGGGAACTGGCTGTTCCACTAATACCAAGCGAATGTCGTTCACTAGGTGTTCCACTGGAGGATCAAATATTTCTGAGAGCCTGGAAGACGCTGGGTGCTTTGACGCTGACTGGTGCTTGTTAGCGACTGAACATTTGGGCGCCAACTTGTGCGCTTTTGGGACAGCTGCACTTCTAGGCGCAGGCATGCTCTCTCGGCTCTTAACTGACGATGAGCTCTCCGCAGAAAACCTCTCTGGACTACCTCAAAAGCTGCACAAAGGAACAGCTTCTCTAGACTTCTTACACGGAACCACTGACGTCACCAAAGTGTCAGTCGCAGACCTTCTCAGCGGTCTAGAAGAATCACTATACCGCCATCGGCGCCTCTTTTCCGGACTGGAAGCCTCGGAACTCGAGGAAAGATGGTGCACTTCCGCAAAGATGCCTTTCCAGTGGCTCTCTGCTGTCTTCACCTGGGATCTAGTGACAGGTAAGACTGAGGGGCCGACCCTACTGATCTCCCTTGGGCTTCCAGTATGACTTCTCCCCAGTGATTTTACAGGGATTTTACAGGGGAGTATGTCATTGACCTTTGCCTAGGAGAATCAGCAGGATGTACAGCCATCTCCTCCACTTGCACTTCACTTACAACACTTTTGCACACCATGAGAGCTTTCACTGAATTATCTAACTAAGTCACTGTATTAAATATTTCTAACTTACTGTCGAATTTACTTTCTAATGTGGCAATGGTGTTGGGGTTAAGAACCTGGGAGTTGGGATCAGGATTAGAAGAAATAATAGATGGGCTGGGCATGGGAGAAATAGCATGGACAGAACAACTGGAACATCAATAGATCTATCTAACTCTGGACTAGCAGTCACCCTGTCTTGCCTAATAATGGCTTCTCTTTGTCTATCCCTAGGCAATTTAGATAGATAAGAAGTTCAAGTCTTCCACTGTTTTTTATCCCATCCTACACACTCCAAGCAAGTATTGTCCATTGAGCAGTTTTGCCCTCTACAATTCACAAAAATTGCATGAGTGTTATATTTTGCCAACGTTAATCTTGTCCTGCAGCCCTTGCTGCAATAATGAGTACTTAATACACTAGTGTCAGACATCATCGGTTACAAGTCAAGTTAAATTCTGTAAATGAGACTAAATATCTAAATTAACTGAATAATTATCTTATAAAAACACAATTCAAATAAAAACAAATGCCAAATGGCTACAAAAAAAAGTACTTCACCGATTACAGGAAAGACAAAGAATTCAAATTCCGAACCAGCTGCTGACCCACAACCTTGTTGTAAGCTGGCAGAAGCAAATTGAGGTACCTGAAATTGTTCCTCTTCTTCCTGAAAGTGGGCAGGACTAGTTACCTATAGCCAAATCAAAGAAGAATTGCTACTGCGAATTCTGAATTTTAGCTGCAGATGCTAGAAACTGTTAGCTATGTAATTACTTGGTAAGTTCCTTATGTAAAAATAATGTTTATAGTTTATTCTAGTTTCTCAATATGCTTTCCATGAACCAAAAGGGGAGCAGAAGGCAGAGCTAAAGACAGTCTCACTAATAACTAAAAGGCCTTGGGGAGAAAAAGCCACAGACTGAGTATGTAGTGATAAATACAGACAAAAGACTTGGAAGAGGAGAAATGACAAATCTGGGACCTGACCTATTTGCTTCTGCAATGATCTGTCTGCTTCCATTAGCTTCCTATATCTGATGAACTGAAGCATCAAGTCCTTAAACCAACCCCTACATTCCACGAATCCAATTGCTAGATCACATTCTATACCAATGCACCCAACACAAACAGTCTGTCTATCCACCTCAAAATTCAACAGCCGGGTTAGGCAGTAATCATTCCTACAGAACCTGGTGTTCTTAGTTTGGCTTCTGGTGGAAAACATCCTAGGAAGATTAAAATAGTACAATACCATGACAGGAACAAACAGCTAAACATCATGAAATACCAACAAGTGCCTATACACAATGGCAGCAAGGAGAATTCTGACAAGAGATAAAACATTCAAACACACCTGGTGAAGAACAGGTGAACCAGACAGTCTCCCAGATCAGCCAACTGATCTTCTTTTGTTTGAATGCCGACTCACCTATTGGCACAGAGATATACATAAGCTATCTTCATCTAAAATAAAAAAAATTCTTATACTAACAATAGAACCTTTTCCTTCCTCAGCAGCCAAGGTACTGTATTCCTGATCAATCTTGTATGAAAGTGCTGTCAGTTCACTTTCTGCTTTGCTGAACTGTAAAAAAAGGGTAAAAAATTAAGAATACAATTGCAAAACTTGTTGTATATACATGAAACTCCAATAGTTGACAAGTGCATTTTGCAATAGTACTTCTAAATATGTTTTGTACTTTAAAGCAGAAAAACTTTTTGCAATAAAGAACTGATTAGTACTACTTTAAATAAAAAGCAAGTGTCAAACAGATATTAAACATTTTATATGTAAATTTCAAGAGCTTTCACACTTAAAAACTTTACACTGAGTTATGGGGATATTCTTTGGAAAGCATTTTCTTTATGCCTAATATCATACCCTCTTTATAAGGGAAAAAAAACTACTTTTGAGAATACCAAAAGTCATTTAATCAAGCAAAATGACCAAAAGGAGACAGGATTAAGGCTTAGTATGCTTGGAAGCAAATTTAACAAAAAAACCTTAAGAGAAACCAAAATACCTGCTTATAGTATTGGTATCTAATATCATGCCTTTTTTCTTAAGTGAAAAAATGGATTGAAAAATGATATTGTCATGATACAATAAAGTTTTATACATACTTACCTGACAGATATATACTTAGCTATAGACTCCGTCGTCCCCGACAGAAATTCAAATTTCGCGGCACACGCTACCGGTAGGTCAGGTGATCTACCGCCCTGCCCTGGGTGGCAGGACTAGGAACCATTCCCGTTTTCTAATCAGATTCTTCTCTTCCACCTGTCTCCTGCGGGGAGGCTGGGTGGGCCATTAATCGTATATATCTGTCAGGTAAGTATGTATAAAACTTTATTGTATCATGACAATATCATTTTTATACATTCAACTTCCTTGCCAGATATATACTTAGCTGATTAGCACCCATTGGTGGTGGGTAAGAGACAGCTAACTACTGAAATAGACAGGTAAACATCATATGTTGTAGGTATTAATAAACCTTGGTTCCTACCTGATTAGGCGGAAGACTTCGTGGCTACTGCCCAGGAGTCTGCTTCGCCTCAAGAGCCTCAGCGAGATATTGATCTATGGCTAAGAGTTCTTGTGGGTCTGCCAATGGGGTCTTATCCACTTACTCGGCAGAGCCTAAAGGCCTTTGTCATTGGGTGCTATTCCACTAACATGACAATACACCTTGTTCAAGGAGCACAACACCGATCCCGATCACCTGATCCTAACATCCATGTTAGTTCTAAGATTGCAAGGAGTTATCCCCAAACTCCTTACAAACAACCAAAAACTCGAAACATAAATACACTTTCATTTATAACAAAACACAAAAAAAAAAAATTTGTACCCCCCTACTAGCCATACATACCCCTGGTCCCCTACCAGCAATGACACTATGCGCCCGTGCGACATCAGTACGCTTGCTAATAGGAAACCAAGCACATATCTGACAAGAGGGTTTATGTACATTTAAGATAAAATATTTTAAGGATCAGTCTTTGCTCCAAGTCCCAGAACTGTATCTGCTGATACAAAAGGACCAAGAGAGAAGCATTTCTCATAGGTCACTTTCACATCCTTCAGGTAATGAGACGCAAACACTGAATTGCATTTCCAATATGTAGTCTCAATGATATTCCTGAGAGACATATTCTTTTGAAACGCCAGGGACGTTGCTACTGCCCTTACCTCATGAGTCTTAACCTTTAGAAGACCGAAGGATTCATCCGGGCAGTTCTTGTGCGCATCAGTAATCACGCTTATCACAAAGAAGGCCAAGGCATTTTTAGACATGAGTCTTTTGGGGTTCTTCACAGCACACCAAAGACCTTGCCGACAGCCTCCCATCTGCTTCTTTTTCTCTAAATAAAATTTAAGAGCTCTAACCGGACAGAGAGACCTCTCTATCTCTCTGCCTACGAGGTTAGATAGGCCTTTTACCTCAAAGCTTCTGGGCCAAGGTTTTGATGGGTTTTCGTTTTTCGCCAGAAACAATGTCTGGAACGAACAGATAGCCCCATCTCCTTTAAACCCCACTTTGGAGTCCAGAGCGTGCAATTCGCTCGTCCTCTTGGCCGTCGCGAGAGACAATAACAGGAATAACATTTCCTAGTGACGTCGCGGAAGGAAGCCAGATGTAGAGGCTCGAATTTGTCTGAGGCAAGGAATTTCAGGACCACGTCCAGATTCCAGCTAGGTGTTCTCGGAGACGCTGATTTCGAAGTCTCAAAGGACCGAATCAAATCGTGGAGATCCTTGTTCTCTGCAATCTCTAGCCCTCGATTCCTGAATACTGAAGACAGCATACTTCTGTATCCTTTGATTGTAGACACAGAAAGGTGCGATTCCTCTCTAAGAAAAAGGAGGAAATCAGCCATGTTAACTATAGAGGTACTGGAGGAGGACAGCTTCTTATTCTTACAACACCTCCTAAAGACTTCCCACTTCGATTGGTATACTCTTCTCGTTGAAGATCTGCAGGCTCAAGCGATAGCGCCTTGCGAGAAAATCCCCTCGCTCTGACAAGTCTTTCGCTAGTCGAAAGGCAGTCAGAGCGAGACCGGGGAGGTTGTGATGAAACCTCTCGAAGTGGGGTTGTCTGAGTAGATCTGTTCTGCTTGGCAGAGATCTGGGGAAGTCCATTATCCACTCCAGTACCTCCGTGAACCATTCTTGGGCTGGCCAAAATGGGGCTATGAGGGTCAACTTCGTGCCCTTTGAAGCCACGAATTTCCTGAGTACTTCCCCCAGGATCTTGAATGGGGGAAAGGCGTAGGCGTCTAGGCCCGACCAATCCAGGAGAAACGCGTCGATTGCAAAGGCTCTTGGATCTTCCACTAGAGAGCAAAAGATCTCTACTCTTTTGGAGAGGAACGTAGCAAAGAGGTCTATGTGAGGCCTCCCCCACAGAGACCACAGACTCCGGCACACTTCTGTGTGTAGAGTCCACTCTGTGGGAAGGACCTGATTCCTCCTGCTTAGCCTGTCCGCTCTCACATTCCTTATCCCTTGCATAATCTTGTGAGGAGAGTTATTTACCTCTTTCCTCTGTCCAGGTTAATAGGTCTTTTGTTAGCTGATAGAGGGAGAATGAATGAGTCCCTCCTTGCTTGCATATGTAAGCCAGAGCCGTGGTGTTGTCCGAGTTTATCTGAACCACCCCGTCTCTGACTACCTCCTCGAAGAATCTTAAGGCCAGGTGTATGGCTACTAGCTCTTTGCAATTGATGTGCCAGGACACCTGCTCCTTTGTCCAGGTGCCTGACACCTCCCTTGCTCCTAGCGTCGCTCCCCATCCCGACTCCGAAGCGTCGGAAAATAACACTTGGTTGGGGTTCTGCAGGGCAAGTGACACGCCTTCGTTCTTCTTTAGAGGAAGGATCCACCACTTTAAGTGATTTTTCACCTCCTGTGGAATCGGGAAAGTGTCTGAGAGTTGTCCCGTCTTCCAACTCCACACCTCTTTCAGGAAAAACTGAAGAGGGCGAAGGTGAAGCCTCCCCAGAGAGAAGAACTTTTCTAGCGAGGACAGAGTCCCTAAAAGGCTCAAATAATCCCTCGCTGAACTGCTCTCTCTCTCTAAGAAGCTCGAGATTCTTGACAAACCTCGAGTGATTCTCTCTCGCGAAGGAAATACCCGAAAACCCCGAGAATCCATCTGAATCCCCAGATAGACCAAGTTCTGGCTGGGGATCAGTTGCGACTTCTCGAGGTTCACGAGTAATCCCAGAGATTCTACCATATTCCGTGTTATCAACAGGTCCTCCAAGCACTGGTTCTCCGACTTGGCCCTGATCAGCCAGTCGTCTAAGTAGAGGGAGATGTTTATTCCCTCTAGGTGAAGCCATTTTGCTACATTCGCCATCAGGTTGGTGAAGACCTGTGGAGCTGTAGACAGGCCGAAACACAGAGCCCTGAACTGAAAAATCTTCCTCCTATCATGAATCGAAGATATTTCTTTGACGAGTGGTGAATGGGAACGTGGAAATATGCGTCTTGTAAGTCCAGAGAGACCATCCAATCTCCTGGACATAGTGCTGACATCACCGAGGCGGACGTTTCCATTCGGAACTTCTTCTTCTGAACAAAGCGGTTCAGCGCGCTTACGTCCAGTACTGGTCTCCACCCCCCCGAAGCCTTTGGTACTAGGAAAAGGCGATTGTAAAATCCCGGGGAGAGTGGATCCTGTACAAGTTCGATGGCCTCCTTTTCCCACATTTGATCCACCATTTGAAGGAGAGTATTTTTCATTACAGGGTCTCTGTACCTCGCTGACAGTTCCCGAGGAGTAGAGGTTAGGGGAGGACTGTTTTCGAAGGGGATTATGTATCCTTTCTTTAAAACTGAAACCGACCAAGAGTCGGCTCCTCTCTGTGCCCAGGCTCCTGCAAAGTTCAGGAGTCTGGCGCCTACTGGTGCTTGGAGGATCATCAAGTCACTTTCCTTTCTTGAAGGGCCTGAAGGAAGACCTTCCTCTCTTATCAGAGCTCTTCTTTCTGGAAGGGGGACGAGCCGTTGCACCTCCACGAAAGGGCTGCTGAGGAGGACGAGAGTCCTTCTTACTCGTTGACACTACAGGGCGACTCTTCTTTGAAGTCTGAACAAGGAGGTCTTGTGTCGCCTTCTCAGTTAGTGAGCGAGATATATCTCTCACCAACTGAGAAGGAAACAAATGGTCCGACAGAGGGGCGAACAATAACGTGGTCCTCTGGCTAGGAGAAACAGCTTTCGACAAAAGGGATCCATAAACTGATCTCTTTTTCAGCAAACCGGCTCCAAAAAGGGAAGAAACTTCTCCCGAACCGTCTTGTACCGCCTTGTCCATGCAAGCCAGGACGCTATGGAGAATTTCTGGGCTCTTAAGAAACTCCGAGTCCTGAGATTTCTTAGCCAGAACTCCGAGAGACCAATCCAGAAAATTGAACACTTCTAAAATGATGAAAAGTCCTTTAAGAAAGTGGTTCAATTCTGAAATGCTCCACGTAGATCTGGCCGAGACTAAAGAGTGTTGTCTGGAGGCATTAACCAGATTAGCGAAGTCAGCGTCTGCCGATGCAGGAAGAGAAAGACCCATAGTCTCTCCTGTCCCGTACCAAATACCTCTCTTTCCATGGAGTTTGGAAGGAGGCATGCAGAATACTGTTTTGCCCAACTCTTTCTTAGCGCCCATCCATGAATCCAAAGATTGGAGGGCCTTCTTCATTGAAATCGCTGGTTTCATTTTCAGGAAAGCCGAGGACTTTACAGTAGCCGTACTCGAAAAGATGTGAACGAGGAGAAGGAGGAGCGGCTGGACTAAGAGAGTCTAACCAAAACTCTTGCAGTAATAAGGAGGCTAATGTCTTATAATTCGAGAGTCCCTCATTTGTAGGGAGCTCGTCTTCAGACAACTCATCCAATACCCGATCAGAAGAAGGAGAAAGTTCCCGTTTGGAGGAAGAGTCTTTCCAAGACCTCCTACGATCCGAAGGAGAAGGTGCTTCTGTCTGGAGAAGAGTCATCAATTCCTGATAAGAGTCTATTCGGATCTTGCCTTATGGAAGAATTCCAACTCCTGCCTCTGGCTCCTGACTCCTGAACTCCTGACTCTCCTGATCCTGACTCCTGACTCCTGACTCCTGACTCCTGACTCCTGACTCTTGGCTCCTGGCTCCTGCCTGGGTGACTCCTCACTCCTTGCTCTTGGCTCCTGCCTCCTGGGAGACACTTCACTCCTGGCTGGCGCCAGATGCCTGATCGGCTCTTCACACCTGGTAGGAGTCTTGCGCTTGGTTGACTCCTTACGTTTGGTTGACTCCTCGCTCTTGCTAGGAGCCTCACTCCTAATAGGAGCCTCGTTCCTGGCGGCAGGTACCTCCACACGTCTGGAGGACCTCTTGATGGGAAGGGAAGTGTCTTTCCTTCGAGGAGGCTCCTTTGAAAGCACTCCTACCAACGACGATATCTGTTCTTGCATAGAAACTAGAAATCTTTTAGCAGCCCCTCTTTATCCTCTTCGGGAGGAGAAGGAGGAGGGGAGGAGTCCATGGGCTCCACTCCAACTACGGGTGACAATAGGGCTCTTTTTGCCCTCTTAACATCCGAAGGAGACTCCTCAGGGAAGCGTTCCGGGCTAGAGTCAAGAGTCGGCGCCTTCCAACTCCTCTTCAGTGATCGCGAGCGATCAGAATCCCTCCAATCGCGTCTAGGAGACGAAGACCCCGACGATGAGAAACACTCACGCAGGACGCTTTTGCAATAGCGATCCCTGGCAGTCTGGGGTGTCACAGAGCCTGCCAAAGGGACACCTGATCGGTGGGGATTCTCCACAACCTCCTTACGGTTTTTGACATTCCTTCTCCTCTGGGCATGTGAGCTTGGAAGAGGTCTAGACTTGGGAGCGTTGTGGAGCCGACCAGATGCCCCCTCCACCACACTGGGGACACTCACATCACTGTCCACTGTAATATCACTAGCCTTACCTTGCAGAGCAGCCATTTTGTTTTCCATGACCTTGAAGGCTGCTTTTAGATCCGCAAGTTCTTTTGCCGAATCTACAGGATCTGCAATAGGTGAAGAGGCTGAAAAGGAAGGAGAAATAGCAATTCTTACAAGTGGGGAAGATCCCAAACTAGGAACTAGTTCATTCGATCTAGAACTACTCAAACTTCTAGAAGAAGCTTTCCTCACTCTCTCTCTCTCTAAATTCTTCAAATAAGTAGTTAGATTCTTCCACTCTCTCTCACTCAAATTCTCACATTCCTTGCAAGTATTAGTGAAAGAACATTCATACTCCCTGCAACCCTTACATACAGTGTGAGGGTCTACCGAAGCTTTCGGCAACCTCACCTTACAGCCTACATTCACACAACGTCTCACAACCATTCCAGCGTCAGACATTTTAAGAAAAATCCAAAGCAAGTCCACAAAAACAGTCCACAAAAGCGTATGCCAATCCAACAATCCAGATACGTCACCAAAAGTCGGTCAAGAAGATTAATTGCCGGTGAAAAAAGAAAATCCAGTCAAGAGGAACCAACAACAATGTTGATGGTCCGGGCGACAGAAGAAATCTGATTAGAAAACGGGAATGGTTCCTAGTCCTGCCACCCAGGGCAGGGCGGTAGATCACCTGACCTACCGGTAGCGTGTGCCGCGAAATTTGAATTTCTGTCGGGGACGACGGAGTCTATAGCTAAGTATATATCTGGCAGGGAAGTTGAATGTATAAAATCAATATTTTGCACAGCCAAAAGGCAAGCCTAATATTATCCCATAGCATTATTGACAGCAATCTTTCAACAAAATAAATCCTTTCATCCAAGAAAACAAAACACCACTCGAAGCACACTGTTTCATCACAAAAATTATGCAAATGTCAACAATAATCCTCAACAGATAAACTGCCCTAAGCCCTTGGCCATGCAAGGCCAACTGTATCATAAACAAGTGCAACATGTGTGTGTGCTGGAGAGAAATCTGATAAGTGGAGAAACAATAAGCATTATAAAGTAGAAGAATGAAGTAAAGTTGAACATAGACCGAATATGTGATGAATAGAATTGATGAAGACCAGCAAGCCAGGTTAAGCTGGTAGAAGTGAACTACAAGAGTGTTTAAGTCTATGTGCTAAATAATAAATGCAGAATGGTATGGATAAAGAGGTCAAACATTGAGTTCAAGCTGGATGGAACAGTATTCTGTGAATAGAGTGTCCCTATCAGGCTGAAGGGCAAGGTTCATAAGGTGGTGGGAAGACCTAAGTTGTATAGGATAGAAGAGGCCACGCAGAAGAAAACAGAACAAAGTATGTTAGATGTGGCCGAAATGAGGATGATGCCCAAATGGATGAGTGATGGGAAAAGGATAGAAATGGGTATATCTGGGGATTGGTAAAACTCACTTAAGAGTCCAAGAAAGGCAAAAGAGTTAGACTAAGATGGTTTAGACACCTGATGAGAAGGGGAGATGATGAGAGATATTTTGTAAGAGATTATGGAAATGTAGGAGCTAAGGACATACAGGAGAAGAAGGCCTAGGAGAAGTTGTAAAGACTGCAATTGAGATGAGACAGATATTCTGAGAAGTTTGCCTTAAAGTGTAATTACTATGAGATTCAGAGCATTTGTCCCGGTGTTTTTTCTGGAATAAACTTTATTTCTGTGATTTTTGACAAAGATATTACTTAGTCATAGTATACTTTACATCCCTACCTAATTTTATGCAGCATTCTTTCTTACTTATATATTAGAAAAAAGTATAGTATTCATAAGAATAAAATAAAGCAGCCGAAGCCAGTGGCGGAACACTCTAATGTATGGTTTCAAAGTTATAAGTGACGTAGGTATATGATGTGCCAACTCCTCCCACATGGTAATGATGACAAACAGCTGTCTCTGAAATTCTGAATGAATATTCGTACTTGTCAAGGCTCAAGAATGGTGAGGCTATGATAAGACATTGTCCCTGTGTTGCCAGGACAGCTTTCGTGATTCAACCTGCACAATTGTTTAGAAGTGAGGAGGCCTGTAGGCAAACCCTGAAACATAAGCTTGAACAGGTAAATGAATAATAAGGCCCTTTTTTGGCTAAGAAGTACACCCAGACATTCAAGGCTACCAAGTTTTTGTCATTTGCTGACTTTCATAAGGTGCAGAAAATTAATTATATATGCTCTATTTATTAAAATGATCGTCACTGTCATACTAGGAAAAATATCAAAGGAGTTACGACAAATGCAAAAGTTTTCTTTACTTTGTTAATTAATTTTTAATTATATAATTTTTCAATGGCGAAATAGTGATAGCAAAGTTACTAATTTCCCTTCAGATTACCTTGTGGAAAACCCTTTTCTTCAAGAATTTCTAACACTCAACCCAATGGCACAAATCCTATATACTACTACTTCTACTACTACAAAGTGTAAACAAGGAGTATTGGTTGTATTTCATAGTTGCCAGAGGTTGAGACTTTCACAAATAGCCAATTATCCATCGAGAAGGAGGCTAGTGAATGACGTCATAAGTTACGTCATTATATCTTCGAAAGACATTCCTCTGAGTTTGCTGACGATGTCTACAAGAAGTCGGTGTTATTCTTATAATTACCAGAATTATGCAACTTTTGTAATACAGAATACAGTAAAAAATTAGGTAGGGATGTAAGATACTCTGTGACAAAGTGTCATCTTTGTCAGATACGTTGATAAAATTTTATTCCGGAAAAACACTGGGACACCGGCTGTGAATCTCATAGTAGTACATGCATATACAGTACATCATTTACTGTACCCGTACTTCAGAATAAGCGATCACACCACTGCAAACCACTAATCAAATGTATAAAATTTCATAACACTAATTTTACTCAAGTTATTTTATTTCCTTGAGTAAACATAAGCAGTGAAATTCTAAGACCTGCAATTACAATGTGTACATACTACAGAAAAGGAAATCATTATATTAATCACAGTCCCTTATATGAAATCTTCTTTTAAGTGATCACACCATGCTACGTACTTTGTTATACAGTGCAAACTGCATTCTGAAATTCTAAGATTTATGGTTAAAAGGAGAGCAGTTACCTGAGCCTATAACATTCCATACCTATTAAGTTTGGGACACTGCTGTTTGCTCAGTTACATACCAATGGAATTTGGTGATTATGACTCCGGTTACTAAAATTTGCAAAACAATCACCAACAACCCCACTTGGGCCTCAATACACTTCTTACAAGATTAACAGTAGTACATATCTAATAGGGTATGGTGTTTTTCTTGACATGCATTGTAGTAATGCATATTGTTTGTTTTTACATTTGTCACCTTCAGGGCAAACTGTTCTGCTGTATGTAATCATATTTCAGTCTGTACTATGTGCGAGTTTCCTAACGAGCATCTTAAAATACTATACATTTATTTAATCAGTACTGTATTGAACTTAACACAGTAATGTAGTGTTACATACATAAATTTATCATCCTGTATAAATATGAGGGTCTGTATGTACACAAGAATCATATTGGAAAACACTGTACATGTACTGTGGTGCTTGTGTGTATGTGTAATACATGTGCATATATACAAGTACACGAATATACCACTTTAAATAAAATATGCATCTACTGTACATAATTGCACCAATTCTACTTATCAGGTATAGTACTCATAAAATACACACACACTACAAAATATCATACATTACAAAAATCTGTCTATTTTTACATAACTTTTGGAACAAACAAACAAAAATCAGTCTATTTTTACATAGGTTATGGAACACTTTGCAACTACGTACTGAGCTGCTTCCTCCGCCCCCCATCGCCCTCTCCTCTCTCTCTCTCTCTCTCTCTCTTCTCTCTCTCTCTCTCTCTCTCTTTCTCTCGTCTCTCTCTCTCTCTCTCTCTCTTGTACATGTTATATAGTACAGACATACACACATGCAAGGCATTCAGATAGGCTCTGCACTTGCTCTTGCTGTAGCTAACTGCATTAGTTCTATTAACAGACATGCTCACAAGATTTGTTAAGTACAAAATATTTCACAACATAAAAAAAGACCATAAACATCTTGGTTTGTATGTACTATATCTGTTTCAACATAAGTTACTAAACACTTTCCACTTTCTGTACCTCCGCCTTCCCCTTACCCCTCCCTCCCTCTCTTATGCACGCTGACATGTATTCAATGTAATGCAGTACAGGCAGTCCCCAGGTTACGACGGGGGTTCCGTTCTTGAGACGCGTCGTAAGCCGAAAATCGTCGTAAGCCAGAACATTGTCAAAAATCCTAAGAAAACCTTACTTTTAATGCTTTAGGTGCATTCAAAACTATGTAAACTGCATTGTTATTGCATTTTTCATCAAAAAAACCTATAATATTGATTATTTTGCATTTTTGGTGTCATATTTCATCTGCCAGATCAGCATTTGTAGGCGTCATAACTCTGGAACATGCGTCGTAACCCTGGAAATAATTTCTGATGAATATAATTGAAAAGCGTCGTAACCTTGGAACGTCGTAAGCCGAGACCGTCGTAACCCGGGGATTGCCTGTATTGTACTAGATAGAGTACAGAAATGAAATTTTCATTATTAAAATGAAGTTTTATTGTATACTTACCGAACAATTATAGAGCCGTGATTTCCACGAGCGGCAGGATACTAAATTCAAATTTAGCGCGTCGGCGTCGCCAACACTGGTGGTGATGACGTCATCTCCCTCCACTCGCGGGAGAACCAGGTACAACTGCCCAGGTGAATCCAATTCTTACTGCCCGTCCGTCCACCTAAGGGGAGGAGGTTGGGTGATAATCATAATTGTTCGGTAAGTATACAAAAAATAAAACTTCATTTTAATAATGAAAATTTATTTCAATTTTTTATTGTAGTGTCTTACCGAACAATTATAGAGCTGATTACACATTTATGGGAAGGTGGGATTCAGTGGACCACTAGTATTTTTAAATGGTTACATTTATTGCAATACCAGTAAACACTCAAGGTGTCTGTTGTACCTTACCTTGTAAGAGAGCTACAGCAGACTGTTACTGCCTCTGGTCGGTGCTCTTCTTACTATTGTAGAGGAATTGGAATTTGACAAAGTTAGCCTCTACAGGAGTGGAATCCTTCCGTAGTTCAAGCGAGTCAAGGCTGACTGACGGAGGATAGTAACAAACAAAGATTGCCCTTGCCCTGGGCTAAGACCAGAAATTCAATCATACAAAAACATTGTCACCAACACCAGATTTAAAAAACATATATAACCCAACCATTGTAAAATCTGACCTAACAGACTGGTGAGTATCCAGGTACTCAGTACCCCCAGCTTCCCTGAAACTCGACAACCTATTCAAGGTGAAAAAGTTAGCATAGAGGTGACGACCCCTGTGCCGTTTCTCCCAACACCATGCCAGAAACCGCCACCGGACCTAACGTTTTACAATTCTCGAAAACCGTTTCTATCTCTTTGAGATAATGACTCGCAAAACCGAATTCGATCTCCCAGAACGTGCTCTGAAGAATCGAAGCTAAAGATAAATTCTTTCTGAATGCTAAAGAAGTTGCCACTGCTCTAACCTCGTGAGCTTTAACTCTCAGAACGGAAAGATTGTCGTTCTCGGACTGCGAGTGAGCTTCCTGATAAGCTCTCTAATAAAGAACGATATAGCATTCTTAGAAAAGAGGACGAGAGGGATTTTGAACCGAGGTCCAGAGCTTAGAAGATTTTCCTCTAATACCTTAGTGGCAAACAGATACTGCTTAATAGCCCTGACTGGACATAAGAGCCTTTCTTCCTCCTCATGGTCCAAACCAAATCAGTAAAGTTCCTTACCACAAAACTCCTCGGGGCAAGAACCAAGGATTAGAAGGATTCTCATTTTTTGGCTAGAAAGGGGTCAAAGATACCGAAAATACAGCATTGCCTTGAGAGAAACCGACTCTTTTGTCTATAGCGTGCAATTCGCTGACACGCTTAGCAGAAGCTAGTGCAATAAGAAAAAGTGCCTTCTTAGTCAAGTTCTGAGTGAAGCCGACTTCAAAGGCTCAAACGGTGGCCCATGAGGAACTTAAGCACCACATCTTAAGTTCCAAGTTCTGAGTGAAGCGACTTCGAAAGGCTCAAACGGTGCGGGCCCCATGAGGAACTTAAGCACCACATCTAAGTTCCAAGTCAGCACGTATCTTGCGGGATGCTTAGTGGTTTCGAAAGACCTAATGAGGTCCGACAGATCTGAATTGGAGGAAATATCCAAACCTCGATGTCGAAAAAAAACCGAAAAAGGAAAGAGAGCATGGCTCTATATCCTCTGATCGTCGAAGGAGCCAGTTTCTTAGAGTTCCTAAGAAATAGAGAAGAAAATCTGCTATTTCTGTTAAAGAGGTCGCAGAAGTAGAGACTTTAGCACTTCTACACCACTCTCTGAAGATTCTCCACTTCCCTTGATAGAGTTTGTTAGAAGACTCTCTCCTACAACGAGCGATAGCTTCTGCAGCTTCTTCTTGAAAACCCTTTCGCTCTGACAAGATTCCGGACAGTCTGAACCCTGTCAGAGCTAGAGCGGAACAAGTTTTGGGTGGAACCTCTTGAAGTGCGGTTGTTTGAGAAGCCACTTCTCTGGAGGAAGAAGTCTGGGGAAGTCTACTAACAACTGGAGAAGGTCCGGGAACCACTCTTTCCTGGGCAAAAAATGGGAGCGATTAACGAATGTTACATTGCTGTGCGACATGAACTTGTTCAGCACCTTCTCTTATTAGACCGAACGGAGGGAATGCATAAGCTTCCAGACCCGACCAATCCAACAGCATTGCGTCCACCAACCAAGCTAGAGGATCTGGGACTGGAGAACAAAAGAGAGGAAGACGGTTGTTCCTTGATGTCGCGAACAGGTTCTATTGACGGTCGTCCCCAAAGGCGCCAAAGTTTCTGACAAAATCTTGTTGTCCAAAGTCCACTCCAGAGTAACACTTGCTGTTGAGACTTAACTCGTCCGCCAGAACGTTCATCTTTCCCGGAACAAATCTCGGGACTAGCTGAACCTTCGCTTCGTTTGACCACAGGAGGAGATCCTTGGCTACTTCGTACATAGAGAAAGACTGAGTCCCCCCCTGTTTCCGCACGTACGAGAGAGCCGTGGAGTTGTCGGAATGCACTGCCACTACTCGACCTTCTACTAAATCCGAAACTGTCTGAGCCCAAGAAAATTGCTAACAGTTCCTTTACATTTATGTGGAACTTCTTCTCCTTCTCCGACCAAGCTCCTGAAGTCCGTTGATTTCCCAGTAGGGCTCCCCAACCTGTGTCGATGCGTCGGAAAAGAACTGTAGGTTCGGGAGGATGGGTCGTAAATCTAACCTTCTTCCAACCTTGCTCGAGAGAGCCACCACCTTAGGTCCTCTTTTATTTGATCTGTGACAGGAAAGGTAATCGAGTCTGGTTGTGTCTTCTGCACCAAGAGGCTCTCAGGAAAAACTGCAGAGGTCTCATGTGCAGTCTTCCCAACGTCACAAATTTCTCCACTGACGTCAATTTGCCCAGGAGCCTCATCCACTGATTGGCAGAACTTACCTTTTTGTCCAAGAACTCCTGAACTGTCTCCAGACAGCCTTGAACCCTCTTCGGGGACAGAAAAGCCCGAAAAACTTGAGCATTCAGAATCATCCCAAATAAAGGATGCTCTGAGATGGAACCAACTGGGACTTCTGTTTGTTGACCAGAATTCCTAACTTTTCTGGCAAGATCCAGAGTTGTTCCAAGGTCCTTCATGCACGACTCTCTGATTCCGACCGGAGAAGCCAATCGTCCAGATAGAGGGAGATTCTACTCCTAATATGTGCAGCCAGCTTCCTATCGGGGATAGAACCCTGGTGAAAACTTGAGGAGCGGTCGCTAGTCCGAAGCAAAGCGCGAACGAAAAATGAAACACCTTCGCCTTCGAACATGAACCTCAGGTACTTCCGAGATTCGCGATGTATCGGAATGTGAAAATAAGCGTCTTGCATGTCCAGAGAGACCATCCAATCCCCTGTCTGATGGACTCCAGAAACCGACCGAGTGGTCTCCATATGAAATTTTGTTTTCTGGACATGCAAGTTCAGGGCGCTCACATCCAAAACCAAACCGGCCTCCAGCCCCCTGATGATTGGTGAACTACAAAAAAAGGCGATTGTAAAAGCCTGGAGGAAAATCCCTTTCTATCTGTTCTATCGCTTCTTTGAGAACAAGCGCTTCCACTTCTGCGGCTAGCGCCAGAAATTTGTCTGAGCCCGGAGAGTATGCCTGGAATGGAATTGGCACAGGTGAGAGCGAGGGAGGTGAAACGAGAGGAATACGATAGCCGAACTTGAGTACTTGCATACCCAGGCTTCTGCTCCTCTGTTTTCCCATTCCTCCCAAAACATAGCCAGCCTGGCTCCACTGGTGCATGAAGAACCGAGCTTTCATTTGGAAGGTTTGTTAACCTTGGCCGAGGCCTTAGACTGAGGTCGCAAATTCGACTTCGGCCGAAAGAAGCGCTTGGGTTTTCTCCCTCGAAAAGGAACTTGGGCCAGAGGAGAAACCGAAGGAACAGTCCCTCCACAGGAGCTTTAGGTCTCTTAGTAGACTGTGCCAGTAAATCCGAAGTAGATTTCTTATCTAGCGCAGACGAAATTGACAACACTACATCGTCTGGAAAGAGGTTATCTTTCACAAACGGAGCAAAAAAACAAAGAGAGCAGACTTTGTTGGGAAGTAACCCTTTTAGAAGCAAAGGAGCACCAAAGTTGCCTTTTCTTAAGGGTACCAAAGGCGATGAGCGAAGCTAACTCATCACATCCATCCCTAATGGATTTGTCCGCACAGGAACAGAACACCAATCCAATCCCTCCGCTAACTCCTGAGAAAGAGAAGGACAGTCCTTCGATCTGGCCGCTAAAGCGCCAATAGTCCCAATCAAGGAAGCTAAAGACTTTCCAAAAGTTTATTGATTCTTTACAACGTGGTCCAACTCAGGCGCTGTAAAGAAAACTTTCGCTGCGGCGCAAAGAGATTCTTCTAGAGGAGTCGATTAAACTGGAGAAGTCTCCCTGGGAGGAGGCAGAAACTCCCAGAGAAGGAGCTTCCCCAGTTACATAAAACCTATACCTCTTACGAAGCAACTTAGAGGGAGGGTAAGCAAAAAGAGCCTTCCCTAAGTCTCTTTTCATAGACATCCATTTTCAGTCTCTTTCAACGAATGTCTAACCGCTTTAGATAGAACAAGTTTTGGGAGGAGAGGGTCTGAAGTTTTCCTCCTCATCAAAAAAGTCGAAGTTGGGGAGCGCGGAGCCGCTTTCTCAAAATAATCTGGATAAGATACCAGAAGAAATCTAAGGAGACGTGAATAACACGAGAGGTGATGAGAATCCTCCTCCTCTACTTCTTCTTCATTCTCCGATACCGCCGAAGAAGTAGACGGAACTACAACCGGATCTGAAGGTTTCGAACCACCCTTGGACTCATTCATCCAGTGGTTAACATCTCTAACTGCTTGCGCAAAGGCGCCAGAGACGAATCAAAAACAGTTAACGTAGGCTTGGAAAGAAGCCTAAAATGTTCAGCAGGAGGGGCGGAAAAAATACTTGCGCCCTCGCCTCTGAGCCGCCGAAATTCGAGGCGAAAAACAAGGCGCATCAGGCGTAACAGACGAAAAAGCGCCTAAAGAAACACCCTTAGAACTGCTAGCTACAGCGCTAAAACCACAATCTCTACTAGTAGATGGAGCCGAAAAAGGCACAGATTGAGGCGACGAACGAGCCGCTAACGGCCGCGGCGCAACCCTACTCTCAGGCCTCCTTATACCGCTTGACTGGAGGAGGCGAAGAATCGGCGCCTGAACGCCTCTTTAATTGGGACGCGAAACCGGGCGAATTTCGCAAGAGCGCCGCGCGACCGGAGACGAATCGCTTGAATCATTCGAAAGGCGTCTGACCGCAACACCTTTCCAACGCTTAACCGAGCCCTGTTGAGGCGCAACAGGCTCAACAAGAGAGGCGCCAGTCTGTGGGCAAATCCCGATCGACTCCCTTGGACTTCCGGTATGTCTTCTCCCCGGTGCGGGGGTAGGGGGCGTGGACAGTGACCTTTGTCTAGGAGACGTGTCAGGACAGACAGACGGCACCCTCAAACTACACTCTTACCTGAAGCCGCTTCTCCAAAAACGTCTTAAACTGATATTACCCAAGTTGCAAAACCGTATTCGCTAGTACCGAAAATTTCTGATCTAACCTTCGATTCCAGACTGGCAATGGTGTCGGAAGAAACTACACGGGAAGCCGGAGAAGTGGGATTAGTAGGAGGAATAGGAGGTGTAGTTAAAGGAGACATAACAATTTGAGGAGAAACAGAAGGAACAGAAGCATCGCAAGACGAAGCAGAGCTAAGTCTACTTCCCTAAGCGCTGCTTTTCTAATTCTGTCTTTAGCTAATTTCTCCGAGTATGAACTAAAAAACTTCCATTGAGAATCAGTCCAATCACTACACTTGTTACATGTTCGATCTGCTGAACAAACCTGTCCCCTACACTTAACACATTTAGTGTGAGAATCATACTCTAACTTGGATAATCTAGTTTTACATCCTGAGATGCAAAACCTAACTCCCGACGGACTAGAATCCGATATGGCAACGCCTAAATAAAAAGCAAAATAACAACAACGCCAAAAAAGAGTACTTCACCAATTCCGAAGATCAATTCCACAAGAAAAAAAGCGAAGCAAAGTCATCCAACCGCACCGACCACCGATGTTCACCGGACGCCGGCAGGAAAAGAATTGGATTCACCTGGGCAGTTGTACCTGGTTCTCCCGCGAGTGGAGGGAGATGACGTCATCACCACCAGTGTTGGCGACGCCGACGCGCTAAATTTGAATTTAGTATCCTGCCGCTCGTGGAAATCACGGCTCTATAATTGTTCGGTAAGACACTACAATAAAACTCAGTGTTACATACATACATCTTCCAGTCTGTGTCTGTATCTTTACAAGTATGACAAAGTTTATCATGTATTAGTATTATAATTATTCTAGTTATTATTCATCATTCATTCATCATCATCATCATCATCATTCAGAAGATGAATCCTATTCATATGGAACAAGCCCACAGGGGTCAATGACTTGAATTTCACACTTCCAAACCATATATATGGTGTTTATTTGAAAGAAGTAACAGAATGTAACAGGAAACACAGAAAGAAGAGATCAGTTATTGGAAAAGAAAAAATAAATCAACATACAGAATATACTGTATAGATAGATAAATATCTACGTAAATTATTCAAATACAAGAAGACTTGTTTTAGGTTAGTACTACTAATTCACTTGAACCTTTGAGGTTCCATTTGCACATGCTCAGGGAGACTGTTCCACAGTCCAACACAATAAGGACTAGTGTCTCTGGAACTGAGAAGTTCAGCAACAAGGTACATTTACTGCAAATTGGTGCTACTCTTCAGCAAATCTGGTTGCTCTTGGCAGAAGGGGATAAGAGAACAGAATGTGAAGGATCTCTGTAAAACATTATTTTATGCCAATAACCATAACTCACCTGAACCTATCCTGAATTATTCATACAGATGTTTTTTACAATTCTTTTTACGCTTTGTGGTTCACAGCATCATACAAGTGATGTACAAAATTGTCAAAAAACCAAAAACCAATCTCAACATTTTTTTAGTATTATCACTTCAGGATATGTTTAGAAAAAAAAGTTGAAAACTTTTAATCATTAAAATTTTATAATTCCTCAATATTCGGCAGTCAGCACGCCCCTACATGCTATATAAAAAATTTTATAAATTTTTAAAAGCATCTTTAAATATCCTTGCAAAGCCATGTGTCAGTATGACATAAGGGTCTTATATGATAGGAAGCAAATCCCAAAGGTAGGCAGAATTTCATTTTCTAGATGAAGTTACGTAAGTTGAAAGGGTCCAGGGTAGGCAAAATCCCAAATAAGGCAGCAGCTACAAACTAGGTGAGGTTCACTTATTTTAGGATTAAACTCTTTTAGCCCTATAAAGTATTCAACTCTCGCTCTCTCTCCTCTTCCTCTCGTTTCTCTTCCTACTTCTCTCTCTCTCTCTCTCTTCTCTCTTCCTCTCTCTCTCTCTCTCTCCTCCTTACGTAAATATCATGATTATGTATGGCAATATATCTATTTTTACAACTGCTTCACCAATGCTCTCTGTGTGGATCAACTTTCATTTTTACCTTCAAACCCCATACAACAAATTTATCTATGTACACCACCAAAATTGTTAAGAGGTATGGATAAGACTAAACAGAAAATAACAATTTGTCGAAAAATGATATTGTTATGATACAATAAAGTTTGTTCATACTTACCTGGCAGATATATATATAGCTGTATTTTCTGAAGTCCGACAGAATTTTAAAAACTTCCGACACACGCAGTGGTCGGTCAGGTGGTTAGTACCCATTCCCGCCGCTGGGAGGCGGGGTATCAGGAACCATTCCATTTTCTATTCATAATTTTTATTTCCACTGTCCCCTGAGGGGAGGTGGGTGGGTACTTGATTATATATATCTGCCAAGTAAGTATGAACAAACTTTATTGTATCATAACAATATCATTTGTTCATGAAACTTACCTGTCAGATATATATATAGCTGAATCCCACCGTTGGAGGTGGGAAGGGACAGAATAGAAGGATTTTGGGAAACAAATGCATGCAGATGATTTACATCTTGTTCCACCTGTTAGCATAGCTGACTTCGTGATTACTGTCACCAAGTCTGCTTCTTGCTTTACTAGAGTTGCCAGCGAGGTAGAGACCTATAAAAGCTGGTGCACTCCAGA
Source organism: Macrobrachium nipponense (assembly GCF_015104395.2). Lineage (NCBI taxonomy): Eukaryota > Metazoa > Arthropoda > Malacostraca > Decapoda > Palaemonidae > Macrobrachium > Macrobrachium nipponense. Next base: position 70,637,911 of record NC_087205.1, read on the forward strand.
TGATCTGTCAACGGGGGCGTGACCACAATGTGACTAGACCATATTGACCATACCATGAGGGCTAAGAAGTAAAATAAAATATATATATATATATATATCACCACCCCTGACCAACCTAGCCAAAGTTAATTAGGTGTGTTAACTAAGGCTTAAGAGTTAAGCATCGCCGTTGTCGGCGACTCAACAAATAAATTAAGAGCTCTTCCTAACCATTTTCTACAGGATAGGATGAGTGGTACTTCTTGCCCCCAAGATTGTGTCTGCAGACACGTATGGCCCTAGCGAGCAGCAGATCTCATATGCCATCTTCACATCTCGCAGGGAGTGTGAAGTGAACACAGAGTTGCTTCGCTAAAACATGGTACTCAGGATGTTGCTGAGTGCCATGCTCTGTTGAAATGCTTCCGAGGCCGCGCCCTCACCTCGTGAGCATTCAGATAAAAAGATTTCAATTCTTTGTGCAAACACAATGAAGGAGCATTTTTGAAAGAACTCCTTAACACTAAAGCAGGGTGTTCTTCGATATGGGCAAGTCTGGTCTTTTTCGGAACACTGCAGATTGCCCGAATGACTTCGACTTTCTTGAGTTTTATGTAGATAAAACTTAAGAGACCCGACAGGGCACAGGACTCTCTCTGGCTCCTGCCCACTAACTAGTGCCATCCTTGCTTCCAAGCTCCTGGCCCAAGGACAAGACGGATTTCCATTCTTAGGCCACAACGGAAGGCTTAGAGAGCACACCGCCTTGTGTTCTCTAATGCCAAAACTTGTGACGATGGCTTAAAATTTCACTAACCCTCTTTGTCGTATCTATGGTGGTTAGAAGAAGGCCTTCCTGATCACATGCAAGAAGTTAACAGGTAGGAGAGGTTCGAATGCTTTGACATCAAGAACTTCAGACTACGTCTAAGTTCCATATTGAAAGCTTCGATCTGGACAGCACAGTCAGTACGTCTGTACTAAAGTCAGGTGACCGACCAGTTGACCAGTCAGACGAATCAAGGACAGCAAGGCTGTACCCTGAAGACCATAAGGCACTATTCTTCGCTGAAGGATGAGTGTCTGGACTGCCTGGGCGATTCAATCTAAGCAAAACCTTGGGGTGTATCAACGCAACCCAACGTCGTCAGCGAATCAACTCCTGACTCGAGCTTCTGGTGCCAGGAGAAAGGAGCGAGGAGCAAAAAAGGCGATTCAGTCCGAAGGAAGAATGCCTGACAGTCCAACCTGGTCTCATGTTACACGATCATCGGGGGTGTATAAACGCAACCGACTTCGTCAACAAGAAACTCAGGGCTACTATATGTCGCCTGATCTCGCACGAGTGTCTGACTCCGAGAAAACAGATGAGACAAAAAGTAGATGGTGAGCGAGTTTCGAGATTCCACAGAACTCAAAAATCGTGAAGGTCTTTGTTGTTTGACAGACGCAAATCTCTGAGCCCAAAGGCCGTCAACAACATATTTGCGTATTCTTTAATAGTTGTGACTGCCAGCTTATCCCATTCTTCAGACGGAAATGGAAGACGGTAATCTATTCCTGTCAACATCTCGATAGTCTGAACGTAGTCAGACTCAGAGCGGAGAGGTTATAGGTACCTTTCGAGTTAGAGTAGACCGACTCTCTCGGAAAAGGTCCTTGGAAAGTGAACTAGGAAGTATGTGACCTCTGTGAATCCAGGATCCTGAAGGCCAACATGGGGCGATCAGCGTCATTGTCGCTCCCTGTGACGTCATAAATCCTCTTACTACATTTCCTAAGGCGATTGAAAAAGGGGAAAAGAGACTAAACACCCATCCCGTTCATATCATAGGATGGCGTTTAATGGTACCGATCCCGGATCGAGAATAAGGGAGCAGAGAAGAAGAAGAAACCTCTTCGTCCTCAACCTATCGAAGAGAAGAATGAAAGGGCGTCCCTAAAGTCTACACAACTCTCAACTTACTTCTAAAGAAAGATTCACTCAGAAGTGAATAGTTGCTGCCGTCGATCGAGACGATTCGTACGGACTTTTGCAATCCTGTAACGAACCTGTAGAGGATCGTTACATTCTACGCCTGTTGTTATAATAGGCTCTTTCTCGTAAACTCGAACAAGGACCGAGAGAAGATACTTCTTAAGATATGAGAGAGCTGTGGAATATCAGAGTTGATCTGGACCACTGGTTCCCAAAAACTCGTTTCGAGGACTGGAGGGACTACCGAATCGCTTTTACTTCTTTCAGATTAAGATCCAGGACATCTGAAACCCCTATCCAGATGTCGGCACCTTCTTTCTATCACCTCAGGTGATAGACGCACTGAGAGATGTTCAGAATCATTCCTAGATCTTGAATAATATTTCAGTTTCCCGTAGGAAAAGAAAAACTGTGGTCTGAATTGCAGTCTATCGGGGAAACAAACTTCTTCAGGAAGGAAATGGTCCCCAGCAAGCTCATCCATTCCCTCCCCGAGTATGCTTACTTCCCTAATAAGGCTGCGCTTTGCCTAAGCAGGAGAGCATATAAAAGTGCAATGTTGCGGTAGACTCGTAGTTCCATACCGTGCGGTAACGAGCACCGAAAGGATTAAGAGATAACTCTGTTGAACATAGTAAGGCAAAACGAATGCAACGTTTATTCATTTACGTAAGAAATCCCCTCAATCTTAGGCTAAAGTCCGTGATTGTAGGA
>NC_087205.1:70641081-70715690 GCF_015104395.2 Macrobrachium nipponense
TTCTATTCCTGAGAGAAGAATCTCATCTAGCTGTATCCACAATAAAGGGATACAGAAGTATGCTCTCGGCAGTATTCAGGAATAGAGGATTAGATCTGGCAGATAACAAGGATCTCCACGATCTCATAAGGTCCTTTGAGACTTCAAAGTCTAAGGAAACCGGTCCCTCCTAACTGGAACCTAGACGTGGTTCTCAAGTTCCTATCATCCGAAAGGTTCGAACCTCCTCATCTGGCATCGTTTAGAGACATCACCAGAAAATGCCTATTCCTATTATCTTTAGCTACGGCAAAGAGAATTAGTGAATTACATGCTCTGCAGGATAAAGTAGGATTCAAGGGAGACTCAGCTATTTGCTCGTTTAAGACCCTGTTTTTAGCTAAAAACGAGAATCCCACGAATCCCTGGCCTAAGTCATTCGAAGTCAAAGGCATATCGAGTCTCGTAGGCAGAGAAGCAGAGAGGTCTCTAGTCCTGTAAGAGCTCTGCTAAATTCTTCCTTCAGAGAATAGTACCAGATGGGAGGCTCTAGGCAAGGTCTTTGGTGCGCGGTAAAAGGACCCCACAAGACTGATGTCCAAGAATGCTCTTGCATTCTTTGTGAGAAACGTCATTACAGACGTGCATAAGATCTGTCCTGACGAAGAGTTCCGACTGTTAAAAGTGAAAGCTCATGAAGTGAGAGCAGTAGCGACGTCTCTCTCGTTTCATAATATATGTCGCTTAAAAAACATCATAGATACGACATTTTGGAGATGCAACTCAGTATTTGCATCTCATTACTTGAAAGACGTTCGTGTGACCTATGAGAAATGTTTTTCTCTGTGGGTCCTTTCGTATCGGCGGATACGATCCTGGGTACGGGAGCCGACACCAATCCTTAAGTATATACTTACCTTCTTTTTGGATATGGGTCTGGAGTCTCTTCTAACAAAAGGAATTGGTTCTGCACTGGCGGCCGTCTCTGTTGTTCAGTAAGAGACTTGTCATATCTAATTAGATGAGTATAAATTTTTTTTTTTTTTTTTTTTAAATTATGTATGTGTGCGTATTGTGCTTTTTGAGTTATGGTTGTTGTGAAGAGTTCGGGGATAACTCGGAACAATCTTTATTTCTAACATGTGGTTAGGATCAGGTGGTCGGGATTGGTTGTGTGCTCCTTCATAAGGTGTATTGTCATATAAGTGGATCAGCACCCATTGACAAAGTCCTTTCAGGCTCTGCCGAGTAAGCGGATAAGACCCCTTCGGCAGACCCACAAGAACTCTTGGCCATAGATCATATATCTCGCTAAAATTTCTTGAGGTGATGCAGACTACTGGGCAAACACCCACGAAGTCTACCACCTATCAGGTAGGAACCAAGGTTTTATTTATACCTACAACATATGTTGTTTACCTGTCTATTCCATAAGTAGCTGTCTCTTACCCTCCGCCAAAGGGTGCCAATCAGCTATGTATATATCTGACAGGTAAGTTGATTGTATGAAAATGATATTGTTATGTTACAATAAAGTTTCATACATACTTACCCGGCAGATATATACAATTAAAGGCCCACCCAGCCTCCCCGCAGGAGACAGGTGGAAGAGAGAAAATATGATAGAAAACAGGAATGGTTCCTAGTCCTGCAACCCAGGGCAGGCCGGTAGATCACCTGACCTACCTGTAGCGAGTGGCGCGAAATTTGAATTTCTGTCGGGGACGACGGAGTCTTAGCTATGTATATATCTGCCAGGTAAGTATGTATGAAACTTTATTGTAACATAACAATATCATTTTTCCTAACTATACAAACCTGGGGTCCTTTACACATAGTCCCACCTCATGCCACCCCTCACTCTGTTTTTCCTGGGCCTAAAGCAAAGTGATTCTTCTCCTCCCAGTCGCGCGGTGCGCTGACTGTCGGACAAGCAGTTAACTACCGTACTCCCTTGTTCGAAGCTTATGACCGGTTCCAGCTGCTGCAAGTTACATTCCTATTGTTAAAGGACCTCAGGTTTGTATACTAGTTAGGAAAAATACAATTTTCGACAAATTGTTATTTTCTGTTTAGTCTTATCCATACCTCTTAACAATTTTGGTGGTGTCATAGAATATTTGTGTATGGGTTAAGGAAAATGAAATTTGATCAACACAGAGAGCATTGGTGAAGCAGTTGTAAAAATATATGCTTCATACATCATGATATGAGAGAGAGAGAGAGAGAGAGAGAGAGAGAGAGAGAGAGAGAGAGAGAGAGAGAGAGAGAGAGAAGTTGAATACTTTATAGGCTAAAAGAGTTTAATCCTAAAATAAGTGAACCTCACCTAGTTTGTAGCTGCTGCCTTATTGGGATTTTGCCTCCCTGGACCCTTTCAACTTACGTAACTTCATCTAGAAAATGAATTCTGCCTGACCTTTGGGATTTGCTTCCTATCATATAAGACCCTTATGTCATACCTGACACATGGCTTTGCAAGGATATTAAAGATGCTTTTAAAATTATAAAATTTTTATATAGCATGTAAGGGGCGTGCTGACTGCCGAATATTGAGGAATTATAAAATTTTAATGATTAAAAGTTTTCAATTTTTTTTTCTAAACATATCCTAAAGTGATAATACTAAAAAAATGTTGAGATTGGTTTTTGGTTTTTTGACAATTTTGTACATCACTTGTATGATGCTGTGAACCACAAAGCGTAAAAAGAATTGTAAAAAACATCTGTATGAATAATTCAGGATAGGTTCAGGTGAGTTATGGTTATTGGCATAAAATAATGTTTTACAGAGATCCTTCACATTCTGATCTCTTATCCCCTTCTGCCAAGAGCAACCAGATTTGCTGAAGAGTAGCACCAATTTGCAGTAAATGTACCTTGTTGCTGAACTTCTCAGTTCCAGAGACACTTTAGTCCTTATTGTGTTGGACTGTGGAACAGTCTCCCTGAGCATGTGCAAATGGAACCTCAAAGGTTCAAGTGAATTAGTAGTACTAACCTAAAACAAGTCTCCTTGTATTTGAATAATTTACGTAGATATTTATCTATCTATACAGTATATTCTGTATGTTGATTTATTTTTTCTTTTCCAATAACTGATCTCTTCTTTCTGTGTTTCCTGTTACCTTCTGTTACTTCTTTCAAATAAACACCATATATATGGTTTGGAAGTGTGAAATTCAAGTCATTGACCCCTGTGGGCTTGTTCCATATGAATAGGATTCATCTTCTGAATGATGATGATGATGATGATGATAATAATATAATAATAATAATACTAATACATGATAAACTTTGTCATACTTGTAAAGATACAGACACAGACTGGAAGATGTATGTATGTAACACTGAGTTCTGTGTACTGAATTACATTGAATACATGTCAGCGTGCATAAGAGAGGGAGGGAGGGGTAAGGGGAAGGCGAAGGTACAGAAAGTGGAAAGTGTTTAGTAACTTATGTTGAAACAGATATAGTACATACAAACCAAGATGTTTATGGTCTTTTTTTATATTGTGAAATATTTTGTACTTAACAAATCTTGTGAGCATGTCTGTTAATAGAACTAATGCAGTTAGCTACAGCAAGAGCAAGTGCAGAGCCTATCTGAATGCCTTGCATGTGTGTATGTCTGTACATATATACATGTACAGAGAGAGAGAGAGAGAGAGAGAGAGAGAGAGAGAGAGAGAGAGAGAGAGAGAGAGAGAGAGGGGGGGCGGAGGAAGCAGCTCAGTACGTAGTTGCAAAGTGTTCCATAACCTATGTAAAAATAGACTGATTTTTGTTTGTTTGTTCCAAAAGTTATGTAAAAATAGACAGATTTTTGTAATGTATGATATTTTGTAGTGTGTGTGTATTTTATGAGTACTATACCTGGTAAGTAGAATTGGTGCAATTATGTACAGTAGATGCATAGTTTATTTAAAGTGGTATATTCGTGTACTCGTATATATGCACATGTATTACACATACACACAAGCACCACAGTACATGTACAGTGTTTTCCATTATGATTCTTGTGTACATACAGACCCTCATATTTCTACAGGATGATAAATTTATGTATGTAACACTACATTACTGTGTTAAGTTCAATACAGTACTGATTAAATAAATGTATAGTATTTTAAGATGCTCGTTAGGAAACTCGCACATAGTACAGACTGAAATATGATTACATACAGCAGAACAGTTTGCCCTGAAGGTGACAAAATGTAAACAATAATGCATTAAATACAATGCATGCCAAGAAAAACACCATACCCTATTAGATATGTACTACTGTTAATCTTGTAAGAAGTGTATTGAGGCCCAAGTGGGGTTGTGGTGATTGTGCAAATTTTAGTACGAGTCATAATCACCAAATTCCATTGGTATGTAACTGAGCAAACAGCAGTGTCCCAAACTTAATAGGTATGGAAGTGGTAGGCTCAGGTAACTGCTCTCCTTTTAACCATAAATCTTAGAATTTCAGAATGCATGTTTGCACTGTATAACAAAGTACGTAGCATGGTGTGATCACTTAAAAGAAGATTTCATATAAGGGACTGTGATTAATATAATGATTTCCTTTTCTTTAGTATGTACACATTGTAATTGCAGGTCTTAGAATTTCACTGCTTATGTTTACTCAAGGAAATAAAATAACTTGAGTAAAATTAGTTTTTGTACATGCAACTTCCCCGGCAGATATATACTTAGCTTATGTCTCTGACGTCCGACAGAAATTCGAATTTCGCGGCACACGCTGCAGGTAGGTCAGGTGATCTACCCCCCTGCCGCTGGGTGGCAGGAATAGGAACCGTTCCCGTTCTAGAACCAGATTTTCTCTGTCGCGGTAGTGTCAACATATGTTGTTGGCTACTCCTGACTTGATTTTCGTTTTTCATCGCCATCGATCTTCTGGGCTGTCTTTTGCAGGGAAGTACTGGGTCTTTGGTTCGGCATTCGCTTTATTAACTTTTTAATGAATTTGGCTTCGAAAATTTCGAAGAATATATGACGTGTAACTACCGAAATTTTCGGTAGACACTCGCAAACTATGTGAGTGTCTACCGAAAATTTCGGTAGTTACACGTCATATATTCTTCGAAATTTTCGAAATATTAATATTTATTCATTAATATGTGTAATAAGTGTTAGAATTGATTGAGGAAATATACTGACTTCCTACTTTAGGGAGTCAGTAAAGCATGTAACTAGATACGTTTCTTTTAAAAGTTTTTTAGAAAAATCGTACTAACGAGCAATTAGAGTATTAACAGTATTAGTAGTGTTGCATCATCATCACTTTCTTACTTCGCAGAAACTTCAAATTCATAATTTGCAATTTGAAGACAAGGATTGTGGCTCAAAATGCGAGCTATTGAAAGGTAAGAAGTGAATTACTAGTGGTTCCCCATTGCAGTGGAGGGTGCGTCTGATCAGGCTCTGTCTCGCTCCCAGGCCTATAGACCTCTTTCAAGCTCCCAAGCCCAGGGGAGAAGGAATGTCGAAAGCCGTAAGGGGTTTCAGAGAATCACCCACCGGTCAGGCGTCAGGCAGGCAGGTTCTGTAGAGCGTCCAAGACTGCCAAGGATAGCCATTGAAAAGGCATCCTTAAAAAAAGTGCGTCTCTTCATCTTACATCCGAAAAGACGAAGAATGTATATGTTTTGATGATCTAGCGCGTTCTTCTGAAAACTAAGAGAACACTGAGCAACTAAAAAAGTAGTTTATAATGATTTAAATGAAAAGCATTGATTTTGTAAAAATTAGGAAGAAAATAACCTTACAATAAAGAAAAAAAATTAGCCGGTTTTTTTAGCCATTTTCTGTTAAGTCTAGCCGGAATTTAGCCGATTTTAGAGCTGGAGTTAGCCGATTTCGGCGAAAGGCATCTGGCAACACTGAGCAAGAGCCAGCCAGGAACTTAGGAAGCCGCGTTCCAGCAAGCTAGCGTGAGCCAACGTTCCAACAGCCAGCAGCGAGCCGCGTTCCAGAAAACAGACTAGTGCGAGCCGCGTTCCTACAACCAAACGCGAGCCTCGTTCTAGCAACTGAGCGCGAGCCGCGTTCTAGGAAATTTTTCTTGGCGCAAGGCGCTTCAAAGAGAACGAAGCGCCAGCCTGGCGCAAATTGCAACAGAAAAACAGACGGCTAGAGCAAGGAGCCTTATAGTACAGTGGCAATCAGAACGATCCTTCCATTGAACGTTTCCGGCAAAGCAAGGGCTCTTTCTAAAAGGGGTCTAGTAGGCGCTCGTAACTATCAGGGCGCACGGGACCTTCCACACAAGCGAACGTTCCAGGAGCGAGCTCTCCTTTCTAGCGTGCGGAACATTCCAGGCGCGCGGAACGGGATCCAGGCGGCTAGGCGCAAGGAGCCAGGCGCCAGAATATTCCAAATCTTCTTAAGAGAGAGAGGTCAGTCGCGAGCCTCTTTGAGTAATGCGGACACACTCCTTTCATTCATGCTCTTCCCTCGTTATGAAGAGGCAAGCGCTTTGGGAGTTTTTCTTATAAGAATCTCATCGACTTTGGGTATGATGGCGGATAGGAAATATCTACTTCCTTCCGTAAACCCTACAGACGAACAGGAATTCTGTCTCTTCCGCGATTTATGAGGAAATCACGAATTTGATTTAAAGAGTTCCTGGATTAACTTCCTTCTAATCATTCTATTAACGAAAGAACGAAGACAGTAAAAATTTTTCCTTTATCTGCCTCGGCAGGGAAGAAGGTAGAGAGTATCTGCTGTATGAGAATACGATACGGCAAATCACACATACGTAGTTACTTCTTTGTAGAGCAACTCAATTATCAGTATCCTTCCAGGAATTCCTAGGAAGGACTACGCTTAAAGGGATTGTTAAGACAACACCTACTTAGCTTCTAGATTATCGAAGTCTTGTTTCGCTTTAAATATGCATTAATAAGAACTTCCTGAAGTTCGATAATAATTTTATGATTCCTTTATTTAATGGAGTAGCTGGCAACTCTGGAAGAGTAAGGCCAGACGGCTAACGGAGAACTGCTATCGCGCCTTAGAGACCACGCACTGCAGTAACATGTAGGTGTCGGTCATGAGTGGTTGGTTACATGTCTCTCTCCTGCGGGATGGAACTAACTAACGTGTCTCTCCCCCTACAATCGCGGTTTTAGCCTCGATGAGGGGATAGTTAAGCAAACATAAATAGAATATTGTCTGCCTTCCTTTTGCTAAGAAGCTTTCAATAAGAAAGATATTACAACCTTTCAATGCTGTTTACCGTAGGTAACATTATTAAAGGATTCTAACGCAGCGGAACTCTATATTATATGATGCTCTCATGCTTACGAAAGCATGGCTTATTAGAGTACATGCTTAGTGAGAAGATGAATGTAGTAGAAGAGAATTCACTTTAAGACTACGGTATGGTCAAGTCTTATGCGCATACCGAGGTTAACTACAGAATTCCTAGTATCCTTACAAAGGTTTCCTAGATTAATGCTGTTACCACAATGTGACAGTATATAATGGAGTCTAATACGGCAGAGCACGAATAATATAATTCTCTCATCCTTTCGAGAAACGCACACAACCTTTTTAGAATCGGATATTGCTCAAGAGAAGATGGGTGAGTCGGATGGGAAAACATTCTCTTAGTGGCAGAAGTTGTTTCCCTGAATGGACTATACTACGTATATAAAAGTTTTTTCCTACTAAGAACGGAATTAACACGTGAAGGATGTCGGGTACCATAAGGGCCAGATGTTCTGGCACATAAACCTTAAAAGAACTAGAAGGAAGCGCCAGCCTGGCGCAAAGCGTCAGAAGCGCCAGCCTGGCGCAAATTGCGCCAGAAGCGCCAGCGCGCAGAAGTACCATCCAAGATATTTTCTCGTTTTAGCGAGTTATTAACCTAAGAGTCCAGTAGTGGTTGGTGGTGTTTGCTTCTCACACTCGGTGGTCGCGGGTTCGATTCTCGGCCATTCCATTGAGGAGTGAGAGATGTGGATTTCTGGTGATAGAAGTTCACTCTCGACGTGGTTCGGAAGTCACGTAAAAAACCATACAAACAAACAAACAAACCAGTAGCCTCTCGGAGGCTCGGTAACGGCAAGATTCGTTCCTGATTTCGTTACCCATTTAATCGGAAAGGGGTCGCTTACAAGGAATGATGAAATTTTTTTTTTTAATCACTTAGGCCAATTCCACGACTCTCTCATATCGCCAAAGAGCATCGAGAATCTCTTTTTTCGCCCCTGTTCGCGTTAACAAAAGAGAAACCTATTTGGGAACAGACACGGAACGTAACGATCCTTAAAGGTTCGATGTAAGATTTTGCATGTCCGTGAGAACCGTCTCGATCGAAGATAATAACTGTTAACGTATGTCTAACATTTATTGAAAAGAGTTTTGAGAACCTGCGGAAAGTCTTCATAGATCTCTTCGCAAGGTAGAAGACGAACAGGCTTCCTATAGACTGCTTCCTTTCTTCGAACCAAGAGAGGTAGCAATATACGACATCTTTAATTTAAAGAAGGGGAATAAACTTTAGTCTTTTTTCCCCTAGTTATAAATTCTTAACAGATATTAAGATAAATGGCGTCAAAGGAAGAGAGGATGAATGCCTCATTTGGCCTTGAGAGGTTGGATTCACAGAAGTCACGTTCTTCTCACAGCATGTTTCGTAAGGCTTTTCCAAGAGTATCTGGATATTCTTTCAGAATCTATTATAAATAGACCTGAAAAACCTCTCCACTCTGAGTCTTTCCACGTGCAGACTGACCAGAAGTGGACATGAATGAGAGGATTTTTCAAGGTAAATGACAATAGTCATGGCTAAGACATAGAATTGCTGCAGATCGTGCTAGATGGAATGAGGAAACTGTCCTCTTCCGATACCTCTGTGAACCACATAGCGAGGCTTTTCTTCACTTTCAGAGGGAAGAATCACCTATGTATATCTGCTATCAAAGAACGCAGTAAAAGGCTATACTCTGTCTCTACAAGGGGAATTAGAGATAACAGAGGATTAAGATCTTCGGGATCTATACGATACCGCAATACGACAAGAGTAGGATATCATGTACTTCGAATGGAATTTTTTTTGTGGCCACAGATTCCGTGTTCCGACAAAATGGAACTGCTCCTCATCAAACTTCTTTGAGGAAGTTTATGAAGGAATTCTTTGTTTCTTCTTAGCCCTAAACGACCAGAAGACAAGTGTAATTTTTTGTGCATTGGAATCTCGCATCAGATTCAATGGAGACTCGGCAATGGGTTCTTGCAGCTGGTATGTCTGGCAAAAGAACTAAATCCCTCTATTCCTGACGCAACGCTTTCAGATAGAAGTTTAGTTGCCCAGGCAGGGTACCTTACATTTTCATCTACAGAAGAAGAGATGGTTTTAAACGTTTGCCTACAGAGTCTTCGGGGTGCGATGAGGGCTCAAAATGCTTCCCAGAAGGTATTCAGAAGAATTACAATAAGAGCTAGAAATAAGGGTTCCGCCCAATTTCAGCTCAGAGTCTCCTTCGACTTCCAGACTCCTTCCCTTCATTCGGGCAAGGATAGGGAAGATTCTGCAACGAGGAACCTCATCAACATGTAAGAAGAGATCTCGTTAGCAAAAGAAGTGTTCACGAAGGATCCTCCTCGAGGAAGACTCTTCTCTCTCGTATTGTTAGATATCCTGTCGTCTACTGGGTGTAGCTGACTAAAATCACCTCCCCTTGCCAGGGGCCAAAAGCTCAAAGGGGAAGAATTTCTTCCTTCTCCAGTCTCCTGATAAAACTATGTGGTTGTTCAGGGACTCTCGGACAATGTAGCGCCAGCCAAGCGCCAAATGCCAATACAGGCGAAACGCCAGAGGCGGACAGTTCCAAGGAACTCTGTCATGGCCGGATATGAGATAGGAGCGGGCCTCCAACCTGGCGCAAATGCGCCAGAGGCGAACAAAAATCGGACAGATATAAGAGTGTCCGATGTGGACATCGCCAGACAGCCTAGAGGACTCTTCCAAGCTCGAAGCTCCAGCAAGTGTGGAGGAGCCAAGCCAGGCGCAAGGCGCCAGCCAGGCTCTAGGAGCCAGCCAGGCTCTAGGAGCCAGCCAGGCTCTAGAAGCCAGCCAGGCGCCATCCAGGTGCCAGCTCCTTCAAGGCTAGGCTCCAGTCAGGATTGAGGATCCATCCAGACGCAAGGCTCCTTCCAGTAAAGAGAAACCTAAAGCTCTGTCATGTAAGAGGGCTAGTCCCCATTGATATGATACAGGTAAGGCTCTGCCATGTACGTGGGTCAGCCCCCATTGGCACGATCCGAGAAGGCTCTGTCGTGTAGCGGGCTAGCCCCCATGACATGATCCAGAATGTTTGTCAGTCATAGGTACCTACCTCGCTGAAACTCTTGAGGCATGCAGACTCATAGACAGTAATCATGAAGTCTTCTGCCAAGCTCCAGGCGCAACGGCGCCAGCCAGACGCAAGGCTCCAGCCTAGACGCAGGCTCCAGCACGCTGAGCTAGCCAGGAGGGAGGCGCAATCAGGCGCCAGCCAGGCGCGAGGCGCCAGCCAGGCGCGAGGCTCCAGCCAGGCTCTAGGCGCCATTTCAGGCGCAAGGTCCAGCCAGGCGCGAGGCGCTAGCCAGGCTCCAGGCTTCACCCAGAAGAGATCTATATCAAAGAATGCCCTGGCCTTCTTTGAGACAATGTGATCTCCTAAGCACTTGACAAGTGCATTGATGATTCCTTCAAACAGCTGAGAATTAAAAGCGCATGAAATGCGAGCTTTTCTGTATTCTTGTTCTTTCCTTAACAATATGTCATAAGGACATATTAGCTGTCACATACGGGAGATGCAACTCTGTGTTGACTTCCCATATCCGAAGGATGTCAAGATAACCTACGAGAGACCTCCTCTCTGGTTGGATACGTGTCTGCGGATACATTGCTGGGATAGGGAGCCGATACTGATCCTTAACTAGTGAGTTAAATTTTAGTTAACGTCGTGTTTTTTGTTTTTTTCTTTGGGTTGTTTGAAAGGAGTTTGGGGATAACTCCTTTTCAACTTAAGCACTAACCCTCGTGTTAGGATCAGGTGATCGGGATCGGTGTTGTGCTCCTTAATTATGCCACTAGGCATAGGCATATTGTCATGTAAGAGGCTCTGTCGAGTAAATGGATAAGACCCCATCCACAGACCCACAAGAACTCTTAGCCATAGGTCACATCCTCGCTGAGGCTCTTGAGGCGAAGCAGATTCCTAGGCATTAGCCATGGAATCTTCCACGCCTGAACAAGTAGGAACCAAGGTTTTATTATTTATTTATTACCTACAACGTATGTTGTTTACCTGTCTATTCAGTAAATAGTTGTCTCTTACCCACCACCAAGGGTGTCAATCAGCTAAGTATATATCTGCCGGGGAAGTTGCATGTACAAAAATTGATATTGTTAGAATACAATAAAGTTTTGTACATACTTACCCGGCAGATATATACGATGAATGGCCCACCCAGCCTCCCCTCAGGAGACAGGTGGAAGAGAAAATCTGGTTCTAGAACGGGAACGGTTCCTATTCCTGCCACCAGCGGCAGGGGGGCGGGGGAGACACCTGACCTACCTGCAGCTGTGCCGCGAAATTCGAATTTCGTCGGACGTCAGAGACATAAGCTAAGTATATATCTGCCGGGTAAGTATGTACAAAACTTTATTGTATTCTAACAATATCATGTTATGAAATTTTATACATTTGATTAGTGGTTTGCAGTGGTGTGATCGCTTATTCTGAAGTACGGGTACAGTAAATGATGTACTGTATATGCATGTACTACTATGAGATTCACAGCCGGTGTCCCAGTGTTTTTCCGGAATAAAATTTTATCAACGTATCTGACAAAGATGACACTTTGTCACAGAGTATCTTACATCCCTACCTAATTTTTTACTGTATTCTGTATTACAAAAGTTGCATAATTCTGGTAATTATAAGAGTAACACCGACTTCTTGTAGACATCGTCAGCAAACTCAGAGGAATGTCTTTCGAAGATATAATGACGAAACTTATGACGTCATTAACTTGCCTCCTTCTCGATGGATAATTGGCTATTTGTGAAAGTCTCAACCTCTGGCAACAATGAAATACAACCAATACTCCTTGTTTACACTTTGTAGTAGTAGAAGTAGTAGTATATAGGATTTGTGCCATTGGGTTGAGTGTTAGAATCCTTGAAGAAAAGGGTTTCCACAAGTAATCTGAGAAATTACTGGCAATCCCCGGGTTACGATGGGGGTTCCGTTCTTGAGACGCGTCATAAGCTGAAAATCGTTGTAAGCCGGTACATCGTAAAAAATCCTAAGATAACCTTACTTTTAATGTTTTGGGTGCATTGAAAACTATGTAAACTGCATTCTTATTGCATTTTTCATCAAGAAAACCTTCAACTATTGATTATTTTGCATTTTTGTGTCATATTTCATGTGCCAGGTCAGCATTGTCGTTGCTGTAACCCTGGAACATGCGTCTTAACCCTGGAAATAATTTCTGATGAATGTAATTGAAAACCGTCCTAACCTCAGAACGTTGCAAGCCGAACCCGTTGTAACCCGGGGACTGCCTGTACTTTCTATCACTATTTCTCCATTGAAAAATTATATAATTAAAAATTAATTAACAAAGTAAAGAAAACTTTTGCATTTGTCGTAACTCCTTTGATATTTTTCCTAGTATGACAGTGACGATCATTTTAATAAATAGAGCATATATAATTAATTTTCTGCACCTTATGAAAGTCAGCAAATGACAAAAACTTGGTAGCCTTGAATGTCT
The DNA here is from genome assembly GCF_015104395.2 of Macrobrachium nipponense. NCBI lineage: Eukaryota > Metazoa > Arthropoda > Malacostraca > Decapoda > Palaemonidae > Macrobrachium > Macrobrachium nipponense. The sequence continues at coordinate 70,653,855 of NC_087205.1, forward strand.
GGGTGTACTTCTTAGCCAAAAAAGGGCCTTATTATTCATTTACCTGTTCAAGCTTATGCAGGGTTTGCCACAGGCCTCCTCACTTCTAAACAATTGTGCAGGTTGAATCACGAAAGCTGTCCTGCAACCACAGGGACAATGTCTTATCATAGCCTCCATTCTTGAAGCCTTGACAAGTACGAATATTCATTCAGAATTTCAGAGACAGCTGTTTGTCATCATTACCATGTGGGAGGAGTTGGCACATCATATACCTACGTCACTTATAACTTTGAAACCATACATTAGAGTGTTCCGCCACTGGCTTCGGCTGCTTTATTTTATTCTTATGAATACTATACTTTTTTCTAATATATAAGTAAGAAAGAATGCTGCATAAAATTAGGTAGGGATGTAAAGTATACTATGACTAAGTAATATCTTTGTCAAATGCACAGAAATAAAGTTATTCCAGAAAAACACCGGGACAAATGCTCTGAATCTCATAGTAATTACACTTTAGGCAAACTTCTCAGAATATCTGTCTCATCCTCTCAATTGCAGTCTTTACAACTTCTCCTAGGCCTTCTTCTCCTGCATGTCCTTAGCTCCTACATTTCCATAATCTCTTACAAAATATCTCTCATCATCTCCCCTTCTCATCAGGTGTCTAAACCATCTTAGTCTAACTCTTTTGCCTTTCTTGGACTCTTAAGTGAGTTTTACCAATCCCCAGATATACCCATTTCTATCCTTTTCCCATCACTCATCCATTTGGGCATCATCCTCATTTCGGCCACATCTAACATACTTTGTTCTGTTTTCTTCTGCGGGGCCTCTTCTATCCTATACAACTTAGGTCTTCCCACCACCTTATGAACCTTGCCCTTCAGCCTGATAGGGACACTCTATTCACAGAATACTGTTCCATCCAGCTTGAACTCAATGTTTGACCTCTTTATCCATACCATTCTGCATTTATTATTTAGCACATAGACTTAAACACTCTTGTAGTTCACTTCTATCAGCTTAACCTGGCTTGCTGGTCTTCATCAATTCTATTCATCACATATTCGGTCTATGTTCAACTTTACTTCATTCTTCTACTTTATAATGCTTATTGTTTCTTCACTTATCAGATTTCTCTCCAGCACACACACATGTTGCACTTGTTTATGATACAGTTGGCCTTGCATGGCCAAGGGCTTAGGGCAGTTTATCTGTTGAGGATTATTTTTGACATTTGCATAATTTTTGTGATGAAACAGTGTGCTTCGAGTGGTGTTTTGTTTTCGTGGATGAAAGGATTTATTTTGTTGAAAGATTGCTGTCAATAATGCTATGGGATTATTAGGCTTGCTTTTGGCTTTGCAAAATATTGATTTTATACATTCAACTTCCCTGCCAGATGTATACTTAGCTATAGACTCCGTCGTCCCCGACAGAAATTCAAATTTTATTGTAGTGTCTTACCGAACAATTATAGAGCCGTGATTTCCACGAGCGGCAGGATACTAAATTCAAATTTAGCGCGTCGGCGTCGCCAACACTGGTGGTGATGAACGTCATCTCCCTCCACTCGCGGGAGAGAACCAGGTACAACTGCCCAGTGAATCCAATTCTTTTCCTGCCGGCGTCCGGTGAACATCGGTGGTCGGTGCGGTTGGATGACTTTTGCTTCGCTTTTTTTTCTTGTGGAATTGATCTTCGGAATTGGTGAAGTACTCTTTTTTGGCGTTGTGGTTATTTTTGCTGTTTATTTAGGCGTTGCCATGTCGGATTTCTAGTCCGTCGGGAGTTAGGTTTTGCATCTCAGGATGTAAAACTAGATTATCCAAGTTAGAATATGATTCTCACACTAAATGTGTTAGTGTAGGGGACAGGTTTGTTCAGCAGATCGAACATGTAACGAGTGTAGTGATTGGACTGATTCTCAATGGAAGTTTTTTTAGTTCATACTCGGAGAAATTAGCTAAAGACAGAATTAGAAAGCAGCGCTTAGGGAAAGTAGACTTAGCTCCGCTTCGTCTTGCGATGCTTCTGTTCCTTCTGTTTCTCCTCAAATTGTTATGTCTCCTTTAACTACACCTCCTATTCCTCCTACTAATCCTCGCTTCTCCGGCTTCCCGTGTAGTTTCTTCCGACACACATTGCAGTCTGGAATCGAGGTTAGATCAGAAATTTCGGTACTAGCGAATACGGTTTTGCAACTTGGTAATTCAGTTAAGACGTTTTTGGAGAAAGCGGCTTCAGGTAAGAGTGTAGTTGAGGGTGCGTCTGTCCTGTCCTGACACGTCTCCTAGACAAAGGTCACTGTCCAGCTCCCCCGCACCGGGGCGAGAACATACCGGAAGTCCAGGGAGTCGATCGGGATTTGCCCACAGACAGGCGCCTCTCGTTGTTGAGCCTGTTGCGCCTCAACAGGGCTCGGTTAAGCGTTGGAAAGGTATTGCGGTCAGACGCCTTTCGAATGATTCAAGCGATTCGTCTCCGGTTCGCGCGGCGCTCTTGGCGAGATTCGCCCGTTTTCTGCCGGTCCCTTAAAGAGGCGGTTCAGGCGCCGATTCTTCGCCTCCTCCAGTCAAGCGGTATAAGGAGCCTGAGAGTAGGGTTGCGCCGCGCCGTTAGCGGCTCGTTCGTCGCCTCAATCTGTGCCTTTTTCGGCTCCATCTACTAGTAGAGATTGTGGTTTTAGCGCTGTAGCTAGCAGTTCTAAGGGTGTTTCTTTAGGCGCTTTTTCGTCTGTTACGCCTGATGCGCCTGTTTCGCCCCTCGAATTTCGGCTGGCTCCCGAGCGAGGCGCAAGTAGTTTTTCCGCCTCCTGCGGTGAACTTTTAGGCTCTTCCAAGCCTATGTTTAACTGTTTTTGATTCGTCTCTCGGCGCCTTTGCGCAAGCAGTTAGAGATGTTAACCAACTGGATGAATGCAGTCCAAGGGTGGTTCGAAACCTTCAGATCCGGTTGTAGTTCCGTCTACTTCTTCGGCGGTATCGGAGAATGAAGAAGAAGTAGAGGAGGAGGATTCACATCACCTCTCGTGTTATTCACGTCTCCTTAGATTTCTTCTGGTATCTTATCCAGATTATTTTGAGAAAGCGGCCCCGCGCTCCCAACTTCGACTTTTTTGATGAGGAGGAAAAACTTCAGACCCTCTCCTCCCAAAACTTGTTCTATCTAAAGCGGTTAGACATTCGTTGAAAGAGACGGAGAAATGGATGTCTATGAAAAGAGACTTAGGGAAGGCTCTTTTTGCGTTACCCTCCCTCTAAGTTGCTTCGTAAGAGGTATAGGTTTTATGTAACTGGGGAAGCTCCTTCTCTGGGAGTTTCTGCCTCCTCCAGGGAGACTTCTCCAGTTTAATCGACTCCTCTAGAAGATCTGCTTTCGCCGCAGCGAAAGTTTTCTTTACAGCGCCTGAGTTGGACCACGTTGTAAAGAATCAATTTAAACTTTTGGAAGTCTTTAGCTTCCTTGATTGGACTATTGGCGCTTTAGCGGCCAAGATCGAAGACTGTCCTTCTCTTTCTCAGGAGTTAGCGGAGGATTGGATTGGTGTTCTGTCCTGTGCGGACAAATCCATTAGGGAATGGATGTGATGAGTTAGCTTCGATCATCACCTTTGGTACCCTTAAGAAAAGGCAACTTTGGTGCTCCTTTGCTTCTAAAAGGGTTACGTCCCAACAGAAGTCTGCTCTCTTGTTTTGCTCCTTTTGTGAAAGATAACCTCTTCCAGACGATGTAGTGTTGTCAATTTCGTCTGCGCTAGATAAGAAATCTACTTCGGATTTACTGGCACAGTCTACTAAGAGACCTAAAGCTCCTGTGGAGACTGTTCCTTCGGTTTCTCCTCTGGCCCAAGCGCCTTTTCGAGGAGAAAACCCAAGCGCTTCTTTCGGCCAAAGTCGAATTTGCGACCTCAGTCTAAGGCCTCGGCCAAGGTTAACAAACCTTCCAATGAAAGCTCGGTTCTTCATGCACCAGTGGGAGCCAGGCTGGCGCTGTTTTGGGAGGAATGGGAAAACAGAGGAGCAGAAGCCTGGGTAGTGCAAGTACTCAAGTTCGGCTATCGTATTCCTCTCGTTTCACTCCCTCGCTCTCACCTGTGCCAATTCCATTCCAGGCATACTCTCCGGGCTCAGACAAATTTCTGGCGCTAGCCGCAGAAGTGGAAGCGCTTGTTCTCAAAGAAGCGATAGAACAGATAGAAGGGGATTTTCCTCCAGGCTTTTACAATCGCCTTTTTGTAGTTCCCAAGTCATCAGGGGGCTGGAGGCCGGTTTTGGATGTGAGCGCCCTGAACTTGCATGTCCAGAAAACAAAATTTCATATGGAGACCACTCGGTCGGTTCTGGAGTCCATCAGACAGGGGGATTGGATGGTCTCTCTGGACATGCAAGACGCTTATTTTCACATTCCGATACATCGCGAATCTCGGAAGTACCTGAGGTTCATGTTTCGAGAGGCAAAGTGTTTCAGTTTCAGGCGCTTTGCTTCGGACTAGCGACCGCTCCTCAAGTTTTCACCAGGGTTCTATCCCCGATAGGAAGCTGGCTGCACATTAGGAGTAAGAATCTCCCTCTATCTGGACGATTGGCTTCTCCGGTCGGAATCAGAGAGTCAGTGCATGAAGGACCTTGGAAACAACTCTGGATCTTGCCAGAAAGTTAGGAATTCTGGTCAACAAACAGAAGTCCCAGTTGGTTCCATCTCAGAGCATCCTTTATTTGGGGATGATTCTGAATGCTCAAGTTTTTCGGGCTTTTCTGTCCCCGAAAGAGGGTTCAAGGCTGTCTGGAGACAGTTCAGGAGTTCTTGACAAAAAGGTAAGTTTCTGCCAATCAGTGGATGAGGCTCCTGGGCAATTGACGTCAGTGGAGAAATTTGTGACGTTGGGAAGACTGCACATGAGACCTCTGCAGTTTTTCCTGAGAGCCTCTTGGTGCAGGAAGACACAACCAGACTCGATTACCTTTCCTGTCACAGATCAAATAAAAGAGGACTAAGGTGGTGGCTCTCTCGAGCAAGGTTGGAAGAAGGGTTAGATTTACGACCCATCCTCCCGACCTACAGTTCTTTTCCGCGCATCGGACACAGGTTGGGGAGCCCTACTGGGAAATCAACGGACTTCAGGAGCTTGGTCGGAGAAGGAGAAGAAGTTCCACATAAATGTAAAGAACTGTTAGCAATTTTCTTGGGGCTCAGACAGTTTCGGAGCTTAGTAGGTAGGTCGAGTAGTGGCAGTGCATTCCGACAACTCCACGGCTCTCTCGTACGTGCGGAAACAGGGGGGGACTCAGTCTTTCTCTCTGTACGAAGTAGCCAAGGATCTCCTCCTGTGGTCAAACAAAGCGAAGGTTCAGCTAGTCCCGAGATTTGTTCCGGGAAAGATGAACGTCCTGGCGGACGAGTTAAGTCGTCAACAGCAAGTACCTCTGGAGTGGACTTTGGTACAAGAAGATTTGTCAGAAACTTTGGCGCCTTTGGGGATGACCGTCAATAGACCTGTTTCGCGACATCAAGGAACAACCGTCTTCCTCTCTTTTGTTCGCCAGTCCGATCCTCTAGCTTGGTCGGTGGACAATGCTGTTGGATTGGTCGGGTCTGGAAGCTTATGCATTCCCTCCGTTCGGTCTATAAGAGAGGTGCTGAACAAGTTCATGTCGCACAGCAATGTAACGCTAACGTTAATCGCTCCCTTTTGGCCCAGGAAAGAGTGGTTCCCGGACCTTCTCCAGTTGTTTTAGTAGACTTCCCCAGACTTCTTCCTCCAGAGAAGTGGCTTCTCAAACCAACCTCACTTCAAGAGGTTCACCAAAACTTGTCGCTCTAGCTCTGACAGGGTTCAGACTGTCCGGAATCTTGTCAGAGCGAAGGATTTTCTTTTCAAGAAGAGCTGCAGAAGCTATCGCTCGTTGTAGGAGAGCTTCTAACAAACTCTATCAAGGGAAGTGGAGAATCTTCAGAGAGTGGTGTAAGTGCTAAAAGTCTACTTACTGCGACCTCTTTAACAGAAATAGCAGATTTTCTTCTATTTCTTAGGAACTCTAAGAAACTGCTCCTTCGACGATCAGAGGATATAGAGCCATGCTCTCTTCGGTTTTTTCGACATCGAGGTTTGGATATTTCCTCCAATTCAGATCTGTCGGACCTCATTAGGTCTTTCGAAACACTAAGCTCCCGCAAGATACAGTGGCTTGGAACTTAGATGTGGTGCTTAAGTTCCTCATGGGGCCACCGTTTGAGCCTTTGAAGTCGGCTTCACTCAGGAACTTGACTAAGAAGGCACTCTTTCTTATTGCACTAGCTTCTGCTAAGCGTGTCAGCGAATTGCACGCTATAGACAAAGAGTCGGTTTTCTCTCAAGGCAATGCTGTATTTTCGGTATCTTTGACCTTTCTAGCCAAAAATGATGAATCCTTCTAATCCTTGGCCGAGGAGTTTTGTGGTAAGGAACTTATCATGATTTGGTTGGACATGAGGAGGAAGAAAGGCTCTTATGTCCAGTCAGGGCTATTAAGCAGTATCTGTTTGCCACTAAGGGTATTAGAGGACAATCTTCTAAGCTCTGGACCTCGGTTCAAAATCCCTCTCGTCCTCTTTCTAAGAATGCTATATCGTTCTTTATTAGAGAGCTTATCAGGGAAGCTCACTGCAGTCGCCGAGAACGACAATCTTTCCGTTCTGAGAGTTAAAGCTCACGAGGTTAGAGCAGTGGCAACTTCTTTAGCATTCAGAAAGAATTTATCTTTAGCTTCGATTCTTCAGAGCACGTTCTGGAGATCGAATTCGGTTTTTGCGAGTCATTATCTCAAAGAGATGAAACGGTTTTCGAGAATTGTAAAACGTTAGGTCCGGTGGCGGTTTCTGGCATGGTGTTGGGGGGAAACGGCACAGGGGTCGTCACCTCTATGCTAACTTTTCACCTTGAATAGGTTGTCGAGTTCAAGGAAGCTGGGGGTACTGAGTACCTGGGATACTCACCAGTCTGTTAGGTCAGATTTTACAATGGTTGGGTATATATGTTTTTAAATCTGGTGTTGGTGACAAATGTTTTGTATGATTGAATTTCTGGTCTTAGCCCAGGGCAAGGGCAATCTTTGTTGTTACTATCCTCCGTCAGTCAGCCTTGACTCGCTTGAACTACGGAAGGATTCCACTCCTGTAGAGGCTAACTTTTGGTCAAATTCCCAATTCCTCTACAATAGTAAGAAGAAGCACCGACCAGAGGCAGTAACAGTCTGCTGTAGCTCTCTTACAAGGTAAGGTACAACAGACACCTTGATGTTTACTGGTATTGCAATAAATGTAACCATTTAAAAATACTAGTGGTCCACTGAATCCCACCTTCCCATAAATGTGTAATCAGCTCTATAATTGTTCGGTAAGACACTACAATAAAAATGAAATTTTCATTATTAAAATGAAGTTTTATTGTATACTTACCGAACAATTATGATTATACCCACCCTCCTGCCCCTTAGGTGGACGGACGCGGGCAGAAAGAATTGGATTCACCTGGGCAGTTGTACCTGGTTCTCCCGCGAGTGGAGGGAGATGACGTCATCACCACCAGTGTTGGCGACGCCGACTCGCTAAATTTGTGAATTTAGTTATCCTCCGCTCGACCCCAAATCACGGCTCTATAATTGTTCGGTAAGTATACAATAAAACTTCATTTTAATAATGAAAATTTCATTTTCGTGGCACACGCTACCGGTAGGTCAGGTGATCTACCGCCCTGCCCTGGGTGGCAGGACTAGGAACCATTCCCGTTTTCTAATCAGATTTCTTCTGTTGCCCGGACCATCAACATTGTTGTTGGTTCTCTTGACTGGATTTTCTTTTTTCACCGGCAATTAATCCTTTCTTACCGACTTTTGGTGACGTATCTGGATTGTTGGATTGGCATACGCTTTTGTGGACTGTTTTTGTGGACTTGCTTTGGATTTTTCTTAAAATGTCTGACGCTGGAATGGTTGTGAGACGTTGTGTGAATGTAGGCTGTAAGGTGAGGTGCCGAAAGCTTGGTAGACCCTCACACCGTATGTAAGGGTTGCAGGGAGTATGAATGTTCTTTCACTAATACTTGCAAGGAAGTGTGGAGAATTTGAGTGAGAGAGAGTGGAAAGAATCTAACTACTTATTTGAAGAATTTAGAGAGAGAGAGAGAGTGAGGAAAGCTTCTTCTAGAAGTTTGAGTAGTTCTAGATCGAATGAACTAGTTCCTAGTTTGGGATCTTCCCCACTTGTAAGAATTGCTATTTCTCCCTTCCTTTTCAGCCTCTTCACCATATTGCAGATCCTGTAGATTCGGCAAAAGAACTTGCGGATCTAAAAGCAGCCTTCAAGGTCATGAAAACAAAATGGCTGCTCTGCAAGGTAAGGCTAGTGATATTACAGTGGACAGTGATGTGAGTGTCCCCAGTGTGGTGGAGGGGGCATCTGGTCGGCTCCACAACGCTCCCAAGTCTAGACCTCTTCCAAGCTCACATGCCCAGAGGAGAAGGAATGTCAAAAACCGTAAGGAGGTTGTGGAGAATCCTGCCAACCGATCAGGTGTCCCTTCGGCAGGCTCTGGTGACACCCCAGACTGCCAGGGATCGCTATTGCAAAAACGTCCTGCGTGAGTGTTTCTCATAGTCGGGGTCTTCGTCTCCTAGACGCGATTGGAGGGATTCTGATCGCTCGCGACCACTAAAGAGGAGTTGGAAGGCGCCGACTCTTGACTCGAGCCCGGAACGCTTCCCTGAGGAGTCTCCTTCGGATGTTAAGAGGGCAAAAAGAGCCCTATTGTCACCCGTAGTTGGAGTGGAGCCCATGGACTCCTCCCCTCCTCCTTCTCCTCCTCCCGAAGAGGATAAAGAGGAGGCTACTAAAAGATTTCTAGTTTCTATGCAAGAACAGATATCGTCGTTGGTAGGAGTGCTTTCAAAGGAGCCTCCTCGAAGGAAAGACACTTCCCTTCCCATCAAGAGGTCCTCCAGACGTGTGGAGGTACCTGCCGCCAGGAACGAGGCTCCTATTAGGAGTGAGGCTCCTAGCAAGAGCGAGGAGTCAACCAAACGTAAGGAGTCAACCAAGCGCAAGACTCCTACCAGGTGTGAAGAGCCGATCAGGCATCTGGCGCCAGCCAGGAGTGAAGTGTCTCCCAGGAGGCAGGAGTCAGGAGTCAGGAGTCAGGAGTCAGGAGTCAGGAGTCAGGAGTCAGGAGTCAGGATCAGGAGTCAGGAGGTCAGGAGGCAGGAGGCAGGAGGCAGGAGGCAGGAGGCAGGAGGCAGGAGTCAGGAGTCAGGAGTCAGGAGTCAGGAGCCAGGAGTCGGAATTCTTCCATAAGGCAAGATCCGAATAGACTCTTATCAGGAATTGATGACTCTTCTCCAGACAGAAGCACCTCTCCTTCGGATCGTAGGAGGTCTTGGAGAAAGTTCCCGTTTGGAGGAAGAGTCTTTCCTTCTTCTGATCGGGTATTGGATGAGTTGTCTGAAGACGAGCTCCCTACAAATGAGGGACTCTCGAATTATAAGACATTAGCCTCCTTATTACTGCAAGAGTTTGGAGACTCTCTTAGTCCAGCCGCTCCTCCTTCTCCTCGTTCACTCTTTTCGAGTACGGCTACTGTAAAGTCCTCGGCTTTCCTGAAGATGAAACCAGCGATTTCAATGAAGAAGGCCCTCCAATCTTTGGATTCATGGATGGGCGCTAAGAAAAAGTTGGGCAAAACAGTATTCTGCATGCCTCCTTCCAAACTCCATGGAAAGAGAGGTATTTGGTACGGGACAGGAGAGACTATGGGTCTTTCTCTTCCTGCATCGGCAGACGCTGACTTCGCTAATCTGGTTGATGCCTCCAGACGACACTCTTTAGTCTCGGCCAGATCTACGTGAGCATTTCAGAATTGAACCACTTTCTTAAAGGACTTTTCATAATTTTAGAAGTGTTCAATTTTCTGGATTGGTCTCTCGGAAGTTCTGGCTAAGAAATCTCAGGACTCGGAGTTTCTTAAGAGCCCAGAAATTCTCCATAGCGTCCTGGCTTGCATGGACAAGGCGGTACAAGACGGTTCGGGAGAAGTTTCTTCCCTTTTTGGAGCGGTTTGCTGAAAAAGAGATCAGTTTATGGATCCCTTTTGTCGAAAGCTGTTTCTCCTAGCCAGAGGACCGCGTATTGTTCGCCCCTCTGTCGGACCATTTGTTTCCTTCTCAGTTGGTGAGAGATATATCTCGCTCACTAACTGAGAAGGCGACACAAGACCTCCTTGTTCAGACTTCCAAAGAAGAGTTGCCCTGTAGTGTTTCAACGGGGGGGAGAGTAAGAAGGACTCTCGTCCTCCTCAGCAGCCCTTTCGTGGAGGTGCAACGGGCTCGTCCCCTTCCAGAAAGAAGAGCTCTGATAAGAGAGGAAGGTCTTCCTTCAGGCCCTTCAAGAAAGGAAAGTGACTTGATGATCCTCCAAGCACCAGTAGGCGCCAGACTCACCTGAACTTTGCAGGAGCCTGGGCACAGAGAGGAGCCGACTCTTGGTCGGTTTCAGTTTTATAGAAAGGATCATAATCCCCTTCGAAGACAGTCCTCCCTAACCTCTACTCCTCGGGAACTGTCAGCGAGGTACAGAGACCCTGTAATGAAAAATACTCTCCTTCAAATGGTGGATCAAATGTGGGAAAAGGAGGCCATCGAACTTGTACAGGATCCACTCTCCCCGGGTTTGACAATCGCCTTTTTCTAGTATCAAAAGGCTTCGGGTTCGGGGGGGTGGAGACCAGTACTGGGACGTAAGCGCGCTGAAAACCGCTTGGTTCAGAAGAAGAAGTTCCGAATGGAAACGTCCGCCTCGGTGATGTCAGCACTATGTCCAGGAGATTGGATGGTCTCTCTGGACTTACAAAACGCATATTTCCACGTTCCTATTCACCACTCGTCAAAGAAATATCTTCGATTCATGATAGGAGGAAGATTTTTCAGTTCAGGGCTCTGTGTTTTGGCCTGTCTACAGCTCCACAGGTCTTCACCAACCTGATGGCAAATGTAGCAAAATGCTTCACCTAGAGGGAATAAACATCTCCCTCTACTTAGACGACTGGCTGATCAGGGCCAAGTCGGAGAACCAGTGCTTGGAGGACCTGTTGATAACACGGAATATGGTAGAATCTCTGGGATTACTCATGAACCTCGAGAAGTCGCAACTGATCCCCAGCCAGAACTTGGTCTATCTGGGGATTCAGAAGGATTCTCGGGGTTTTCGGGTATTTCCTTCGCGAGAGAGAATCACTCAAGGTTTGTCAAGAATCTCGAGCTTCTTAGAGAGAGAGAGCAGTTCAGCGAGGGATTATTTGAGCCTTTTAGGGAGGGCTCTGTCCTCGCTAGAAAAGTCTTCTCTCTGGGGAGGCTTCACCTTTGCCCTCTTCAGTTTTTCCTGAAAGAGGTGTGGAGTTTGGCAAGACGGGACAGCTCTCAGACACTTTCCCGATTCCACAGGAGGTGAAAAAATCACTTAAAGTGGTGGATCCTTCCTCTAAAGAAGAACGAAGGCGTGTCACTTGCCCTGCAGAACCCCAACCAAGTGTTATTTTCCGACGCTTCGGAGTCGGGATGGGGAGCGACGCTAGGAGCAAGGGAGGTGTCAGGCACCTGGACAAAGGAGCAGGTGTCCTGGCACATCAATTTGCAAAGAGTAGTAGCCATACACCGGCCCTTAAGATTCTTCGAGGCGAGTAGTCACGGGACGGGGCGTGTTCAGATAAACTCGGACAACACCACGGCTCTGGCTTACTATGCAAGCAAGGTGGGACTCATTCATTCTCCCTCTATCAGCTAACAAAAGACCTATTAACCTTGAGGCAGAGGAAAGAGGTATAACTCTCCTCCCACAAGATTGTGCAAGGATAAGGAATGTGAGCGCGGACAGGCTAAGCAGGAGGAATCAGGTCCTTCCCACAGAGTGGACTCTCACACAGAAGTGTGCTGGAGATCTGTGGTCCCTGTGGGGGAGGCCTCACATAGACCTCTTTGCTACGTTCCTCTCCAAAGAGTAGAGATCTTTTGCTCTCTAGTGGAAGATCCAAGAGCCTTTGCAATCGATGCGTTTCTCCTAGATTGGTCGGGCCTAGACGCCTACACCTTTCCCCCATTCAAGATCCTGGGGGAAGTACTCAGGAAATTCGTGGCTTCAAAGGGCATGAAGTTGACCCTCATAGCCCCATTTTGGCCAGCCCAGGAATGGTTCACGGAGGTACATGGAGTGGATAAATGGACTTCCCCAGATCTCTGCCAAGCAGAACAGATCTACTCAGACAACCCCACTTCGAGAGGTTTCATCCACAAACCTCCCGGTCTCGCTCTGACTGCCTTTCGATTAGCGAAAGACTTGTCAGAGCGAGGGGATTTTCTTGCAAGGCTGCAGGCGCTATCGCTAGAGCCCGCAGATCTTCAACGAGAAGAGTATACCAATCGAAGTGGGAAGTCTTTAGGAGGTGTTGTAAGAATAAGAAGCTGTCCTCCTCCAGTACCTCTATAGTTAACATTGCTGATTTCCTCCTTTTTCTTAGAGATGAATCGCACCCTTTCTGTTCTACAATCAAAGGATACAGAAGTATGCTGTCTTCAGTATTCAGGAATCGAGGGCTAGAGATTGCCGAGAACAAGGATCGCCACGATTTGATTCGGTCCTTTGAGACTTCGAAATCAACGTTTCGAGAACACTAGCTGGAATCTGGACGTGGTCCTGAAATTCCTTGCCTCAGACAAATTCGAGCCTCTACATCTGGCTTCCTTCCGCGACGTCACTAGGAAATGTTTATTCCTGTTGTCTCTCGCGACGGCCAAGAGGACGAGCGAATTGCACGCTCTGGACTCCAAAGTTCCAGACATTGTTTCTGGCGAAAAACGAAAACCCATCAAAACCTTGGCCCAGAAGCTTTGAGGTAAAAGGCCTATCTTAACCTCGTAGGCAGAGAGATAGAGAGGTCTCTCTGTCCGGTTAGAGCTCTTAATTTTATTTAGAGAAAAAGAAGCAGATGGGAGGCTGTCGGCAAGGTCTTTGGTGTTGCTGTGAAGAACCCCAAAAGACTCATGTCTAAAAATGCCTTGGCCTTCTTTGTGAGAGGCGTGATTACTGATGCGCACAAGAACTGCCCGGATGAATCCTTCGGTCTTCTAAAGGTTAAGACTCATGAGGTAAGGGCAGTAGCAACGTCCCTGGCGTTTCAAAAGAATATGTCTCAGGAATATCATTGAGACTACATATTGGAGATGCAATTCAGTGTTTGCGTCTCATTACCTGAAGGATGTGAAAGTGACTATGAGAAATGCTTCTCTCTTGGTCCTTTTGTATCAGCAGATACAGTTCTGGGACTTGGAGCAAAGACTGATCCTTAAAATATTTAACTTAAATGTACATAAACCCTCTTGTCAGATATGTGCTTGGTTTCCTATTAGCAAGCGTACTGATGTCGCACGGGCGGCTGGTGTCATTGCTGGTAGGGGACCAGGGGTATGTATGGCTAGTAGGGGGGTACAAAAATTTTTTTTTTTGTGTTTTGTTATAAATTAAAGTGTATTTATGTTTCGAGTTTTTGGTTGTTTGTAAGGAGTTTGGGGATATCTCCTTGCAATCTTAGAACTAACATGGATGTTTAGGATCAGGTGATCGTGATCAGTTGTGCTCCTTGAACAAGGTGTATTGTCATGTTAGTGGTATAGCACCGAATGACAAAGGCCTTTAGGCTCTGCCGAGTAAGTGGATAAGACCCCATGGCAGACCCACAAGAACTCTTAGCCATAGATCAATATCTCGCTGAGGCTCTTGAGGCGAAGCAGACCTTCCTGGCAGTAGCCACGAAGTCTTCCACCTAATCAGTAGGAACCAAGGTTTATTAATACCTACAGCATATGTTGTTTACCTGTCTATTTCAGTAGTTAGCTGTCTCTTACCCACCACCCAATGGGTGCTAATCAGCTAAGTTATATTCTGGCAGGGAAGTTGAATGTATAAAAATGATATTGTCATGATACAATAAAGTTTTATACATACTTACCTGACAGATATATACGATTAATGGCCCACCCAGCCTCCCTGCAGGAGACAGGTGGAAGAGAAGAAATCTGATTAGAAAACCGGAATGGTTCCTAGTCCTGCCACCCAGGGCAGGGCAGTAGATCACCTGACCTAACCGGTAGCGTGTGCCGCGAAATTTGAATTTCTGTCGGGGACGACGGAGTCTATAGCTAAGTATATATCTGTCAGGTAAGTATGTATAAAAACTTTATTGTATCATGACAATATCATTTTCAATCCATATTTTTTCATTAAGAAAAAAGGCATGATATTAGATACCAATACTATACGCAGTATTTGGTTTCTCTTAAGGTTTTTTTTTTTTTGTTAAATTTGCTTCCAAGCATACTAAGCCTTAATCCTGTCTCCTTTTGGTCATTTTGCTTGATTAAATGACTTTTGGTATTCTCAAAAGTAGTTTTTTTTCCCTTATAAAGAGGGTATGATATTAGGCATAAAGAAAATGCTTTCCAAAGAATATCCCCATAACTCAGTGTAAAGTTTTTAAGTGTGAAAGCTCTTGAAATTTACATATAAAATGTTTAATATTTGTTTGACACTTGCTTTTTATTTAAAGTAGTACTAATCAGTTCTTTATTGCAAAAAGTTTTTCTGCTTTAAAGTACAAAACATATTTTATAAGTACTATTGCAAAATCACTTGTCAACTATTGGAGTTTCATGTATATACAACAATAAGTTTTGCAATTGTATTCTTAATTTTTTACCCGTTTTTTTACAGTTCAGCAAAGCAGAAAGTGAACTGACAGCACTTTCATACAAGATTGATCAGGAATACAGTACCTTGGCTGCTGAGGAAGGAAAAGGTTCTATTGTTAGTATAAGAATTTTTTTTAATTTTTTTTTATTTTAGATGAAGATAGGTTTATGTATATCTCTGTGCCAATAGGTGAGTCGGCATTCAAACAAAAGAAGATCAGTTGGCTGATCTGGGAGACTGTCTGGTTCACCTGTTCTTCACCAGGTGTGTTTGAATGTTTTATCTCTTGTCAGAATTCTCCTTGCTGCCATTGTGTATAGGCACTTGTTGGTATTTCATGATGTTTAGCTGTTTGTTCCTGTCATGGTATTGTACTATTTTAATCTTCCTAGGATGTTTTCCACCAGAAGCCAAACTAAGAACACCAGGTTCTGTAGGAATGATTACTGCCTAACCTGGCTGTGGATAGACAGACTGTTTGTGTTGGGTGCATTGGTATAGAATGTGATCTAGCAATTGGATTCGTGGAATGTAGGGTTGGTTTAAGGACTTGATGCTTCAGTTCATCAGATATAGGAAGCTAATGGAAGCAGACAGATATTGCAGAAGCACAAATAGGTCAGGTCCCAGATTTGTCATTTTTCCTCTTCCAAGTCTTTGTCTGTATTTATCACTACATACTCAGTCTGTGGCTTTTTCTCCCCAAGGCCTTTTAGTTATTAGTGAGATTGTCTTTAGCTCTGCCTTCTGCTCCCCTTTTGGTTCATGGAAAGCATATTGAGAAACTAGAATAAACTATAAACATTATTTTTACATAAGGAACTTACCAAGTAATTACATAGCTAACAGTTTCTAGCATCTGCAGCTAAAATTCAGAATTCGCAGTAGCAATTCTTCTTTGATTTGCTATAGGTAACTAGTCCTGCCCACTTTCAGGAAGAAGAGGAACAATTTCAGGTACTTCAATTTGCTTCTGCCAGCTTACAACAAGGTTGTGGGTCAGCAGCCGGTTCGGAATTTGAATTCTTTGTCTTTCCTGTAATCGGTGAAGTACTTTTTTTTGTAGCCATTTGGCATTTGTTTTTATTTGAATTGTGTTTTTAAGATAATTATTCAGTTATTTGTTCATGAAACTTACCTGTCAGATATATATATAGCTGTATTTTCTGAAGTCCGACAGAATTTTAAAACTTCCGACACACGCAGTGGGGGTCGCCAGGTGGTTAGTACCCATTCCCGCCGCTGGGAGGCGGGTATCAGGAACCATTCCCATTTTCTATTCATAATTTTTCTGTCGCGGTGCTGGAAACACCTGTTTCCAGTACCTCCGTCTTAGATTTTGGAAACTTCATTGCCGCTAAGTATCCTAATTATCTTTTAATTGATTTACTTATTTGTGGCTAGGCATACGCTATCTTAAATTGATTTGAATTTGATTCATTTTTGCAAGATAAGATATCTGAATCTAGTTAGGCTAGTTTCAAGAGGGGGTGTGTCTGCAAAGATATGGGGGGGGGGGGGGGGGGGGGGGGGGGGGGGGGGGGGGGGGGGGGGGGGGGGGGGGGGGGGGGGGTGTGGCTACCGAAAGCTTCGGTAGATCCGCACTTGGTATGCACGAGGGGTAGAGTCTTGCTTCTTTGTTGAGATTTGTCATGTAAGGAGTGTGAGACTTTGTCTAATCCGTAAGGAAGACGTATGATTCGTATGTACGCAATTAATCAGTAAACATGTTAATTCCGTAAGCGAAAACGTTTATGATTCGTATGTACGCAATTAATCAGTAAACAAAAAGTCAGGGTAGTGAAACCTGCTAACCTTCCTGTAGACTTTTTTTTTTTGGCCTAACCCTGTAGTATGGCCTACGGGTTATGAATATGTCTGCGAGAGGTGATCGCTCTCCTTCATTGTTGTGAAGAGTGCTGCTTCTGTTATTGTTTCTCATAACCCGGTAATGTTGCCTTCGGGCCTAAACAGTTTCTGTAGAGGTTATTGGCCCTTTCTCTAATACTCTTTCGATTCTTATCTTAGAATCGAAAGTGCTTGCTTTAGAGAGCAATAGTGAAGTGGCTAAGTGCAATGACAGTGCCCCTTGTGTAGTGGAGGGTGCGTCAGATCGGCCTTATTTCGCCTCTAGGCCGGGACCTCTGCTTGGACTCCCAGGACCCGGGGAGAGAGCATGTCGAAAGCTGAAGGAGGGTTATACGGAGGAACCCCCACGATCTGACGGGCCTTCGGCAGTTTCTGATGAAAATCCCCAGACTGCCTAAGTACGTGCACGTGCACGAATCCTGAAGGATTGCTTCTCTCCTCCGTCCTCCGAAGCGTCCTCCCCGTGCAGGGGTTGGAGCTTTCGGAAGGACTCGCGCCCTCTACAAATAGAAGCTTTATAGAAGAGGACGCTTCACGCCCCTCTCTCTCTCTCGTTATGCGTTCCAGTGAGAAGTAAGAAGGCGAACGTCGCCTATCACGTGTACGTCTTTCCACCGAGAAATATGAAAAAGAAGTCTTAGTAGCAGGACGCTTTTGATAGCGGACGTCCGAGCTTTTGTTACTGTGAAATAAGAACGGCGTTCCCTCGCCCCTCGTATTCTCACACGATCAACCCTTCTCCTGAGACTGTTTCGTGCAGTCGGATTTCTCTCCGAGATGTATCTCGCTTGTTTTTGACGCCTGTCAGGAGCGTGACGCTTTTCTGCACGCTTCTTTTGACGCTCGGCTTGGACGGGACGTTCGTATGGATGGACGCCAGGCGCGCGCGGTGCGACGCCAAGCGCGCACCAGTGACGCCGAGCGCACCAGTGGATAACGAGCGCGCGCCAGTGGACGCTGAGCGTGCTCGCTGCTCGCCAGTGGACGCCGAGCGCGCGCGCCAGCGCACGCCAGGTGTGTCGCCTGGCTGAACGTTTCTGTTGAACTCTTCAAGCTCTTGTTTACGATTTGGGCCTCAAGAATTTTTACTTATACCTTCGGTGATACCTTATACCTCACATGCAAAGAATGTGAAGTAAGCAGTGCTTCGGAGGAAGCTTAAAGTGAACAGACAACTTCGTCTTCGAAACCCAGCAAGACCTCGGGTTTCGTGAATTCAAGAGGTCTCTGTCAATATTATATTGCTTTTCGCAAAGGTGGATGGAGTTAAGGAAAGCTCAAGGGAAGATCTCGTTGAAGATCTCGTTTCTCTACCGCAGTCAAAACTTTGCGATAAGGCAGTTACGGGTTATGTAAAGGCTCGATGTCCTGCACGTCAGGACTCTCGGCAACGTTCAGTGGGATTCTTGCAAAGGCACTCATCAAAAGGACGCTCTTCAGGAAAGCGCAAGACAGGACTTCCTTTGCCATACTGCCAATAAATTTTAAGCTTTAGCAGGCATTAGTTGTGATACGGGAGAGGAAGCTGGTTGGAGAGTTTCTTCCTCTTCCCAGGATAATTTTTGCAAGCTTTTTAGCCCATCTGAAAGGGTTTTTTCAGATGATAAGATTTTGTTAGTTTTCTAGTCTGGGACTACGCTGCCGAATTGAACATCGTCGTTCTACCTGACGTAAGCCCAGTCTCTTAACAGGATTCTTGCCCCTTATTCCTCGTTGAGACGGGAATCGGAAAAATAAAATGCTCGACTTCCTGGATTACGTTTTGTCAATTCAGTGACTTTCCCCCATTGACAATATACTATCGTTTTGTCAAGTAAGTGGTATCCCCTCATTGACAAAATATCTCTTTGTCCCGTAAATGGGTTAGTTCTCATGGACAAACATCTCATTAACTTGATATTGCGCAAGCGAATAAGCTCTTATTGACAAGATTCGGAAGAGCTCTCATTCGTCATTCGCAGACTCGTACAAGAAATAGACTTGTAGACTACGTCAATGAACGCTTATGTCAATAACATAAGAAGCTTGAGCATGACTGCTTCGATTCTCTTAAGTTTTGTTCATGAAACTTGCCTGTCAGATATGTATGTAGCTGTATTTCCGAATTCAGCTATATATATATATGTCGCCAGGTAAGTATGAACAAACTTTATTGTGATATAATTTCATATTTTGCCTTGCTTTATTTTATTCTGGTTGGTTTCAAGTCATATACGCTTGCTGTAGTTACCTCTCGGATGGCAACCGAGAGGTCTATTGTCTATTTTAAGGACATTTAATCGTTACTCCCTGCAGCCTTCCAGGAGTTTTCCGATTTATCTTTTTAACCGTTGTATGGTAGTGTTCTGACGACACAAACGCATCTATATATTTAGCGTTTTCTGTTTCGCTTAAATATACCAGCTTGAGAGTCTTTCTGCTCAAAAAATAACGGACCTATTTCTTCGTAGAATAGGGTAGCTGGCAACCCAGACATAAGTTAAGAGACGACGTTCGTAAGCTGCTGGCTGCTGCTGTCACGCTGTGTCTGTCCTCCAGTCCAACCGAGCCAGTTACAGATCGTGCGCTGTCATGCGCTGTAGGTTACGTGTCTCTCTCCTGCGGGATTGACTGACTAACCGTATCTCTGTGCTGGCGGTTACGTCTCTCCTGCGGGATTGACTGACTTAACTGTATCTCTGTCCTACAATCACGGACTTTAGCCTAAGATTGAGGGGATTTCTTACGTGAATGAATAAACGTTGCATTCGTTTTGCCTTACTATGTTCAACAGAGTTATCTCTTAATCATTTCGGTGCTCGTTACCGCACGGTATAGAACTACGAGTCTACCGCAACATTGCACTTTTATATGCTCTCCTGCTTAGGCAAAGCGCAGCCTTATTAGGGAAGTAAGCATACTCGGGGAGGGAATGGATGAGCTTGCTGGGGACCATTTCCTTCCTGAAGAAGTTTGTTTCCCCGAATAGACTGCAATTCAGACCCACGTTTTTTTTCCTACCGGGAACTGGAAATATTTTTCAAGATCTAGGAATGATTCTGAACATCTCTCAGTGCGTCTATCACCTGAGGTGATAGAAAGAAGGTGCCGGACATCTGGATAGGGTTTCAGATGTCCTGGATCTTAATCTGAAAGAAGTAAAAGCGATTCGGTAGTCCCTCCAGTCCTCGAAACGAGTTTTTGGGAACCAGTGGTCCAGATCAACTCTGATTTTCCACAGCTCTCTCATATCTTAAGAAGTATCTTCTCTCGGTCCCTGTTCGAGTTTACGAGAAAGAGCCTATTATAACAACAGGCGTAGAATGTAACGATCCTCTAGAGGTTCGTTACAGGATTGCAAAAGTCCGTACGAATCGTCTCGATCGACGGCAGCAACTATTGACTTTCGAGTGGAATCTTTCTTTAGAAGTAAGTTGAGAGTTGTGGAGACTTTAGGGACGCCCTTTCATTCTTCTCTTCGATATGTTGAGGACGAAGAGGCTTCTTCTTCTCTGCTCCCTTATTCTCGATCCGGGATCGGTACCATTAAACGCCATCCTATGATATTGAACGGGGATGGATGTTTAGTCTCTTTTCCCCTTTTTCAATCGCTTAGGAAATGTAATAAGAGGATTTATGACGTCACAGGGAGCGACATGTTGGACTTCAGGGTATTGGATTCACATACTTCCTAGTTCACTTTCCAAGGACCCTTTTTACGCAGAGAGGTCTGGTTCACTCTAAACTCGAAAGGTACCTATAACCTCTCCGCTCTGAGTCTGACTACGTTCAGGCTATCGAGATGTTGACAAGAATAAGATTACCGTCTTCCATTTCCATCTGAAGAATGGGATAAGCTGGCAGTCAACTATTAAAGAATACGCAAATATGTTGTTGACGGCCTTTGGGCTCAGAGATTTGCGTCTGTCAAACAACAAAGCCCTTCACGATCTTTGAGTTCTGTGGAATCTCGAATCTCGCTCACCATCTACTTTTTGTCTCACCTGTTTTCTCGGAGTCAGACACTCGTGCGAGATCAGGCGACATATAGTAGCCCTGAGTTTCTTGTTGACGAAGTCGGTTGCGTTTATACACCCCCGATGATCGTGTAACATGAGACCAGGTTGGACTGTCAGCATTCTTCCTTCGGGACTGAATCGCCTTTTTGCTCCTAGCTCCTTTCTCTGGCCACCCAGAAAGCTCGAGGTTCCAGGAGTTTTGATTCGCTGACGACGTTGGGTTGCGTTGATACAACCAAACCACCCCCAAGGTTTGCTTAGATTGAATCGCCCAGGCAGTCAGACACTCAATCCTTCAGCGAAGAATAGTGCCTTATGGTTCTTTCAGGGTACAGCCTTGCTGTCCTTGATTCGTCGACTGGTTCAACTGGTCGGTCACCTGACTTTAGTACAGACGGACTGACTGTGGGCATGTCCAGATCGAAGCTTTCAATATGGAACTTAGACGTAGTCTGAAGTTCTTGATGTCAAAGCATTCGAACCTCTCCTACCTGTTAACTTCTTGCATGTGATCAGGAAGGCCTTCTTCTAACCACCCTAGATACGACAAAGAGGGTTAGTGAGATTTTAAGCCATCGTCAAAAGTTTTGGCTTTAGAGAACACAAGGCGGTGTGCTCTCTAAGCCTTCCGTTGTGGCCTAAGAATGGAAACCCGTTTTGTCCTTGGGCCAGGAGCTTGGAAAGCAAGGATGGCACAAGTTAGTGGGCAGGAGCCAGAGAGAGTCCTGTGCCCTGTCGGGTCTCTCAAGTTTTATCTACTTAAAACTCAAGAAAGTCGAAGTCATTCGGGCAATCTGCAGTGTTCCGAAAAAGACCAGACTTGCCCATATCGAAGAACACCCTGGCTTTAGTGTTAAGGAGTTCTTTCAAAAATGCTCCTTCATTGTGTTTGCACAAAGATTTGAAATCTTTTTATCAGAATGCTCACGAGGTGAGGGCGCGGCCTCGAAAGCATTTCAACAGAGCATGGCACTCAGCAACATCCTGAGTACCATGTTTTAGCGAAGCAACTCTGTGTTCACTTCACACTCCCTGCGAGAGTGAAGATGGCATATGAGATCTGCTGCTCGCTAGGGCCATACGTGTCTGCAGACACAATCTTGGGGGCAAGAAGTACCACTCATCCTATCCTGTAGAAAATGGTTAGGAAGAGCTCTTAATATAGTTGTTGAGTCGCCGACAACGACTTCTTAACTCTTAAGCCTTAGTTAACACACCTTCAACTTTGGCTAGGTTGGTCAGGTGGTGTATATATATATTTTATATATATATTTATTTTACTTCTTAGCCCTCATGGTATGGTCAATATGGTCTAGTCACATTGTGGTCACGCCCCCGTTGACAGATCATCTGGAGTGCACCAGCTTTATAGGTCTCTACCTCGCTGGCAACTCTAGTAAAGCAGAGCAGACTTGGGTGACAGTAATCACGAAGTCAGCTATGCTAACAGGTGGAACCAAGATGTAAATCATATGCATGCATTTGCATTTCCCAAAATCCTTCTATTCTGTCCCTTCCCACCTCCAAAGGTGGGATTCAGCTATATATATATCTGACAGGTAAGTTTCATGAACAAAATGATATTGTTATGATACAATAAAGTTTGTTCATACTTACCTGGCAGATATATATAATCAAGTACCCACCCACCTCCCCTCAGGGGACAGTGGAAATAAAAATTATGAATAGAAAATGGGAATGGTTCCTGATACCCGCCTCCCAGCGGCGGGCAATGGGTACCTAACCCACCTGGTCCGACCACTGCGTAGTTGTCGGAAGTTTTTAAAATTCTGTCGAACTTCAGAAAATACAGCTATATATATATCTGCCAGGTAAGTATGAACAAACTTTATTGTATCATAACAATATCATATTTAGATATTTAGTCTCATTTACAGAATTTAACTTGACTTGTAACCAATGATGTCTGACACTAGTGTATTAAGTACTCATTATTGCAGCAAGGGCTGCAGGACAAGATTAACGTTGGCAAAATATAACACTCATGCAATTTTTGTGAATTGTAGAGGGCAAAACTGCTCAATGGAAAATACTTGCTTGGAGTGTGTAGGATGGGATGAAAAACAGTGGAAGACTTTAACTTCTTATCTATCTAAATTGCCTAGGGATAGACAAAGAGAAGCCATTATTAGGCAAGACAGGTTGACTGCTAGTCCAGAGTTAGATAGATCTATTGATGTTCCAGTTGTTCTGTCCATGCTATTGCTCCCATGCCCAGCCCATCTATTATTTCTTCTAATCCTGATCCCAACTCCCAGGTTCTTAACCCCAACACCATTGCCACATTAGAAAGTAAATTCGACAGTAAGTTAGAAATATTTAATACAGTGACTTAGTTAGATAATTCAGTGAAAGCTCTCATGGTGTGCAAAAGTGTTGTAAGTGAAGTGCAAGTGGAGGAGATGGCTGTACATCCTGCTGATTCTCCTAGGCAAAGGTCAATGACATACTCCCCTGTAAAATCCCTGTAAAATCACTGGGGAGAAGTCATACTGGAAGCCCAAGGGAGATCAGTAGGGTCGGCCCCTCAGTCCTACCTGTTCACTAGATCCCAGTGCACAGCAGAGAGCCACTGGAAAGGCATCTTTGCGGAAGTGCACCATCTTTCCTCGAGTTCCGAGGCTTCCAGTCCGGAAAAGAGGCGCCGATGGCGGTATAGTGATTCTTCTAGTGATTCTTCGACTGACACTTTGGTGACGTCAGTGGTTCCGTGTAAGAAGTCTAGAGAAGCTGTTCCTTTGTGCAGCTTTTGAGGTAGTCCAGAGAGGTTTTCTGCGGAGAGCTCATCGTCATTTAAGAGCCGAGAGAGCATGCCTGCGTCTAGAAGTGCAGCTGTCCCAAAAGCTCACAAGTTGGCGCCCAAATGTTCAGTCGCTAACAAGCACCAGTCAGCGTCAAAGCACCCAGCGTCTTCCAGGCTCTCAGAAATATTTGATCGCCACAGTGGAACACCTAGTGAACGACATTCGCTTGGTATTAGTGGAACAGCCAGTTCCAGGCGACAGACAGGGAAGATTCCCAATTAATCTTTTGCTTCTTCAGCGAGTTCGGCTTGAGATGATTTTTTTAGTAAATTCAGTGCCTCAGCAAGTTCTAGCGAGACCAGGACAGTCTCGAGATCCTGTCCAACAGAAGTTGGATGACATTGTAGGCTAAGTAAAGAAGCCTTGTGCGCTGAAAACCAGTTGCGATCCTCTCCTTTTTCCAGTGTTGTTGGTAAAGAAGGAAGAATTTCAGTCCACCAGAAGGGGCTTCATCATCTTCAGCTTATGCAACACTACTGAACTTTTTGTTGTGTACTTAGCCTACCTCCTTCTTTCCAGCAGCTCTTGCTTCTCCAACTACAACGCTTCAGTTAAGTGTGATACAGGAAGCAACAAAGCTGCAAAGATGGTTCTGTCAACCTCTGTGAAGAAAGCTTAAGGAAGTGGACTTGTGGCTTGCAGACAAGAGAGAGAGGGAAGGCTTGCTTTAGCTATCTGCCGTCGCACCTTCTAATTAGATGGTATGCATGCATCACAGTGACTGGAGAAGCTCCTTCCTTGGAGTCTCTGCTTCCTCTCAAGGGGACTTCTCTAGCCTTATAGATTCATTGCGAAGGTCAACATTTTCTGCTGCCAAGATAATGTTCTCCTCAGCAGAACTAGATCATATTTTGAAAAAATACCTTCAAGATTTAGAGGTTATCAACTTTTTGGATTGGTCTGAGGAGCCCTGTCAAAGAGATTCATTATTACCCCGACTTCCCTTCAGACATAGGATCGGATCTGCTTGATGTCCTGTATTGTGTAGACAAGAGAGTAAGGGATGCTTCAAGAGAACAGCCTCCCTTTAAGCAATGGGAGTGTTGAAAAAGAGGGAGCTTTGGTGTTCCTTCACCACTAAACGAGTCACCACAGTTCAAAAGTCCGTCTTGTATTTTTACCTTTAGTAAAGGACTCCCTCTTTCCTCTGTCTTTGATTAGTGATATAGCGTCAGGTCTTTAGAAGAGGTCAACACAAGATTTGTTAGCCCATTCCATGAGACGGCCAAAAGGAGCTACTCTATCAAGCGTGAAGGTAGCTTCCCCTTTGCAGTCCTTTCCTTTTCATGGTAGTAGACTGAAATTGAACCCCAGAACAAGATCAAACATCCGCTTTGGCTCTCGAGCCAGTAGGAAAAACTTTATGAGATTGGCTCCCAAAAAGTGAAAGTGATCTCCTCAGTGCACCAGTAGGAGCAAAACTTCAACAGTTTTTTGGGAAGTATGGAGCAGGAAAAGTGCAGAGCCATGGGTAACAGAATTACTAAGATTCGGGAATTCAATTCCGTCTCTAGAAAAGGCCCCCCATGTTCAAGAAGCCTATTGTCTTGACTGCCCACTCATAGGCTCAAGGAGTTTCAGCTCATTGCAAAAGAAGTTCATTCCCGCCCTCCTCGAGAAGAAAGCAGTAGAGTTAGTCAAAGACAAGAATTCAGAGGGATTTTACAATCTGCTGTTTCTAGTGCTGAAGTTGACAGGAGGTTGGAGACCAGTTTTAATTGTGAGCACCTGAATGTCTTTGTTCAAAAGACAAAATTTCGCATGGAGACAAAAACCGCTCCATTCTATCAGCAATGCGCCAAGGAGATTGGATGGTCTCTATAGACCTGAGGGATGCATACTTCTACATCCCAGTGCATCCATAATCAAGGAATATCTCGGATTTGCATTCAAAGATCAAGTGTATCAGTTCAGGGCGCTCTGTTTTGGCCCTGCCGACGTCCCCACAGGTGTTCACAAGGGTTCTTGCTCCTCTAGCAGGATGGCTGCATTTAGAAGGAGCAAGGATGGCTCGTATCTGGATGACAGGCTTCTTTGCTCTCAGTCAAAGGAGCAGTGCATGAGGACTTGAAAAGGACACTAAATTGTACTCGGGAGTTAGGGTTTGTTATAAAACTTCCTTCTCAGGAGATAGTTTATTTGGGAATGACTTTGAACTCTTCTTTTTGGGCTTTTCCATCTCCCAAAAGATGGAAGTCTGGCTTCAGAAAATACAAGAGTTTTTAGCACACTTCAACATGCTCTGCCAACAATGTGGGTGAGCCTGATCAGGACTTTGCCCTCCCCGATAGAGCAGTTCGTGTCTTTAAGGAGACTCCACATGAGAGTTTTTCAGTTGTATCTCAGGGCCAGCTGGGACAGAAAAAAGTCAGCCTGATTCATTTGTGTTTTCCGATAACATGAATTAAAAAGTAATCTGCTGTGGTGGAAGTCAGAAGGAATACTTCAGGAGGAATGTCTCTTCACCAACAGACCCCGACCTGAACTTCTATGCCTATGCGTTGGACGTTTGTTGGGGAGCCCTACTAGAGACCAAGGAAGTGTGAGCGTGGTCTCAGGAGGAAAAGGAGATGCACATAAATGTGAAAGAGTTAAAAGATATTCACTTAGGTCTCATGAGCTTTGCATCATAGGTATACAACAGAACAATAGCAGTGCACTCAGAACAACATGACGGAAACTAGTGTACATCAGCAGTCAAGGGGGAACTCACTCCTTTTCACTGTGCGAAGCAGCAAGGGATCTCCTGCTGTGGTCCAAGGGGAATTGGACGACAATAGTTGTTAATGCACACAAATTCTCGACTACCAACATTCTTCTCCCCAGTACCAGATCCGCTAGCACTGGCTACGGATGCAATGCTACAGGATTGGTAGGACAAATTCCTTTTATTTTGCTTCCCTCTGTTTGGTTTAATAAGGGAAGTACTAAAACAAGTTGCTAACACACATTAATGTGTCTTATGATTTTTGATTAGCCCTATTCTGGCCACTAAAAGTGGTTTCTGATCTGTTGGCTCTGATAGTGGACTTCCAAAGATTGCTACCTCAGAAGACAAATTTGCTCAGACAACTGCGCTTCAAGAGGTTTCATCAAGGGCTATCCTCTCTTGCTCTGACAGGTTTCAAACTGGCAATAGATTACTTAGAGCTAAAAGGATTTTCAAAAAAAGGCTGCTAGAGCAATTTCAGAATGTAGACGTAAATCCTCTGTAGCAGCTACCAAAATAAGTGGACAATCTTCTGCACATGCTGCAAACAAAAGGGCATCTTGTCTTCTAAGACAACTGTGACAGAAATTGCAGACTTTCTCTCTTTATCAGAGATTCCAGAGGCTTATCTGCGTCTACGATCAAAGTGTTATAGAGCTATGCTCAACTATGTTTTCAGACATGGAGGATCAGATTTGTTGGTAAACCGAGACATCTAGCCTTAGCGACGGCAAAAAGAGCAAGTGAACTTCAGGCTATGTATTGGAGAGTCAGGTTTTCTGGAGGAGACACAATCTGTTCACTATCTCTGAAATTTCTTGACCCTGGTCTCATTCTTTGTAATTAAGAATGTCAGAATTATTAGGGCCTGAAAAGAGGAGAGAGGCCTCTGCCCAGTAAGAGCCCTGGAGTTCTACTTGAAAAGGACGGAGAAGACTAGAGGGCCTTCCAGTAATTTATGGACGTCCGTTAAGGATGGTGTCAGGCAAATTTCTCGAAATCAATTGCGCGAAGGTAAATTTCTCTAATTCAATTGACCGAAAAATAATTTCTCGAACTATCATTTTCTCGAATGTCAATTACTCGAAAACAAACAAGTAAATTTCTTGAACACAATCGAAGTATCCCATAAGCGCCAAAGACCAATTTATAAAGAGGCTATTAGCATTCCAGCGTAAATTTCTCGAACACAATCGAAAGTATCCCATAAGCGCTAAAGACCAATTCATAAAGAGGCATTAGCATTCTAAACGCTTCTTCATTCTGTTTACAAAATTCTGAATTGAGTTTTTCCCGTTATACTCCAGTAGTCTCAACCCATCAAAGATGGAAGCAACGTATGTTGAGAGTGAAAGGAAGGAAGAAATTATGTTTAAAATGGATATTTATATATCAAAGGACAAAGGAGTAAATAACAAAATTTATTGGAAATGTGAAATGTGCAAGAAATTTAAATGTTCTGCTCATGCTATCACCATCGATGATATAGAAAAAGAGAGTGGTGACCACAATCATGCAGGAGATGGGGCTAAAGTCGAAGCTGCCAGAGTCCAAGAAAAAGTGAGAGAGGATGCAATAAAAAATTGGGATACACCCCATCTTTATATAGTGTCTTGTGCTTCAAAGGGGGTAAGTGGGGATGTTGTAGGAAACTCCCATCAATATCAAAATGTGAAGAGGAATATACGCAATATAACGAGCTAAGAAAAATTATGTCCCTGCTTTGCCCGATTGCCAAGAAGATCTTATCATCCCGGAAGAATTTACCAAAACTCACAAAGGAGAACTGTTTTTTATGTATGACTCGGGTCCCACAAATGATCGTGTATTGATTTTTTCGACACAGAGAAACCTCGATTTACTAGCATGCTCAGAGAACTGGTTCGGTGATGGCACCTTTAAGACGGTACCTTCAATTTTTTTTCAGTTGTATACAATACATGGTGTGCATTCAGGAAGTATCATACCCCTCGTTTATGCACTATTACCGAACAAAACTCAAGAGACCTACAAAAGATTCCTGCAGATTGTAAAAGAAAAAATCCCAACATTTGAGCCAGCCACAATAATGATAGACTTTGAATTGGCCATGATTAGAGCTATAGAGCATGAATTTCCAAGGACAAAATGCCGTGGCTGTTTTTTTCATTTTTGTAAATCCATTTATTGCAAAATTCAAGAAAATGGCTTCAAAGTACCGGTACGACACAGATGCTGAATTTGCTATTCAGGTTCGCCTGTTATCTGCGTTAGCATTTGTACCAGTTTTCAAGGTTGAAGAAACATTTGAATATTTAATTGAAAATGAAGTATTGCAATACACCCCCTGAACACCTGAATAAGCCCTGGTCACTTACCAGCCCGAACCATCATTTATTAAAATTTACCAAATCTTTGGTTAAAATAAACGATCAGTGTTGCCAATCTCCTGGCAAACACACTCGTTACCTAGTTACCAGCCCACCGCTGATAGCCCTGCCTCACGGGACGGTAAACACCTGCCCTCTCACGTCAATCACTTATCGTTCGCGGTGGAGTACAGATGTATCCACAGCGAAACTCCTTTTTGGTCTTGCCGGGCCGTTCATTTGCACCTTTGATTTGATTGATTTTGGTGACGAATTACGCATCCCTTTGGATTACGGTTGGATTGCTCTTAATACCTTGTCATCAGACATTGATTCTGCAAAGGAAGAAACAACACAACCTACGACAACGACTACTGCATTCTCGGCCACAACATCACAGAAAACGACGAGCGGAAGTTCAACAAGTCGATCGTCTTTGCCAACAATGCAAGAAAAGGATGAGTACCCTATGACACGATAGTCATTCCTTATGCGTAAATTGTAGGCCTGTTCAATATAATGTAAAGACCAGATGTTTGGAATGTCAGGAGTGGTCTTTGGACCAGATGTTAGGGTATCTTAAACATAGGAAAGGTCTCGTATTAAGAAGTAAGTGTAGGCAGGAAGAGACTAATGTAGATCAAGATAAAGACTTAGACTAAGACAGTGCTCTTTAAGAGACTTGAGAGTAGGCTGACATCGAGTATGACATCTCTGTTACCGATTTTATGTCAAGATTAAGTAGGATAGATCGAGCATAGGGATACTGAAATTACTAATCGTTCTTTTAACCAGCTCCCCTGCCTGTTCCAGAACCAGCCCTAACCGGTGCTGGGGGTTATGGGGATCCGCAAGCCCACAGGGTCAGGATCCGCCGTCCGCCCCCCTGGCGCGGAGCAGGCAGTGTTGGCAGCAGATTCCCCTTCCCTCGATGTGTAAGTTCTCAGGATGATAAAAATTTAGGTCAGATATAGACGAGTAGGGATAATAGGCTACATAGTGTTTAGTTTAGGAAGAGACGTGCAGGGTTTCTCCGGGTCGGTTTTCTATTAAAAGTAGTAGTTTATAGAGGCACAGTGTCCTTAGAGCATCTTTAGGCTTTTTCCTGCTTGAGTTCCTTGCATCAGAAGCTTTTAGGCCATGGTTGGTCTTTCAGATATGCTCCTTTCGTCTTTAAGGTTTACTTTCTCTACTTATATGATACGATAATTGTTAATATCAACTAATTCTCCGTTCAATGCATATTGACTTACGATATTCAGTATGGAGAGAAATCGAATAAAATTAACTACGGTTAGCCTAGTTGTTCACGATGATATATCGTATGCATATTCAGTAGCCTAGCCTAGCCTAAAGTATTCGCTGTACAACATATCGGTAGTTATTTTTATATTGGCTAACGCTGTAGGCTCAAGGCATTCTGACCTCGGATAATTCAGTACAGGTGTAATTGGAAACGAACGAGAATCCGATCTGAGGATAATTAATATGAATGTAATCGAACAGAATGAAGATCGGATTCTGTCCGACTAAAGCATTATAATGTATTATATGTATCATCATATTAGCGTAGTATAAACACAATAACTCGGTCAGTGATTCACGCTGGAATCAGCGGATGACGAATACGGGTTTGCGTCGCCGTATCCATCTCATTCTCTCCTGATTGCCTAAAATGACTAACGTAACAACACTCTCACTTATGCCAAGTTTGTACAAACGTCTTTGAAGGAGAGTCGTGTTCAACTATGTTGACATTTAACATAGTCAATGAGGTATCTATCTTGGGGCATATAATCAGATGTCAGATATAAGGAATTCGTATGTATGACGTCTCCATACGTTTAACCGACTATTGCCGTCAGTAATTACATTGCGCTTATGTCAATTACAGTTACAAATTATTACCAGTCGTATTATCAAATTACAATGACAACTGAAATTAATATTAGGCCTAATAAAGTTAATTTAATTACCTTTAAATATTATTTTATTACTTTTCAATTAAATTACAATTACACTAGCTTGTCGTCAAACAGCACTATTGTAAGGAGGTGTGGCTTAGACAGACAAGATGCCGGCTAGTCTGTTTTTTTTTTTTTTCCTTGGCTCCAGATTCAACCATATCACTTGGTCTCGCTAATAATGTTTTTGTCCCTAGTTAGCATATAATGAATATCTGGATACTTAACTTATGGAACGAAGTCATACTGTTCGTCTTACGATGTAATTTAAGACCAAAATTTGACTGATCGTCTCATTGGAAGCTAGTTTTTCCCTCGGGTTAGATGGCGTTAAATTTAGGATTCCGTTCGTTTTTCACTCTTTTTCATAGGTATTACGAACCTTACACAATCCTTTGTCTGTGTAAAATACAACAGTAATGAGCTCTTTCATGCTATTAGTTTCTTTTACCACGGCTGCGTTTGAATTCATACAAAAGCTCGGGACTTCTGTCCAGGTTGCTGATGCACATAATTTTGCCTTATTAGCTTCAGCTGCATTTATAACATGAATACAGTAATTACCGTCGCACGCGGATGAATACAATAATCGGATGTTGCTATCGGATATTCGATTACTGTCACACGCTGATCAATACAATAAAGTGATGATGTTATAGGAGTCGATCGCATTAACAAGTTCTCGTTCGGTTTGTCATAGCTGTACGGAGTTATACGAGTATATTATTGTTTAAGATAATACCCTTTTAACTTAGAAGAGGGTGCAATTTTACGGAGGTGGAGATGTGAGATTAGAACCTTGTCCCAATTTCTAATCTCTCTCTCTCTCTCTCTCTCTCTCTCTCTCTCTCTCTCTCTCTCTCTCTCTCTCTTACTTTTCAGATTTCATATTCTCTCATCCTATTTTCCACACTCTCCTAACACTGGACTCATTGTGCAACAGAGGTTTTTCTCCTGTCACACTTTTTCAAACTTTGTCAATTTCCCTTCAGCGCTGATCTAACCTCATAGGTTCTCCCCAAAATACTCGGCCTTTGGCCTAAATTCTATTTTTAAACCCAACAATCTTGCTGTCTGAGTTAGTAGAATAGAGGGAGCGAATATTAGGAATATGTATAAGGTATTCATGATATGATATATCACGAGAGGATTTTAAGTATTAGGACAGATAGGAAAGAACATGTCTGGCTCTATCTGAGGGTATTCTTCCAAGTGCCAACCAGGCAGAGTACAAGGACAGGCAGGTACAACACTACAAGAGAGGACATCACTACAGATCGACGCACCGTCGCAGACGGCACCGATGGACATGGTTTGCTCCTCCGTACATGAGAGGCCTAAGGCCACATGGGAGGTCTTCAGTTTCCCTCCCTCCATGAGGCCGAGAGAGAGGCCACCACAGAGACTGAGAGCCACATGGTAGGTCTTCAGATTCCCTCTATACATGAGAGGCTGACTGGAAAGCCACATGGGAGTCTTCAGATTCCCTCTATAACATGAGAGCCGCCCACAGCCACATGGGAAGGTCTTCAGTTTTTTCCTCTACTCAGGTGAGGCACATAGCCAGCTGAGAGGAAACAGGTTTGTATCCCTCCCGCCCTCAATGAGTTTTGACCTTAGGGTAGAGGTGCAGGGAGTTTTTCCCTCCACATATGGAGGCCTAGAAGGCCACACATGGGAGATTAGTTTGGACGAGTGACAAATAAACTTGAGACCTGACCCGCGTATCATTATATTGACTAACAACCTGGTACAGTGAGGGCCGAGTAGTATTTGATCCCCACCTCCAAATTAATGTTGTTAATCGGGCTTATTCAGGTGTTCATGGGGGTGTATTGCAATATGAAGTTTTTTATTGTAAAACTAATATTGTAATACCTACCTGAACACCTGAATGATTTCCCACCCTCCTCCCCTCTCATACAGAGTTATTGAGTTATGATTGACGTGAGAGGGCAGGTGTGACCGGCCCGTGAGGCAGGGCTATCAGCGGTGGGCTGGTAACTAGGTAACGAGTGTGTTTGCCAGGAGATTGGCAACACTGATCGTTTATTTTAACCAAAGATTTGGTAAATTTTAATAAATGATGGTTCGGGCTGGTAAGTGACCAGGGCTTATTCAGGTGTTCAGGTAGGTATTACAATATTAGTTTTACAATAAAAACTTCATTTTTCCCGTTGAAATTCAAAGTGTGGTTGACTCTTTTGAAGATACATGGGTATCGGGCGGCCGCATAGAAATAACTGTAGACGTGCCCCTTTCTTTCTTTTAAACATGAAGTATGGAACTGTTTTGATTATGTCAAGGAAGAAATGCCCAAGACGAACAATGCAGTCGAGGGCTGGCATTACGGTTTCGAATAGCAATTAAGTGCTTGTCATCCATCCATCTGGAAATTTATACAAGGATTACAACGAGAACAAAGTCTACAGGAGCTACAAATTGAACTATATTTGGGAGGTGTTGGTATTCCTGTGCGCAAAAAGAAGTATCGTGACTGTGCAAAAAGGTTACAAATCATTGTAATAAATTATGACGAAGAGAGGCCTGTCGAAGAATATCTACGAAGTGTAGCATACAGCATTTCATTTTGATTGATTACATTTTAATACTGTATTTTCATTTTTGAATGATATACTTTTTATACATACAATAAAATTATAACCTTTGTATTTACAATAAATTTTTAACATTTGTGTTTGTCAACCCAAAAGGATATTTCTGGGCTTGACCTGTGTCGGCCTGTGAAATGGTTCCTTTGATACTATTTCTGAAGAATAAATATTGCTATTCATCCTAGAGAAAAAAGAAACAATATAAAGCCAAGATAAATGGCTCGCTTACTTCTTATAGAAGTGTCGGTATAAGTAAGGAGCGAGTGGAATCACTACCAGAGGTCCCTTGCCATTTAGCTTTCTTCCTTCGACACAAAACCCCGAACTACGGAGGAGCCGTGCTACAGCTCCCGGTCTACTACTCCACCGTGAGCGCCTCCGACGCCTGAGACGTCATTCCTTTCGATAGCGCGAGTTACACCAAACGTTAAAATTTTTTTCGGTGCTGTGTTTCGCTCTATTTGGATTTATTTTCAAGATGTCTTCAACTTCTGCTTCTAAGTTAAGTACTGTTTGGGGTTACTGATCTCATTTTATGATGATCTTCGTGTTTTATACATATTCGGTGCCTATCGGCCGGTAATGCCCCTCGACCGCATGGCGGTATCGGGTTATCTCTTTCGGTCTTCCATACCG
Source organism: Macrobrachium nipponense (assembly GCF_015104395.2). Taxonomy (NCBI): domain Eukaryota; kingdom Metazoa; phylum Arthropoda; class Malacostraca; order Decapoda; family Palaemonidae; genus Macrobrachium; species Macrobrachium nipponense. Next base: position 70,687,571 of record NC_087205.1, read on the forward strand.
TTAGAGATTTCCTCCCTTTTTCTCAGTAACTTAGATATGGTTACTTATATCATAGTTCTCTATATCTTTATGCAGTTAGTTTTTTAGTTAGGCCTCCACTTGGGGGCACGCTCCGACCGCACGTTTCGGACCTTAGTCTAGCTACGCCTTACATTGTTAGGAGTTTTTATCAGTCACGATTGAGAGTCATATCATCTTAATTATTCTGATGTTCTCTCTTTCCTTCTCTAGTCCTGATTACCTTTAATAATATTATAGGTACTAGGTTGGCTAACATACACCATGCTTCGGTATGGCGATTAGCTTCCCTGTTATCATTTATTTTACCGTTAAGTTAGGCTTTCATACCCCAATTGTCGATTGGTGATTAGCCTGCCCCCGTTTTCTTGAACTAGAGGTTAAATTAGGCTAACATACCCCTTTCTTCGGATCGGCGATTAAACCTAATTTTCTGTTTGCTTAGCTTCGTGTTCCCCGTGTTAGTCTAGCTTTAAGATATCGCTTTAATTTTATTTGATTGTTATTATTATAAAATCCTATTTATATCAGTGATATTGATGTTGTTGCGACGGTTCTTCCCCACCTCGTATCTTTCACCTGGCTGGGAAGACCACCGGTTTTTATCACGGTGAGCCACCCGGTTACGGGGTTCCCCCTCCCGTCCCCCCATTCCCCCCCTCCATACATTGCCATCCACGTCGATGGGTGATGACTCGTTTCTCACCAGCTAGCGTCCGAGTCTGCATTGAGAGGGGGTGACTCACGGGACTGGTGGGGATCTCCCCTCCCTACTGGTACTCTCACTCGTCACGTGCCTCGGGGGCTCGGGACCTCCTCCCCCCTCCTCCCCCCTTCTTCTCCGTCCGTTAACTGGCCGCTCAGGGGAGGGTGGCTCCCCTACCCCACATTCTTCCCTACTCTTTCCCCCTCAGTTCAGTCCAGCAGGTGTCTATCCGCCGCTACCGAACATAGAGAGGGGGGGGTGGGGGGGGAGGGAACCACTGGGTTCCTATCCACTTAGGATAGTTCACACGAGCACTTACTGATATAAGGGGTTGTTTTTATTTTGTTTTATGTTTTGTGTTATTAATGTTTAGAATCTTTTTGCGTTTCTCCGGGGGTCCGGGGGGTTTTTTATTTCCGCCTCTCGTAACTATCCCCTTGCTTCGTTATAGAAGTTGACCATTGCTCACTCAATATTAATTTAACGCCGGGTCATACGGAGAACTCCCGGGCCCTACGGAGTCTATTTTTAGTCATATGACAAGTGAGCTTAGGCGGAGGCAGAGACTTTTCTTCCCCCCTCGTAACTTTTCTACGTAATATTCATACGTAGATCTCTATCCGTCGGTCCTACTACCTGGCAGCCCACGGATAGTTTTTGCATATTATTCCACCGGAGGTTGTCATTGTACTCATGTATCCTTTGACTTACAGATGTTTGTGCCAGGAGATTGGGGTGCAGTGCCATCCTCCAAGACCCGTGCGGCCATATAGTATGCCGTTCTCATGCAGGATGTGCAGTGAAAGTGGAGGATTTTATCGTTTGGCATCATGAAGCTTGCCAAACCTGCTGCTTGCTAGTAGGAGATGCCTCACTAGTAGTAAGTTTTTCTTAGCACTTTTCTTCATTCATTCGTCACCTGGAAGATACTTGTTGTTATACTTATACCTTCACATATGAGACACATATTCATATAATCTCAACACAACAGACATTCCTCCCCTATCCTCTCCCTAACTCTAGACCCTTTTTTACAGGGTTTCTGATGAAGAAAAGAAGAAAGCTTTGTCGACTCTCAAAGCTTGGGTAGGGGGTTTTGGCCGGAATTCTAAGGGCCGAGCCCCTACATTCTTTACCCAGGATATGGCGGACCTACTATTCCCAGGGAGCCAAGAAAGGATCAGTGGTGGACCCGATAGTGGCCGCTTTCCCTTTGCTGGCCGACCTTCAAGTCATGATCTCCCTACAGGAGGGGGATTCCCAGAGGACGTTGCAGAAGACGTTGCGGCAATGAACCTCGACGTTGAACCCATGGGCTATTGACTCCATGGGTACAGGTAAGGGTGTAGTAGTGGGGCAGCTTCTGTGGGTTCTCAGGGCCCTTTCCTGAATTCCCTTTCTCCATCACCTTCTACTGATCCTTCTACTTCCACTTCTTTCCGGTGGGGCTTCACTGAAGAGCAGCGGTCTGTCCGTCCTAAGGTCTACTTCAGTGATCCCCAACCGGCTAAGATGACCGAGGAGAAACTTAAAAAAGTCTCTCCCCAAGAAATCGGTCATCTGACAGACACTATAACTCCGGCTCACCACCCCGGATCAGTTAGGTCAAGGGAGGCCTCTTCCTCTGCGTCGAGGTCCCCCAAACATAGATCACGTAAGGATCGGGCTCAAGTCCCTCTTTGATCCCAAATCCTTTTCGGCTAACATTCTGGAGCAGGTGGGAGTGATCGTAGGGGCCCTTGGTTGACAACAAGGTCGGCTCGGTGCTCTCCCAGCTCTCCAGTTCTGTTACGTCTTCCGGCCAGTCGATCCAATCGCTGGCGGAACGGCTGGCCGCTCAGGAGGGGAATGCCATCGCCAGGATCCAAACCTCGATTGCGGCAGGTTCCCCTCTATCTGTGCCACCTTCTCCTCTTCCAATGCCAGATTCCAGCCAACTGCCGGAATTCAAGGAGGCCAACCCTTGGAGTATCGCTTCGTATGCCCCGTTTGTCCACGGAATGTTGACAATCGAAGGCATAGGAACTCGAAGGCGTGAGGGACTTTCGAGTTTCCACCCCAGAGACCTTCAACCAACCATTCATTGGCTACGTCCGACTAACGGAAGCAGCGATGATGAGAGAGGACAAGGTTCCCAAGGAAACAGTGATCCTTCCGAGGGAACAGGCACAGCAGAACTCAATCTAATGAGAAGATCTGGAAGAATGGGGGTGTGAAAAACATCGCATCACACGCCTTTAGAGTCCTTTCATTTTCCACCTTTTTTACTCTGCCGGTGGAAAGGGAAGGGATCCGCTACCACTGACCCTTAAGGTAGTGAAGCAACCTTTCAGGCCGCCCTGAAAGACGAGCCCCTGCCTCAACTACGAGAGACGGACCCACCTCTCTCTTAGTCCCAGGCTCCGAGGATGTACTTCGAAGGGGCAGTTCCTACTTTTCTCAGTAGGAAAACTAAAGGCGGACTGTGCCACCTCTCTCTTTAGTGAGAGACTCACCCCAGGTTGTCGGACTCTCTCATCCAGATGAGTACGACGCCCGGGACTAGGCTCGCGAGATCCCTTTCCTCCATGACTATGGCGGAGATGACGGCTCTTGTATACCAACAAGAGCCGTTATTTAAAGTTTTGGCCAAAGGTCTGCTGCACACCATGCAGTGTGACCTTTACGACTTCCTCATAGGCCAGGAGAAATTGTAGGAAGCACGTTCTGGCGGAAGCTACTATCCGCCATGAACCGAATAAACTGATTGCTTCCTCAATTTGGGGAACGGACCGCCTCTTTCCAGCACAAGTAGTAGACAAGAAAGAAGTCCTTCATGAGGCGGTTCTAAGGTCAACCAGTGCCTCAAAGTCAGGTGGGGACTGGTAGCAAAGCGGAGGCAGGAATCTTCTGGTCCTAACCCAAGGAACCAAGAAGAAACCAAGGAAGTTCTCATCCCTTCCAGCCTTCTCAACAAACGTTGGTTCAGGCAGTCCCAGCATCACAAGGCAACCATCGTCGAACGGGTCAACAACAATACCTTGTTCTGACCCCTCCAGTCCCAGCAATCTCAACCCTCCACTTCCTTTGCTGTCTCGCCAGCCTACAATTCCAACTATGAAAGCCAGACTTTCAGGCTTTCAATAGGTTTGCGAGAGGCAGCAGAGCAAGAGGTGCCTCTCGATTCAGAGGATCCGGCAGGGCTGCTAACAGGGGAAGAGGTTTCCGAGGAGCAAGAGGTGGCCGCCCCTCGGCAAACCAGCAGTGAGAATCCCAAGGTAGAGGGAGGCTGTACCTCTTCCGCCAGCGGTGGGGGTTCAGCCCTTGGGCTCAAAGTATAGTAACAAAGGGACTAGGTTGGAGTTGGCTAGAGGGCCCTCCTCCAACCAACAGAATTCTATCAAGCACCAACAACGGAATTGGTAGAGTATACCGAAGACCTCCTTCTCAAGGAGTAGTCTCAGAGTCAACAATTTAAAATTTCAAGGACGCTTGTTCAGCGTGCCAAAGAAAGACTTGGTAAACCGAAGAATCATCTTAGACTTGTCCCATCTGAACTTATTCATTCATTGCGACAAGTTCAGGATGCTGACCTTCGCAGGTACGGACCTTACTTACTTCCCCGTGGGGCCGTCACAACCTCTATAGATCTTACAGATGCCTACATCATGTTCCCATAGCCAGACACTTCGTCCATTCCTAGGCTTCAAACTAGGCAAACAGATCCTACTCCTTCAAGGTAATGCCATTAGGGCTCAACATAGCCCCAGGATCTCTTCACCAAATTGGCGGAATGCAGTAGTGCGTAAGAGCTAAGGAAACAGGGAATAATGTTAGTGGCTTATCTGGACGATTGGCTTATATTTGGGCAAAGAACCCCAAGAATGCAAAGAAGCAACGGTCAGAGTGATCAAATTCCTGGAACATTTAGGTTTTTCAAATAAACAAAAACCAAGTCCAGGACTAACACCGGAATCTCGATTCCAGTGGTTAGGCCTTCAGTGGACTTACAATCGCACACTCTATCATTCCGTCGTTGAAAAGGAAAGAAATTGCAAGAGCTACTCCCCAAAAACAATTTCTCAAAACGACAACAAACCTCCAGGAGGTGCCATGGGAGAGGATCCTGGCTCACTCCCAGGTTTGCATCAGTCCCACAGACGTTCTGCTCAGAGCCAAACTCAAAGATATAAACAGAGTATGGCGCTCAAGAGCGAATTGCAGATCACGGGACAAAACTAGCCTCTATCCCAGCAATCTTACGAAACGTCTCCGCCCCTGGACGGAGACAAAGAACCTTTCAAAAGCAATTCCTCTACAGTTTCCCCCTCCATCATTAGTGATCCACACAGACGCCTCACTAACAGGGTGGGAGGATACTCCCAGTACGAAAAAGTTCAAGGAACTTGGTCGTTAACATTCCGCCAGCTACATATCAATGTACTGGAGGCCATGGCAGTATTCCTCACACTGAAACGACTCCGTCCGCCCAGAACTCTCATTTCAAATTAGTTCTGGACAGTGCAGTAGTAGTACACTGCATCAACAGGGGCGGATCCAAGTCAAGCCACTTGAACCATGTCATGATAGCCATCTTTTCTCTGGCATGCAAAAAACAAATGGCACCTGTCAGCCACTCACACCTGGCAGGAGTCAAGAACGTAGTAGCAGACGCTCTATCACGCTCCGCTCCGTTGGAATCGGAGTGGACACTGGACAGGAGTTCATTCAGTTGGATCAGTCTACAAGTCCCCGGACTCCAAGTAGACCTCTTCGCCACGGAGTCAAACCACAAACTCCCTTGTTTACGTGCACCCAACCTCGATCCTCTAGCATACGCTACGGATGCAATGATCCTCGATTGGAACGAATGGAAGAATATTTACCTCTTCCCTCCGGTGAAACCTTCTCATGAAAGTTTTAGACAAACTCAGGACATTCAAAGGCCAAGTAGCTCTAGTAGCTCCCAACTGGCCCAAGAGCAATTGGTTCCCTCTACTCCTAGAGTTGAGACTCCGACCACTACGAATTCCCAACCCCAAACTAACCCAGTTTAGTGCAAACTCGGACCTGTGTCCGCTTCCTCAAGAATTCAGAAAACCCTAACTTTATGGATTTTCTGAAATTCGCAGCCATGAGGAATGCAGAAATTGATCCCCAGAAATATCTCATTCTTGGAATCAGATAAAAGAGATCTACTCTCCGACAATATGATTCATCTGTCAAGAAACTAGCAGAGTTCCTTAAGTTGTCAAATTCTCAAGTCATGACAACGAACCTAGCCATAACTTTTCTTCAGATCATTGTTTGAGAAGGCTTAGCAGCAAGCACTATCACTACGACCAAATCAGCTCTTGAAAAGATCTTCCAATTTGGTTTTAGCATAGACCTTACGGATTCGTACTTTACGTCCATACCAAAAGCTTGTGCTAGATTAAGACCATCAACGAGACCTAAATCAGTCTCTTGGTTCTTAAATGATGTCCTCAAACTGGCCTCGGACATTAACAATGACTCTTGCAATTTATATCCCTCCTGAGGAAAACCCTATTCTTATTAAGTTTAGCCTCCGGAGCTAGAATATCAGAACTGTCAGCTTTTATCAAGGGAACCAGGCCACATTGAGTTCCTCCCCTCAGGGGAAGTCCTCTTATCCCCAGATCGCCATTTTCTAGCCAAAAATGAAGACCACCCACAGGACAGATGGTCCTCGTGGAAAATCCTACCACTACCTCAAGACATTTCCCTTTGTCCTGTCAACTCATTAAAAGCTACCTAAGCAGAACAACTCTGAATCTTCAGGCCCATTGTTCATTAGGAAGGAAGGTGGTACATTATCCCTAAAAGGGATCAGGCAACAAATTTTATACTTCATTAAAACAGGCCAATCCAGAGTCCTTTCCTCGGGCCCACGATGTTAGGGCGGTGGCCACATCATTAATTATTTCAACACATGAATTTTGACGATCTTAAGAAGATACAGGCTGGAAATCTCCGACAGTTTTCAAACGGCACTACCTAAAACCCTTAGAGGCCCTCAAATTTCCTGCAGTGGCAGCTGGAAACAGTTTTCTCCTGATTCTTAATTTTTACTATAACTTCTTGTAGCCTTCCCTTCTACCTGCCCCATTGCACCCTTACTTAGTTTAGTCGCCTCCATGTATTGGGTTACCTTGAGTTTGCTTTTGTTCATCATTCTATTCGGATTCAGTTCCATTCTTTTGTATATCAACTTATATCTTGTCTTTGCCTAACCTGTATTGTTTATTGTTTGTTGTTAGGCTAACTAATTTTAAGTGATAACCCGTGTTTTAGGGCTTATACTTCCCTTAGGGTAAGACTGTAATTTTAGTTGATTATTATACTATTAACCTTACAAGTGTTTAACTTTACCGTTCTTATTTATCTGTACTGTTCCTCAAGCTTGGTGTTTGGCGTTCTCTGGTACTATTTCACAGGCCGACACAGGTCAGCCCAGAAAAGGGATTTTGACGAAGGAAAAATCTATTTCTGGGCAACGACCTGTGTCGCCCTGTGAAACCCCACCCTGTAGTTAGATTATCCTCACCCAGCTTACCCAAGCTTGGAGGCTATCTTCAGGAATGACGTCTCAGGCGTCGGAGGCGCTCACGGTAGTAGTAGACCGGGAGCTGTAGCACGGCTCCTCCGTAGTTCGGGTTTTGTCGAAGGAAGAAGCTAATGGCAAGGGACCTCTGGTAGTGATTCCACTCGCTCCTTACTATACCGACACTTCTATAAGAAGTGAGCGAGCCATTTATCTTGGCTTTATATGGTTTTCTTTTTTCTCTAGGATGAATAGCAATATTTATTCTTCAGAAATAGTATCAAAGGAACCATTTCACAGGGCGACACAGGTCGTTGCCCAGAAATAGATTTTTCCTTTGTCAAAATCCCTTATTTTTCCTTGAAATACATGAAAATTTTTTCCATTCAATTTTCTTGACAAAATGGATATCAGTTTTCGAGAAATATGGGATTCGAGAAAATGATAGTTCGAGAAATTATTTTTCGAGCAATTGAGTTCGAGAATTTGACTTTCGAGAAATTGCATTCGAGAAATTTACCTAAAATCGTTAAGGATCACTTCTTAAGGGAAGTGATTAGAGAATCACACTCAAATAGGTGAAATTTTTTTACCTATTCTCAAGGTAAAAGCGCATGAAATCAGAGTGATTTCCACTCCTATGGTATTTAAGAGGAACCTTTCCCTGTGGAAATCCTTCAAACAACTTTCTGGAGATGCAAGTCCGTGTTTGCATCACACTATCTAAAAGAGGTAGAATCTGTATAATAGTGAATGCAGTATGTTAGGCCCCTTATCAGTGGCTGGCATGGTGTTGGGGAAGGGAATCAAGAAAGCATTCCTTCCTACCTTTGTGCCTTTATGTATTGTGTGTTTTTGGGGAGTCCGGTGGTACGTACGTGGTACCAGGATACCCTCCAATTGTTTTGGTGAAGGGTTGGAATTTTTGTTTTAAAATATAGGTAACATTGTTGTTCTGGTCTTTGTTGGTACTGTGCCCTGGGCAAGGGCATTATTTGCTTAATCTTTGCAAGCGATTAGACCATAGGCTTCGCTTCAAAGCTCCCACTAAGGCAGTAGGCTACCTGGGTAAAACTACCCAGCCTTTACTATGTAAGATGAGCACTGACCAGAGGCAGTATTTTCTTGCCGCAGCTCTCTTTCAAGGTAATGAAACAACAAGCATTTCAGAAATGTAAGCCCCTTTTCTGTTCACAAATTCATTATCACAATGGTTGGGGTAGAGTAGTCCATGTATCCCAACTCCTGTCAATGTGTAATCAGCTATGAAATTACTTGGTAAGTTAATTATGTAAAAATGACATTTTTACGATAAAATAACATTTTACATATACTTTCCAAGTAATTATTGAATGGGAGCCCACCCTCCTCCCCACACATGGATGACTGCTAGTCATAAACAAATTGAAGTACCTGGCCCAGTTGTTCCCCTTCTTCCCAAAAGTGGGCGGGACTAGCTACCTATAGACAAAACAAAAAAGAATTGCTACCATGAATTCCAAATTTTAGCTGCCGGTGCTATAAACTGTTAGCTATTAATTACTTGGTAATAAGATGTAAAATTTGATTTTATCATAATGTCATTTTAGAATCAATTAAAGGGGTTTTGGCCGAATCTCCTGCCGAATCTCCTGGCTCTCTTCTTCCTCTGGTTCTGGCTAAGGGGACCAGGGACATGAAGAAGGCAGCTTGGAAGGATCCTCATCCTTCCCTAACAGCACTAGAGAGGAAAGGAAACCCGTACATGGTCTCGAGCCAAACCATGTATGCGCTCGTGCGACGAACCATGCACAAGTTCGTGGGATGAATCATACACAGCAGTGCGACGACACACAGGCATGGTCTTGAGATGGAACGACACCGAAGTGAACTTCCTGAAAGTGACTGATTCCTAAGGTCCTGGTTTGGAAGGGGAACAGGAAAAATGTCTGCCGACCAGAGTTGCCTCACGTTCTTGACCCTCAACCACAACACGTTTGCAGAGAGAAAAACCTTTGGAAGGTGCAGGAGACACTTTTAGCAGGGAACCTTCAATTTCTCAATTGGAGCCTTATCATCTTAACGATGGACTGGAACAGGTACAGGATACGTAGAAGGTTGAGATGGAGGGCTAAGACTTCTATTGTCAGATACAGGTATGTTTAAGGGAGAGATATGGCCATGGAGAGAAGTCGGCAAAGCACTCCCCCCACTCACAGAAGATAGCGTAAGACAGCATCACAAAGTCCATAATTCTCTGTTTGACTTGTGTGCAAGGAGGAGGAGGAGAAGGAGATGAAAAAGCAGGAGACAGAGGAGAGAGCTTACTCCCTCTATGACATCTCTGCTAGAAGGAGGAGAAGAGGAATCACTCCTTCTACGATTCTTGCCAAAGAGAGCAGAATACTTCTCTCGAAAAACAGATTCCAGCCCCTTGACTATAGCTTGAAACAACGTCTCCGATGGCTCAGCGAGAGGTTTTGATGAAGTCAAAGGCGAAGATGGAGATGATGTCACAACAATGGGAGGTAGAGACGCCACCACAGCTGACGTCTTGACTGAGAGGATGTTGGGAGTGATGTCATGTCAATCTAAAAATGGCAAGCCACTGGTCGATGGCCTCACCTGGCTGAGCTATAAAAAAAAAAAAAAAAAAAAAAAAAAAAAAAAAAAGAAAAAAAAAAAAAAAAAAAAAAAAAAAAAAAAAAAGAAAAAAATAAAAAAAAAAAAAAAAAAAAAAAAAAAAAAAAAAAAAAAAAAAAAAAAAATAAAACAAAAAAAAAAAAAAAAAAAAAAAAAAACAAAAAAAAAAAAAAAAAAAAAAAAAAAAAAAAAAAAAAAAAAAAAAAAAAAAAAAAAAAAAAAAAAAAAAAAAAAAAAAAAAAAAAAAAAAAAAAAAAAAAAAAAAAAAAAAAAAAAAAAAAAAAAAAAAAAAAAAAAAAAAAAAAAAAAAAAAAAAAAAAAAAAAAAAAAAAAAAAAAAAAAAAAAAAAAAAAAAAAAAAAAAAAAAAAAAAAAAAAAAAAAAAATAAAAAAAAAAAAAAAAAAAAAAAAAAAAAAAAAAAAAAAAAAAAAAAAAAAAAAAAAAAAAAAAAAATAATAAAAAAAGAAAAATGGGAGACCCCAGAAGCATTGACCCGTTCCACAAAGGGGTCGATGGTGGTTTACCAAGCAGCCAAGAAATGTGAGAGTAGGCCATCCAAAGAGGGGGCACCCCATAGGCCTAGAGATGTCCAAACAGCTGCCATCTTGTTCGATTCAGAATCTGAAATAAAGAAGCAGAAGGCGTAGCCATCTCCCTCTTGGGAGATTGTGGGAGAGAGACAGAGGTACAACCGATGCAGAGGGAACACTTCTGGAAGAAGGGGATGCTGCACTGTTCAAATAAATAAGAGGGCAAAAAAAACCTACCCCCCAAGAAGGACAAGTGGATACTTTATGATGCAACCTCTTCTTGTAGAAAGCCCTCCGCTGCAACACAGGCCGGGAATGACATTCCGAGCAAGTATTAATAATGGTACAAAAATTAGATTGGCACCTGCTGCATGTAGTATGGGGATCTGTAATGGAAGCAGCCAAGAATCTTGAGCAAGGAAATCCCTGAATGCCCAGGCACATATGTTGATGAGGCCTAGAAGAATTGGAGGACTCAACAAGGCACACACACAAACACATTGAAACAAAGAAATCACGGGTAAACAAAGCAACTGGCTTGGGAAGGAGAGCACAAGCGACTACTCTCTATGGCAGTCAAAGAAAGACTGTTGTGTCACGGGGTTCTATGCCTGGTCGGTGGCCAGCTCCACCTCAAATATGCATGAGTTGCCAGATGCCACAGATTCCTTGCTTTACAATCTTTGATAGTTTTTAGCCGGTTCCCACCCCGCTGGCGCAAGAAGATTATCTTATTGTTAAGACCTCAGTTGGTTAGCTATGAAAAATACAAATTGATTAAAAATGTCATTTTTTGCACCGTCATTGGCATCTAGTTCTGTAATGAGTTTGATTTCACCGATAGGAATAACTTTGTAGGTGTAGACATTGTTATTAAATATAATATGTCTGTAGTGAATTCTAAGTCTGTTATGCTAACCAAGGCAATTGATGAATCAATCTTGTCTTCATCTACTTCTTATTCTAAATCCATGTCTGCTATTCCTGTTTCACCTTGAAATGCACTTGTTCATTTGTTACATGCTGTTTTCTTCAGATATTGAAGAGTCTCATCCTTCTGACTCTGTAATGTTTCTCTTTTCCAGTCCTACTATGGTTACAGATTCTACTGTATTTCCCAAACTAGATGCTATTCTCTGCTTTAACTTTCTATGGATCATCTGGGAATGCTCTTGAGTTGGTTGAGATGCATTTGGATGAGGCAGTGGAGTTGGGTGTTATTATCACTTCTCTTTTTCCCTCTCTCCAACATTTCATGGTTTCTATTGAGACTAGGTCTCTGTTATCTTTTAGTATTTTGGTGCTTAAGCCTTTAAAGTAGCACAAGCTTTCTCATTCAGTTAGAGCACACAAAGCTTCCTTTAGGTCTGCCAGCTCTAGTCTTCCTGGTTTTTTGAAGTCACAGAGAGCCATGTCTTATGATACAGGTGCATTATTGGGGCTTAACCCTTAACCCAGACTGGGCAAACTTGACCCTTAATGCCAGACATGCTTACACAAGTAGCAGTAACAGGTTTTGGGTGGTGGACTGAGTGACTCATGATGAGTAACAGTATTACTGCCATCAATTTGGGGGAATCGGGCAGGAAAGAGATGTTTCATTTACTTCTATAGCCCCTAAATTCACAAGGCAACTTTTAGACTAGTTAAAATCCAATGGGCAGCTTATGAGAGAATTAGTTGGGATCTTGACTTCAAGGGAGGATGTAGTGCCTGCCTGTCTCACAAGACTTCTTTTAGTAAATTTGCTCATAAATATACCAAGGGGTTGCTGTCGGTTTTATTTCTTACCTTTTATGGTAGTACGTACGTATGTCAATTATAAACATAATTTTGCAAAGAAAAGTGCAAAGCAATATTAGAAAAACATGTATAAATCAAAGAAAGTTATTGCGTCTTTGTTCTTGTTAAATTTATGTAAATATTTTACAACAGATATGCTCAGAATTTGTTACTAATTTTATTTATTATCGTTTGATATTGTGAGCTATAATTATAATTTTACGAAATAAAATGAATTTACAGTGGTACCTCGAGATACAAAATTAATCCATTACAAAATTAATCCATTCCGAGGCGGCCTTTGTATCATGAGTTTTTCGTATCTCGAACCGCATTTTACATGTAATACATGTAAAATGCCTAATCTGTTCCAAGCCCTACAAAAACACCCCAGTAAATTATATTTCCAGGCCTACAACACATGTTCCCCCCCTCATTTTGGGACCACCTTGACGTGGTGAGGGGGCTCTCGAACTTCAGGAATCTCTTCCCAGGTTCGAACCCAAGAGTCCCATATGACATTATATATTTTTCAAGTAAACTTATGTGGACTTTTCCATTTTTTGCCAAAATTTTTAAAAGCAAATAAAAAAGAGAAAACATATCATGGGCTTAAACGTGGAGTTAAATCGAAGCTAAATAGTGAGAACTGTGGTAGATCCATCATCTACCCGACAATGTTCGGACCTGTTTTTCAGGCGGAACTATTCTGTGGAGCTGGACCACGGATTCCAGGGGGGGCCTGGTTCTAGGAATAGAACTCTCGCATTCTATCCAGTTTGCCCATAATGTGATTAGGATGGGGATAATTGTATTAACATAATACTCTTAGTCCTAGCAAGCGGGTTTCTGCTTACACTTGGGCCATACTAATCATGTTATGCCATCCCCTTTTGGGGTAGGGTAGGGATGCGGACATTTGGGAGTCCTTTCTCACTTGTGCCTTTGGCAGAAGATTTAACTTCGCGAAGGCCAATGATACTGTGAAATAAATGATTTGAGTACCCCTGGGCCCCATGATGGAAAAACTACGGCACAGTTGATGACCATTAGCACGTCACTCCCGAATTTCCTAGGTACTGCCACAAGTAGTGAAAGTACTATAAAGGGATTTTGACGAAGGAAAAACAAAAATCTATTTCTGGGTGATTGGCTCGTGTCGCCCTATGAAAGTATCCTTAATATCATTCTTTCTAGGTAAAATTAGCCTAAAATTACCAGAGAAAAACAAAATTAAGAAAATGTCAGTAAACTGACTCGCTCACTCTTAAAAAGAAGTGTCGGTATGATATAGGGGCGAGTGTGGAACACTACCACGAGACAAACACCAATTAGAACTTCCCTATCAGAATCCCCCCAAGAGAGAGCTGATACCAACGGGCGATGCAGCCTCTATACTACTACTAGAGGACGCCACGGACAGCAGCGCCCCTAGCGGTCATCCTTAATAAAAACATAAATACTCTTGTCCTGCAAGGGGGGGAAAACAAACCATAAAAAAGGGGTGGGTTTTCATAGGGCGACACGAGCCAATCACCCAGAAATAGATTTTTCCTTCGTCAAAATCCCTTTTCTGGGCTCAGCTCGTGTCGGCCTATGAAAGAGTACCAGAGAAAACAGACAAGATGGAAAAGGAAATAATGAAAAACAGTTTAAAATGATGGATATAATATAAGTAAATCAAATACAGCATACAAATTAAGCACTTAAACTAACTTATTACAATAATATAACAGAATGTTAGTAAACTTAAAGTACTTAAATGGTAGATAATTAAAAATTACAGATATGCATGTAAAATAAGGAAAATTTGGGATTTACTTATTAGAATATATAATTACAAATATATACATACCATGTGTCCTACCCTAGCATAAAAATAAGGATAGGTACACTCAAATCCATCATAATAATAATTAATTCAAATATATACAAACACATTGTGACTGAAGCTCATCACAAACCCAATTGGTGAAAATACACACATATTGTGTCCTACCCTAGCATAAAAATAAGGGTAGGGACACTGAAGTACATATCCAGTACAAGGGTGGTTGTCCCTAGCAAAAAAATAAGGGACAATCCACTATATGATACACGGCTAAGGCTATGATGTTGAGTAGCCTGACGATAGGTTGAGGCATGTTGGATTGAAGTAGGTAGAAAGGAGACCTGGATCATACTACAACTACTAAAACAGTATCAGGGGAAACTATGTTTCCCGCTGCTACTGCTGAAAACTTTAAAGATTCCAAGGACTTTAAATAATGCCGTTTAAAGACTGTCGGGGATTTCCATCCAGTATACTTCTTAAGATCCTCAAAGTTCATATGTTGGAAATAATTAATTGAGGTGGCTACTCCCCTGATATCATGTGCTTTTGGGAATGACTCAGGGTTGGCTTGTTTAATGAAGTAAAGGTTTGCTGTCTAATGCCTTTAACTGATAAAGTACCACCTTTTTCTTTCATAAAGAGAGCACCTGAGGATCTAGAAGAAGTACGAGAAAGAAAAGCTCTAAGAGTTGATACTGGGCAGAGAGAAGGATCCTGTGGAAGTGGGATAACCTTCCAAGGGGCCCACCTTGCAAGAGGATCTTCATTTTTGGCTAAAAAGCTACGATCCGGGGCAAGTAGAACTTCTCCTGATGGGAGGAACTCCACATGACCCGCATCCCTGGATAGAGCCGACAGTTCTGAAATTCTAGCTCCTGAGGCTAGGCTTAGTAAGAATAATGTCTTCCTCAGGAGCATAATGAACGTACAAGATGAGTGTCAGTATCTGAAGCTAGTTTGAGGACATCATTTAAGAACCATGAAACTGTAGTAGGCCTCTGAGAAGGTCTAAGTCTAGCACAGGCTTTAGGGATAGATGTGAAATAAGATTCAGTCAAATCTATCTGAAAACCTACTTGAAAGATTTTCTTCAAAGCCGATTTGTGAGTGGTAATCGTGCTAGCTGCTAAACCTTTTTCAAACAAGGATCTGAAAAAGGATATAGCCAAATTAACTGTCATGGTTGTGGTGTTCGATTCTCTCAGGAAAGATGCTAATTTTTTAACAGCTGAGTCATATTGTCTAATGGTTGACTCTCTCTTATCTGATTCTAGGAAGAGAATGTTCTGTGGATCAATGTCAGCATCTTTATTAGCCGCAAACTTCATGAAGTCCATAAAGTTAGGGTCTGGAGAGTTCTTGAGGAAGCGAACACGTCCTCATTTGTACTGATTGTGACAGTTTGGGATTGGGGATCCGTTGAGGTCGGAGACCCAATTCCAAAGAAGAGGATACCAGTTGCTCTTGGGCCAATCCGGTGCAATCAGAGCTACTATCCCTTTGAAGGACCTTAGTTTGTCCAGGACCTTCAAGAGCAGATTCACTGGAGGAAAAACATAAATTCTCCTCCACTGATTCCAATCCAACGACAGGGCGTCCGTGCATAAGGCCAGAGGGTCCAGGTTGGGGGCCACATAGCAAGGGAGCTTGTGGTTTGCTTGTGAGGCGAAGAGATCCACTTGGAGACCTGGGACTCTCCGGCTCACCCACTGGAAAGACCCGACGTCCAGGGACCACTCTGATTCCAGAGGAACTGACCGGGACAGGGCGTCTGCTATCACATTTCTTACTCCTGCCAGGTGAGTGGCAGACAGATGCCATTTGTGTTTGTTTGCTAATGCAAAGATGCTATCATGACATGGTTCACATGCTTGGATTTGGACCCTCCTCTGTTGATGCAGTGAACTACTACTGCACTGTCCAAACTAGCCTTAGATGAGACTTCTTCTGGGAAGCAGTCTCTTCAGAGTGAGAAATACTGCCATTGCTTCCAACACGTTTATGTGGAGCTGGCGAAATTGAACTGACCAAGTCCCTGAACCTGTTTGAACTGAGAGTATCCCCCCCACCCGGACAGGGAAGCATCCGTGTGAATGGTTAACACTGGAAGGGGATATTGAAGGGGTACCTTCTTGGCTAAGTTCTTTACCTTTGACCAAGGCCGTAGTTGGTTGCGGAGGATCTGAGGAATTACTGACAACTTGTCTCGATATTTGGAGTTTGCTCTTGACCGCCAAATTCGATTTATACTTTCAGCCTTGCTTTCAGAAGGATATCTGTTACCGAAGCAAACTGAAGAGACCTAGGATTCTCTCCTGGTTTCTTCTTGATGTCTGTTTGCATTTGAGGAATTGCCTGACAGATTTTGCTATTTCCTTCCGTTTGGCCACTGGAATTGATAGATTGTGGGAAGACAAATCCCATTGGATTCCTAGCCACTGAAAATGAGATTCCGGGGTAAGCCTGGATTTCGTTTTGTTTATCTGGAACCCCAGATGTTCCAGAAAGTGAACTACCTTTTTGGTAGCTTCGAGACATTCCTCGACTGTTGGTGCCCAGATCAACCAATCGTCGAGGTATGCCGCTACCATGATTCCCTGAGCTCTCAATTGTTTGTATCAACCACTTCTGCTATCTTTGTGAATACCCTGGGGGCTACATTCAGACCGAAGGGCATCACTTTGAATGAGAATGTCTGATTTCCTAGCCTGAATCCTAGGAATGGGCGGAAGTGCCTGGCTATAGGGATATGATAGTATGCGTCTGTAAGATCGATGGAGCATGTGACGGCTCCACGCGGAAGTAGGGTCCTTACTTGAGAGAGGGTAAGACATCTTGAACTTGTCGCAGCGAATGAAAGAGTTTAGCTTTGACAAGTCTAAGATTACCCTTCTTTTTGTTGAGCCTTTCTTTGGCACGCTGAATAAGCGCCCTTGAAATTTTAGATGTTGACTCTCGCAATAGCCTTTCTTTCAAGGAAGTTCTTCCGCGTAATCTATCATTCCTTTGATGGTATCTGATGAAATGATTTGATTGGAGGAGGATCCTTGATCCAACTCCAGCCTAATCCTTTGGACACTATGCTCTGTGCCCAATTGCTGAACCCCCACCTGTGGCGGAAGAGGAAACAGCCTCCCTCCTACCTGGGGAGCCTCATTGCTGATGGGGCGGGTTGGCCACCACGCCCTCTCTGAACTGCTTACTCCTTGTGCCCCTCCTGCCCCTTCCGCCACGATGGCGAAAGTAACCTCTCGCCCTACCCCTCGGTTGAGAGTAGCCTTGAGCCTCATAAGCAGGGTTAAAGGCAGGCGAGATAGCGTAGGAAGTAGAAGGTTGCGATTGCTGGGGCACCAGGAGGAAAGGCTGAGTCTGTTTAGATGTGCCAGGTTGTCCCTGTTGGGTAACTGGGACTGCCTGCACAAACTGCTGCTGATGCTGAAGTTTTTTATATGGCTGGAACCTCTTACCAGCCTTCTTTGGTTTCTTGCCAGCAGTGGGAACGGATTCCTGTTTCCTCTTAGAGGAAATACCCCACCTAGCTCTAAGGCTCTGGTGAGTCTAGCAGCTTCGTGGTGGACTTCGTTCACTGCGGACTCTGGGAAGAGATCCGCTCCCACATGCTCGCAGCCAAGAGTCTATTAGGCTCGTGCCTGATAGTGCACTCTTGAAGGACATGCTTCCGGCAGTCCCCTCCTGGCTTGGAAGAAGTCAAAAGCGTCTGACAGAACCGTCTGAAACTGTGATTTCGCCAAAGAACTTGAACAGCGGTTCGTTTAGCGTATGAAAGTGCAGCCATTTCCGTGACGATAAGAGAGTTAAGGGACCTGCCAAACCTAGTTCGCGCATCGAACTCTGCCTGGATTAGGGAATCCGGCAGCCTAGGTAATTTCTCCACCGAACTGGTCCATGGCGCAGTCCGGCTTGAGTTTACCCAGCGTGAATGTAGCTGGCAGTTTTCCCATAAACTCTCCGAAGGCGGGGAAGAGTGGAGAAGTAGACTCCGACTCCCTCAACTGTGGAATGGGCTCATCCTTGAGGACTGCCTGAAGAGCCTTCTCCACCAATTTCGTAGCGAACGGAAGAGAGACCTCCTCTTCCGTTGCGAAAATGGTGAAGGGACTCTTGTAGGCCTGGAGTCTAGTGTTAGTACACTCCCAGTCCTCAAGGCAGTGAACCCATTCTCGTTGGGCGTGATCTCTACTGTAGAGAACTGACTCCTTCGAGATCTTGTCCTCTCTTGTAAGAGCTGTTGGCGTCAGCCTAGCATACCCGATGAAAGGTTGCGACAGACCGGAGGATAGAAACTCCGAAGTCCTCAATCCTTCGAGTACCAAACTCCCGGGATCGAAATCATCCCGTCCTTAAAAGGAGCGTAGGCCGCTACTCTCCATGGATTCTCCATAGAGAAAGCTGGCAAGGAGTCGTAAGGCGGAAGTTGAGAATCCCCGTGCTAGATGCAGGGGAGACTGGGGGAGGAGCCTGAGATAGCCCAGCTTACTCGATCCTCATTCTCTCTCATCCTATTAGAGAGGTCCTGGACAGTCTGTCCAGTTTGAGACAGACTGTTCGACAATTGCGCGAACATCTGCTCAAACCGTGTTCCCCATGCCGAAATTTGGGAACCTACCATCGCCCCTACCTGTTCCATCATTCCTGGTGAGACAGAAGAGGGAACGCAGGAGCTGGTGCTTGCCACCCCTGCCGGCATAGCCGGAGAGGGGGCAGCGGAGGCGGGAGAAGGCAGCGACTCGGTGGTAGCGCGAGCCTTCTCCTTCGAAGCCTTGCTTCTAGAGCTCTTCGACTGGGAAGAGCTCGGCTTAGCCTTCACCGCATCGGCGTATGAAGTCGACGACTTCCTGGCCGAAGAAGACGAAGACGACTTCCTAGAAGTCGTCTTAGACAAGGTCTTCGGTTCTCTCTTTCCCTTCTCCTTAGGAGGTACAGAGAGAGCGGGAGGGCGGCTAGGGATCTCGGATCCCGGAAAGCCTTGGAAAGAGGCGGAAGAAGAAGGGACAGGAGAAGATCCAGGAGCGCCCAAGGAAAGACCTTGGGCGCCCGACAAACCTACCTCAACCAACAAATCCTCACTAACTACCGCCATCGGCTCGAGGTTCAGGTCCAGGGCAGCGACGTCCGGAACTGACTCCTGGGAGGCTACGACCCCAAACGATTGCTGGAGTTCTTGCTGGATGGAGGCTATCACTGGGGCGGCGGACAAGGGGTCGACGTAGCCCGTCGACTTGCCCGCAGGGAAGATCTGGATGGCCAAGTTCCTATCTAATATGTAGGGCTGGCCCTTGGCGTTTTTCCCCAAAGCCGCCCACCCACGCTTTCAGGGTGGCGAGGGCGACTTCATCACACCGCTAGCCTCCAAAGAAAGGCGGGATTAGCTACCAATTGCGGACAGGGTTAACAAACTTACGAACTAGAAGTTGTTAGTAAAATCATAAGTAACCTTATAATTGACATACCCCATCTCCCAGCTGAGCGACCAGGTCGTAGCATATAGCGCAGGCCTCGGGGTGCCAGACGACCGTCTCATTGTACGACGTGGCACACGGGGCGTGAGACCTACACTCGTCATGTCCACAGGGGTCATACAGCGTCGCATTACAGGCCGGGACCTGCAGTTGGTAGCCTGTAAGTGAAAAGGTACATGAGTAGAGTAAAACACTTACAGCCTAACATATGCTCCGCTGGTGCCGGAGCGATAAAGTTAGATAAAACCAGAGCCCCGCTAAAATACGTGTGGTAACCAGGTTGGAAGATAGGCTATGGCTCCGCCAATGGCGGAGGCACAAGAATCAACCAATTAGGAGTGGTGGTAAATGGAAACCACGACGGACAATGGCGGGGATGGTTGATAAAATGAAAATAATAACACACAATTCATTGTAAAATATCTTATAATAGGGTATATATCCTTAAAATAACAAAATTAAAACAACATTAAAACAACTTCTCTCCACCCGTCTACTAGAAGAGTGCGTAGGTAAGGGTAAGCTCCCTTCCGGTAGCGGGGGAGAGATATAAGGATATAGTAGGCAAGCAATCGACCCATCATAGCGCCCACCCTGCCCGCTAGCGGAGCCAATATCCTATAACCAACCAAAGGGGCCCCGGCTGCGACGGAAGGCTCCCTTCGTATCGTAAGAGAGGTGGCTGAGCAATGGGGAGGGGGGGAGGGAGGTCCCGGCGAAACACGGCGGGAGCGAGGAAAGGGGGGAGGGATGGCCTACTCCTCCCCGCCTCACCAACTACCCGTATGGAGACCCGGTACCTCCTAGAGGTCGCCCTATACCCCCTGCTGGCGGGACCCCCCGGTCACCTCCGAGAGTGTGAGAGAAGGCGATGAGGTTGTTATGACAACCAAGGGGTCCCCCAGCTCCTCCCTACATCAGAGAGGGAGGGAAGGGGCAGGGTAAGGTGCTATAGGACACGTGACCGCAAGTGGCCTAGGCCGCGAGCAACACAACCGTGGTAGGGCCACGTGAACCAAGCTGTACCAACATGTGGAACAAGCACCTAGGCTAGCCTAACACCCTAAATAATAACATACATCGAAAAGGGGGAAGAGACACTTTTAGTAAAAGAGAAAGAAGCCCAGGAGGAGGCAGACTGTTCCGAGAAACAGAAGCCTACTCGGAGCCAGCGATAGCCGATGTAGAGCAAGAGCCGGGATGCTGGGCCGAGAATAATAATAATAGCCCTAAATACCAAGCTAAGAGAATGGTAGGAGGGCTGAACTAGCTAAAACTCGATGTAAACAATGAATGTGAAAAAAGTAAGCCCATAAGTATAAGAAGTCCCAGTATGGAGGACCGGGAATTCTTACGAGGCGGCATGGCCGCCACGAGACAACCGAGGAACCGTATATGACCTATAAAAAGGAAAATACTGGTACCCGGAAGTCAAAAATACAGTAAAATGTTACTTATGAGTTACTTAACTTAGCCGTGGCGATTGCAGAGCGTTCCATGATACAGATGCGGATAAATCGCAAGAAAAGCACGAGCACAAGAAAATGGCGACTTGTCGCTGGCGCTAAAAATTAAGGATGACCGCTAGGGGCGCTGCTGTCCGTGGCGTCCTCTAGTAGTAGTAGTAGAGGCTGCATCGCCCGTTGGTATCAGCTCTCTCTTGGGGGGATTCTGATAGGGAAGTTCTAATTGGTGTTTGTCTCGTGGTAGTGTTCCACACTCGCCCCTATATCATACCGACACTTCTTTTTAAGAGTGAGCGAGTCAGTTTTACTGACATTTTCTTAATTTTGTTTTTCTCTGGTAATTTTAGGCTAATTTTACCTAGAAAGAATGATATTAAGGATACTTTCATAGGCCGACACGAGCTGAGCCCAGAAAAGATACAAAGGAACACCCTGTTCCAAGTAAAGCAGCAGAACCAGAAAACCAAATAGAGTGCATAAATAAAAAAGAAACAAACAAACATAAATTGGTAAACTCCAATATCGTAACAATGGAACCATATATGATGAACAATAATTCTGAATTAGAGACAAATAATCCTCCCAGCAATACAGAAAAATATAAAATCATAATAGACAAGCAACATACATAAAACAAGGACCAAAAAGAAACAAAAATTACCGACTTAATCCCACATTGGTACATTTTGATGACCTCTTTGGACCAGATAATTGGTCAAGATTTCTGTCCCTCAAAGCTGACAACAAAATCTCAGCAGCGATGCTAGAAAACAAATTACTTAACATATATCCAACACAAGACATGGAATGCAGACACATCAAGGACAATGAATGGCTTATCCAAGTAACCAATAAAAAAAGCAGTCCACTGCCTTTTTAAGTATAACAGAAATAAATAATATAAAGGTAATAATTACAAGCCACGAAACATTGAATTATGTACAGGGTACAGTCATCCTACCCAATAGCGAGCAGGAGCTTCCTTCAAAACAACTATTGCTAGACTCCCTAAAATTGAGATATAACAATATCCACAATTTAGAAATATACTCTCTTTCAAGTAGGAAAGATAAAAGTAAAAATATCAACATTGCCAAAATAAAATTTACAGGCCAAGACTTACCATTTAAAATAAAAATTCTTGGACAAATAGAGAAGTTCGTCCTTTTGTTCCTAAACCATTACAATGTACACAGTGCTCAAGTATGGACACACATACAAAAGATGCCGTAATAAAGCTATATGTGCAGTCTGTGCATCAGATGACCATACCACTAATTGGAACTGTAAACAATCAAAATGTATTAATTGTGGACTAGCCCATCACGCAAAATCTAAGGAGTGTTCATTTTACCAATATAACACAGAACTTCAGTTGTTAATAAATAGGACAGGTAATGTCAGTCATGGAAGCCAGACTTGAGCTAAAAGTAAGAGGCGTTAACCATCCATCCAAAACCCCCACCTTTTCAATGTGACTAAAAATCAAGACATCAAACAGCACAATGACAAACAAGATAGTATAAAACATGGAAACTGGATTTTCATACCAAGATACTGAAACCCAAAATAAAAGTGATATTACAACAACCAATACCACCACCAACATGGATGATTCAGTTATCCATGGAAAAGAACTTCCAATAGAAGAATTAAATAATGGTGATAATCGAACTGGCAAAAAGAAAAGAATTCTAGAAAGAACCCCACCTAAGGGAAAAAAGTAAATATTGAAAATTACAATCAATCCAGAGAGACTCCAACTACACCAGGAGAACATTTTAAAAAAGATATTAAACTAACCTCATCACAAGTGGAAATACACAATTACCCTCAATCTCAATCAAACAGCCAACATCTGGACAGTAAGATCCTCTTTACAATTTCCATCAAATAATACTAATGAAAATCATACCATTAAACCAAACCAAAATATAACTATCACCCCCCAACCATCCACAAGACCGAAATATCCCATTAACAACAACAAAACAAATAACCCCTCAAACCAACAGTCCTTATCACTACAGAAAAGGAACAATAGAATTACAAAACCAGACATTTCTAAAGCTAGACCAAAAACTTCTGAACCAATAATTAACATTACCAAACATGCTTCATCTTGTGGTTGTAATGAATGCTTTGGTAAGTACATATAAACCAACTAACTACCAAGACAGAGGACACAGTACGAAATTGTATTGACAATTTTACCAAATTAAGGAGGTGCCCTTTAACACACCAACATGAGAACGAATTATGTTCTGAATCCTTAAAATACAAAAAGGAAATTATAAAATCAAAAATAGACTTATTAATATTCAACTATGAAAAACAAACAACTGCAGAATCTAATAACCAACATACAAATACAACGATTAAAAAACCACAAATAAATTCAAATGCATATAAACTACGAGATAAAGTAAAATCAGCAATCAATTTACAGAATTTAACACCAATTCCTCCAATAATGGAATATAAAATCATTCAATGGAATATAAATTGGTCTCTTAACCCGACTACGTCTGGTGAATTACAAAGAATCATACGAGACCACAACCCAATGTGCATATGTCTACAACATATAGGAAGTAACCCTACAAAATATCCAACACTATAAAATTGCCTGTTATTCACCAACTGACGGTGGAAAATTAGGCACAGCCATAATACGTTCATAAAATAGCATTACATATGAACCTGTTGACATACCATCTATGCCATATCAAATAACATCATTAAACTGTATATGCCTGATAAAAGTAAAATTACTATTTGTAATTTATATAACCAACCAAATTTCAATGCAAATTTCAGTGATTTTTTCTGAACTTATTAGCAAAAGTATACAGGAACCACTACTTATAGTAGGAGATTTTAATGCACATAATCCATTATGGGCTATTAATAACCCACTGACACATCCGGAATCAACATAGAGAATACTATAATGAAACACAACCTGTATTGTCTCAATGAAAGTGAAGTTCCAACATATTTTTCAAATACACACCTAACCTTTTCTTCAATTGACATTTCATTATGTTCAAATGATGTAGCGGAGAAATTTGAATGGAACGTCCTAGACGATTCATACACAAGTGACCATTTCCCAATCATTCTGAACTACTTAAGTAATGTCAAAATATTGCCACCTACAAGATATCAATTATCCAAACCAAAAAGCTAACTGGGACAAAGTATTTTCCCTATACACAAGACATAAACATACCACCATTCCCACATAATGAAGATTTCGACAATACTTACTATTGAATCCTTCTCAAACTTCATAATAAATGCTGCAGATAAAAGTATTCCAAAAACCAAAACACATTCCACAAAATCCCCTGTCCCATGGTGGAATCCAACATTAACAACATTAAGTAAAATACATATATTGAGTCGCAATCTAAACAGACTCAAACTCGCCTTAAATCACTCAACAAAATGCCCTATAGTATAAACATATTAAACCAAATGCAAAATAGTTATAACAAACATAACAATTAACCACATTAACCACTATATAACAAATATACAGCCAAATTTAGAAAAACGGTAATAGCAGAAAAAAATCGCATCATGGAAGGAATATGTCTCAAACATATCTTCAAACACATCCACAAGGGATGTCTGGCAAAAGATAAGGAAAATCAATGGAAAACATATAAGACCTACCAAGAAGTGCATCTGCAATACATTTAAATGGAAAAATATACCATGATACTTATGAAATATCAAACATAATTGGGAAACATTTTGAAAACATCAGTGCTTACTCCAGCCTAGATACACATTTTCAAAGTATCAGAAAACAAAAGAAAATATAATACTCAATTTTGAAACTCTTGAAGACCTGGAATATAACTATATTTTTAACATGGATGAACTAGATAATGCCATCAACTCTTGTCATCCCTCTGCACCAGGATATGATAAAATATCATTTGAAATGATAGAAAATTAGCTCCTATAGCTAAATCATATTTATTAAAATTTTACAATAGTATCTGGCTAAAAACGTGTCTTTCCTGATAAATGGAAACATGCCATAATTATTCCAATAAACAAACCAGGAAAGGATGCAATAATCCATCCAATTATAGACCGATATCTCTAACAAGTTGCCTATGCAAAATCTTAGAAAAAATGGTTAATGCACGATTAACGTATGTAATAACCAAAGAATCCATTTTAACACCAACACAATCTGGTTCAATAGCTGGCAGATCAACCCTAGATCCCTTAACACATTTAGAAGATCATATCAAAAAAGGCTTTGAACAAAAGAAATTAACAGTAGCTATATTTTTTGATATAGAAAAAGCATACGATACAACATGGAAAACATAACATCATGCAAAAACTCCACTCCAAGGGACTAAGAGGCCACTTACCAATATTTATTAAGAACTTCTTAACAAACAGAACTTTTCAAGTAAGAGTAGAAATTCCTACTCTACCTAACCTATAAACTGGAAGAAGGAATCCCTCAAGGTAGTGTCTTGAGCTGTACATTGTTTGCTTTAGCAATCAATGACATTACTATAAATTTACCAAGTGGTGTAAAAAACAGTTTATAGTTGATGACTTTGTCATTTACTATACGGTAGTAATCTGAGACACGCTCAGAGAGTTCTTAGTACTGCCATTTCAAATATATGTAGTTGGGCAAATTCAGTTGGATTTAAATTTTCAACTGATAAAACAAAAGCAATCGTCTTCTACAAAGACAAAAGGTGGATGAAGAACCAAACAATCAAACTGCATCTTTATAGCACTGAAAATACAATTTTGTACAAAAATCAAGTATCTAGGAGTAATATTTGATCAACATTTAAATTGGAAGAGCACATCAAATACATTAAAGCCAAGGGCATCAAAGCCCTTGCCATATTAAAAAACAGTTATCACACACTAATTGGGGAGCAAAGGCGATACATTTTATTAATGATATATAAGGCAACAGTCTTATCCATAATAGATTACTGCTGTCCAATATATTCATCCGCCTCAGAATCTGCATTAAATCTCTCGATGCAGTGCACCATGAAGGCGTGCGATTGTGCACAGGAGCTTTCCGATCGTCCCCAACAAACTCACTTTTGGTGGAGGCAGGTATTTTGCCCTTAAAACATCACCGTAATTTAATAACAATACAAAGAGGTCTTTCAATGCAAGCGGGATCGTCTCCTGCAACTTACTGCTTCCAAAAACTGTAATCAAGTAACAGCAGTTAATAGTACAAGCTCTTTCCCAAAAAGAGCTAGATACATAATGAACATACATAATATGAATCCAATTTTTCACCACCAATGGAATTGCCACCACCATGGATTTTAAATAGAGTAAAGATATGTACCTCCCTGTCTTACCTACTCAAAAAACAAATGACAAGTACGGAAAATGTACCGCCAACATGCTTTGGAACACATTAGAAGAAAAGGCGACAAATTTATGATATATACAGACGGCTCCCAAAATAATGTTGGAGTAGGAGCATCTGCATATTCAAAAATATGTTAAGTAAAAAAAGCCTACCTTCAATATCATCAGTATTTACTGCTGAAGTCACAGCCATACAGATGGCTCTAGATATGATATCTGAGGCAAAAAGCAAGTGTCTCTGTAATTTTCAGTGACTCACGTAAGCGCTATAGATGCAATAGGGACAGTATAAATCAGGAACCAAATAGTACAGGAAATTCAAATAAAAATTCATCAACTCCTCCAATCAGGAATATCAATGGAAATATGTTGGATCCCAGCACACGTGGGAATAAAACAGGGAAATGAATATGCAGACTCTGCTGCCAAATTAGCCTGCACTATCCCTCCAACAATTTCATATGCCCCAGTGTCCAGACTGGGTAAAATCAGTTAAAACATTAATTTACCAGGATTGGAAAGAAGAATGGGCCTCGGTGCCAACAACAAACAAACTTAAAAATATAAAAACTGAAGTCTATGCATGGAGGACATCCTCACAGGAGGAAAGAGCAAAAGAGGTGATCCTAGCAAGGCTACGTATAGGACACACAAGATTCTCACATGGTCACTTGATGTCAACACCACATGCTGACCAGTGAAATGTAACAGATGTCAAATACCCATGACAGTGCAGCATTTGCTTGTTGAGTGCCCAAATTGAACCCAGCAAAGATCTTATTATCTGCGGAGTTCAGAAATGAAAATATTCTTGCGGAAAGCAGGGATTTTTCAATTAATAAAATCATAAATTTTTTAAATAAGACGGGTTCTTAAATAAAGCTCTAAATTTTTTTTTTTTTTTTTTTTTTTTTTTTTTCTTTTTTTTTTTTCTTCTCAGGATTGATCCCTGAGAACCAGCCCGAGAAGAGTCTACTTGAGACTCAGAGGTCTGGAAAAACTAACACCTATTAATTAATAATAATAACAACACATGTTCTAGGGTTACGATGCCGATCCGACGGAAGAAATATGACTCCAAAAAGGCAAAATACTGTACATACTTGAGTAATATTCAACTGCATGTAATGTTTAACCCCATTTTTACTGCTATATTAGGACTTTAGCATATGTCCCTTACAAAATAAGCCTAGCCTATGTTGCAGCAGTTGCTACTGTAGCCTAGTCTATGATTCTGACATCTAAACCTAAGAAGCTAAAAGCTTAGAATACAGTGGTCCCCCGTATTCGCGTTCTCCGGATTCGCGGACTCACACATTCGCGGATTTCTCTCGGAACGTTTCCCTGCATTATTTGCGGAAAATCGCGCATTCGCGGTATTTTTCTATGAGAAATATCCACAAAATTCTTGTTTTTGTTATCAATTTTTCATCATAAAATGCACTTTTTGTGATAAAACTATTAAAAAACCAAGTATGAAAATTTTTAGTGGTTTTTCTTAAGTTTTAACTAACAAAATAGGCTGTTTTTAGCGTTTTAATAGGGGTTCCAAACATTCGCGGATTCTAACTATTCGCAGGGGGGTCTGGTACGCATCCCCCGCGAATACGGGGGGAACACTGTATGCCAATAAAATGTATAAATAATCAGTATGTACTCATTTCAAATAATTATTAATCAATCATTAACTATATTACGCAAACAAACAAACAAAAAAAAAACCTTCCAATCGTTTGTTTACATT